>NC_050505.2:2485367-2785367 GCF_012460135.2 Molothrus ater | reverse complement strand
CATGGATGGGGTGTATGAATATGCAACAGGCTGTTGTTTTTAAGGGTTAATCCTCTGTTAACGTGGGTCCTTTTTTGGGCTTATTTTGCCCAGAAAGAGGTACCCAGATTGTCTGTAATTCTTTGTTTTTATTGTCTCATATTGCCCTAATTCAAATTGTCCAAATTATTATTACTCTAATTGTATTACTATTTTTATCACCATTTTATTCCTCTTAAACTTTTAAAATTTTAAAAACCCAAGTGACTGGCGTTTTTCACACCCTCCAACCCACCCACAACCTCCCTGCTGAGGCAGCAGCTTCAGGACTGAACCCCTCATCCCTATGGGACAGACAGACAGACAGACAGCCCCCATCCCTGCCCAGCAGCTCCCTTCTCCCTCCCCAAGCAGGGCTGCAATATTTCCTTCCCTGCACAGAGCTCTGTGCTGGCTGCTGGGCTTTATAACATCCCTGTTTCCTGGCCTGCCTTTATTACATCTGTTCTTTGGGGTATGGGGTTATAAATTGGGCAGGTGATGACGTGCAATCACTAACTGCAAAGCCAATACATTTCTGCTGCTACAGCAGCAAGACAAATAAAGGTGAGGGGGGAGGCTCTGACAAAGGGAGATGCACGGCCCTGAGAGCTTCAGTCCCTGCCTGGGGATCCAGGGTTATCCTAATTGAGCTGCTTTGCTTTCTGTCCTTAGCTTCTGGGAAGGTTTGGCTTTTATTATGAAGCCCAACTGCACCTCCAGCTCCTCTTTGGGATGCCTGGGGCCTGGTACTGGCTTTGCTCCCCATCCATGCTGCCCCTACCAGCACATTCCCTGATTTCCTGGGCAGAGCCAAACCCAAACCAAGGCAGTTTCATGCTGATATCGGCCCAGCTGGTGTGAGCTGGATGTCAGGAAAAATCCCTTCATGGAAAGGATGGTGAGCACTGCAACAGGCAGTGGTGCTGTCACCACCCCTGGGAGTGCTCCAAAAACGTGTGGATGTGGCACCTGAGGACAGGGATTAGTGGTGAGGGTGGCAGGGTCAGGGCAGCCTGTGGATTTGACAGGATTTGATCTTGGAGAGCTTTTCCAAACACAGTGATTCTGTGATTCTGTCACCTCAGGAGGGCAGAGCCCTGCCTGCTGCAATGGGAGCAGTTTGGAATCATCGCTCCTGGCACATCCCTGCCCCAGCAGGACCCCCCACACCCAGATCAGCTGCTCCAGGTGGGAGCTGTCACTCCTGGGAGTGCCCAGGGCTGGAGGGAGGCTTAAACCAAGCCAGACCCAACCTGTGTTTGGATCTGCAGTTCCCAGGTGCTCCATGTCCAGCCAGGCAGAGTTTCCACAGCTCAGGAGCCTGGCAGTGCCTCCCTGCCCTGCTCCCACTGAGGCTGGGCCTGACTCAGCCCTGGGCTGAGCTGAGACTGGCCCAGGACTGCTGTCCTGAGCAGCAATAATCACTTGTGCAACCGTGCAAATGTGGCCAGCCAAGATGGGACAGGTGATAAATGGGAGGGAGTCGAGCAGCTGCAGCTTAAGATGTGCCTGTGTGTGCTGCCATACCGGTTTATCATGATAAATGTCATCAGAAAATCAATTCTCTGTGTACTTTTGGGAATCACAACTATCATTTTGGTGTGATTTATTTCCCGTAGAACGCGGACAAGGGCTCTTTGTTCATCATTTTGAAAGTTCATTTAAAATTGCTCTGAGTTCTTGGTTTCCCTCCACAGGCACGGCCTATGGGGATGTGCTCTCCTGTGACATATGGGCCAAGGCAGGAGGAGGCTGGGCTGGCAGCTCTGCCCCTCCTTGCCCTGCTCCTGTGGCTGTGGGACTCATGGAAAGCCCTGGTAGAAAGAAACGTCATGGGGACATCTCTGGGGACAGAGCAGGGGACAGAGCAGGGGACACTGACAACTGCTGGGCTGGGATTCTTTTATCCCTTCTTCTTTTCCACACCACCCACCAAACCTGTTTGTCCTGCTGGGGAGCCAAGAAACTTCCCAAGCTCTGAGCATGGAGTGTCCCATCTCCTCCTCCTCTTTGTGCCAGTCTGTGTGCCAGGCTCACCCTGCTGCTGGCAGGAGCTGGCACAGTGCCCTTCCCACCCCAGAATTCACCCCCTTTGCTGCTGGAGCTGCAGGGATGGGGGCTGGAGCTCCCAGAGGATGCAGGGCTGGGGGTTTGTCCCATGCCAAGGGGCCTGGGGCAGTGGGATTGGTGGCAGTGGTGCCAGGGAAGAGCTGCAAACCATCCAAGCTCAGGTTGTTTATCCATGAGCAGGGAAATGATGGCTCCCCTAAACACCCAGGGGTAAACAACAGGCAGGGGATGAGTGAAAGGACAATATTGGCACAAGGACAAAGGGGATAAATTAGCCATGACAAAGACTGAGGCTGGAAAACGACGAGAAAGCTGAAGATCATCAGGAGAGAGAGGTTCTGGAAGAGCCTCCAGAGCAGGGGGATGGAGCCTCCAGTGCTTCCAGTCCCTTTCTGGGTGGGTGACCTGCACCAGGATGGAGCCCAGTCCCTTTCTGGGTGGGTCACCTGCACTCCTGAAGCTGCTGCTCTCCTTCTCCCTGACCACCTGGCCAAGGGGCCCTTGCTGCTCCGGGGACTGAAACATCCCCACTGCCCTGACCCCGTGGTGTTTGGGAAAAGTTCAGGGAAATCATCACTGCATAAATCTCCCAACCACGGGGCACTTCAAACTGTCTTGGGCAGCAATCATTTGTCTTTAAAGCCCTGAACTCAGGCCTGGGATTGCCACCCTTGCAGGAAAACAAAGGCTGGTAATCCCAGGAGGGATGTGTGAGCAAGGGATCCCTATTTCTGCCCCAAAATCCATTCCCAAAACCCAAGGGAAATGGGAACTCAGCTCTGGAGGCTGCAATGGGCCCGGGGAGGGTCCCTTTGCCGGGTGTGTTCCTGCCCAAGCACTGCAGATGTGTTTTTATGGTTGTTTGTACCAGGTGTGAGCTGCGGCGGGGCGGGGGCGGAACCCCGAGGAGCAGGAGGAGGAGGAGGAGGAGGAGGAGGAGGAGGAAATGTGTTCCGTGGTTTTGCCTTACAGATTGGAGCTGAAACCTCCAATAAATCACGGCAGCAGCTGTCAGGGAGCAGAGCTGTGGTGGGGGGAACCCCAGGACCCCACATCCGTCCTGCTGCAAGTGCCCGAGGGGGGGGGTTCCTCCTGCCTTCAGGAGCTCCCAGTGGTGCCTGCAGGGAAGGAGAGCGATAAAAATCAGAGCAGGCCCCCGCTATAAAAATAATAATAAATTTATTATTATTTTCTTATAATAAATGCTGAAATACTAAAGTGATTTCAGCATTTATTATAAGAAAAAGAAAGGCCTAAAGCAAGGGGGCCCCGGGCCAAGCAGGAACGTTCCCATCGAGGATGCTGCAGCGCCGGAATGTTAAAATAGAAACTGGGTTTCTATTTTATTATATTATATATGTTATTATATTTTAATTAAATTATATATTAATTATTATTATATTATTCATTATATTATTTATTGTATTATTATATTGTATATCATTTTTATTATATTATATATTTTATTGTATATTTTATTATATTTTTATTAAAAGTATATATATTATATATTATATATTATATATTATATATTATGTATATATTATAATATATAATAATTTTATATATATATATATATATCAATATCTATATATATCTATATCCCTATCTCTCTCTCTTTTTATATATATATATATATATATATATATATATTTCTATTTATTATAACTGGGTTTGTATTTTCTATTTTATTTCGCTGGGTTTTCTTTTCAGCAGCGAAGTACCAGCCCTTGGATTGGTTTTCCAACCCTTTGGATTGGTTTCTGTATGGATCCTTCACTTGCATGAAGGTTTTAGGCCTTGATTGGCCATGACAGTTCTGTCCAGGCCGGGTCGTGGTGCACTGTACTGAGGTGTGTTATGGTACCTTGAGTATCGGATTTCTTACAACTCCCCTTTTAACCCCTTTTACAATAGAATAACCAAACTGACAGCACGTGCTTAACGATCTAGCAACTATTTTCCAACAGTTTCTAACCTGTTTTTAACAAGAGGAGCTGAGCCACCGTGTCCTCCTTGCGTGCCAGTTCCCACCAGCAGCAGGGGTGTCCAGCTGCCCTACCTGTCCTGTTTTAGGGCTCCTCCAGCCTGTCCCTGTCCCCAGCCAGGCTCTCCCAGCTCCTTCTGCTTTTCATTACCCTCCCCCAAGCCCAGTACCAAAAGCCTAATTTGGAATAGCAGGGAGTGAGTGTGAAGGGGAAAAACCCTGCGCTCGCTCTGCTCCTGAGCTAATCCCCTGACAAATTCTGCAGGCCTGGCTGTGGTCTGGTTCCAGAGATGCCCCTGATTGAAATGGAAATACTCCCCGATCCTCTCCCTTAAAGGAGAAGCTTCCCTCTGTTTATAAACCCTTCCAGAGGGGGTTTTACGATTCTCTTTTACTGGCTGGCCTGCCTGAGGAATGTGGCAGCCTCAATAGCTGCAGGAAACATCGCTGCCCATAAACCCCCCCGGAAAGAGCCAGGGGCTGACATTGTCATGAAACGAAAATATTCCTGATGCTTATCAGGGGCTCACATCAAAGGAGCCCTGGCTGTAAATCTGCTGGGGCTGTGCCATGGAGCCCAAATTAAAGCAGCTCCTTGGGCAGCTGAGGGCAGGGCAGGGGCTCAGGCTGGGGTCACCTCCCTGCACAGGGAGAGCAGAGAAGGCCTTTGGCTGTGAGCTCGTTTCTTGGTGCAGTTTTGCACCTTTTGGAAAGGTTTTTGGGGTGCTTTGCCCCCTTCCTGCCCCTCTCCCACCAAGACACAAACAGACCTGGGCACTTCATCCCTGGGGTAAAACCTTATTGGTTCTGTGCTTGGCGTGTTTGGGGAGACAAATGCCACCCAGCCAGGCTGCCTGCAAACTTCCAGAATTCAGAAGTGACAGGAGACATCCCAGCTCTACCCGGCACACTCTGCCCCCAAAACGCTCATTATTTCAACCTGAACCAGGGGAAAATCAGACATAAAAAATAAATCAAATACCAGGCATGCATGTGTGTGGGTGGAGAGAGCCCCGTGGGGAGCTGGGGTGGTGGAGGAAGAGCTGGAATGTCACTGCCTGGCATGGGGAGCAGAGTGGTGGCCGTGCTGGGGTGACCCTGCTGTCCCCAGGCTGACAGCACATTCTGCAGCTGGCCTATCTTTTGTTGCCAGTTGGAGCCTGCAGATCGTTCAGATTTGGGTAAATCAGTGTTTGCCAGTCCCTGGAGGATATTTCCCACCGGCCGGGCTGCGGGGTCACCTCCAGGAGCTTTCAGCTGGGTATCACTTGCTCCTTAAAGACCTTGAGTGATGGATATTTTGTCTCACAGGTAAGTTGTTCCCAAAGTTAATTATCTCCCTGGTTGCTCACTTGGGAATTTAATCACGCTCTGCTGAGCTGCTGCCCTCACCAACAATTACAGAAGTGCCCAAAGGGGAAGTTTCTATCTCGTCATGCCCTGATGGCAGCAGATTTACAGCCTCAGAGGAGCCCAGGAGTCCTGGCCAGGCTCTCCTGCCCTCCTGGGCTCTCTCAGGGCAGGACCATCAGGAGGAGAAATCTTTGTATGTGGCCTCCCTTCCCTCCCTGAAGCCTTGACGAGCAAAGCTTAAAATGCAGAAGCTCTGGGAGAGCCAGACACTAATGTGACATCTCTCTCCAGCACTTGCCATCCCCTCCCTGCCAGGGCTTTGATGTTAACTTCTTACAAGCTGGGAGAGAGAATGGGTGGGAAATGGTGCACGTTAATAGGGAAAGCACAGGCAGGCAGCAGGCTCCTGTCTCTGCCCCCAAACACCAGGGGAAAGGGCAGGCTGCCTCCCCCAGGCACCCTCCTCTCTCCTGGGTGTGCCCTGTCCCAGCTCTTTTGGGATGATGTGAACCTTTGGCCCAGCACAAGTGGGTTATTCCTGGGTCAGGAGTCCTTGATGGGGGCTGAAACCAGTTTGGCCACAATTTTAACATGTGTGGCTCCTGCCTTTCTTCTCCTCCTCCTTCCAAACTAGGTTAGTTTCCCCTTGGCTATCAAGGGAGTGCTGGAGATGCTCAGGCAGGTTTGATATTTAGTGCTGCACCTGTGTTGGATGGATCTTAATTATTTATAGCTTTCCTATCCTGTTTTCTCAAGTCACTTGGGGAGAGGTGACAGGTGAAGACTCCTTGCAGCAGATGCTTATGAGGCGGGTGAGGTGCCTGCCGCTCAGATGAGAAGAAAAGAAAGTGTCTTCAGCAGGAGAGAAATGACAAAGCTACAGAGGAGCTGCCTCATTTAGTAGTCAAGGAGGAGGAAAAACAACCCTCCTTAGGTCTCCAGAAGAGAAACACATTCCTGCTCCAGAGATGGATGTTGTGGGGAGCAGAACTCCCCTCCTTGTGCTGGGGGTGCTGAGGGCAGGGCAGGAGTGGGCAGGGCAGGGCAGGAGCTGCCCTGCTGTGACCCTGCTGGCCCTGGCCATGCCATAAACCCCTTGGGGCATCCAAACCCAGGGCTGTACCTCACCCTCCACAGGGTGGGCTTGGCTGGATGCGATGCTGGGGCCAGCTCAGCCTTGGGTTCTCACCAGCCCAGCCTTGGGAGCTCAACTTTGGGCTCTCACCAGCTCAGCTTTGGGTTCTCACCAGCTCAGTTTTGGGCTCTCACCAACTCAGCTTTGGGAGCTCAACTTTGGGCTCTCACCAGCTCAGCCTTGGGCTCTCACCAGCTCAGCCTTGGGCTCTCACCAGCTCAACTTTGGGCTCTCACCAGCTCAGCCTTGGGCTCTCACCAGCTCAACTTTGGTGGTGAGATCTCCCCATGGAAGCCATTTCCCCATCTGTGAGGGCACTGGGGAAGGAGGGAGCCGTGCCCTGCCCTCACCACCCCTGTGCAGCCCAGGACAGAGCCCTGCTGGGTCCTGAGTGTCCCCAACACGCACAGGGCATTGTCACCCGTGCTGCTCCCGTTACCTGCTGCTCTCACACCTGGGGGAGAGGCTCCTTCAGCTCCAGTGCCTGGTGCCTCCTGCTCTCTGCTGACAGAGGATTTAATCTCGACTGACAGCCAGACTGCTCCTCTTCAGGGCTGCATTTGTCACCGTGGGCTCGGTGGCTGAGCAGTGAAGGGCTGGGGCAGCAGGGAGGGCACTGCTGGAGCCTGGCAGACGCTGCTGCTGTGCCTGGGACACGCCGTGGAGGAGGATCCTCACTGCAGTGTGACAGCTGGGCCTCCATTTATAAAGTTTGTGCTTCCCCAGGAGAGCTGGGCAGGGGCAGTGAGCTTTGCCTGAGTTCTGCTCCAGGCCCATCCCACCACTGCAGATGTCAAGTTGATTATTTTAACCACATTAGATCCCTGTTAATTCATATGAATTAACCACCCTAATATCCCTGGGAGAACAACCTATTAGGTGCAGGGAGGAGAAGAAAACCACCTTTAAACCATCACTAATCGATCCCTGGGCTTCGTGCAGCCCAGGCACCCCCTCCTCACTGCGGGGCTGGGTGGGGCTGAACTCCCGGCACCTCCTGGCTGCCGCCGGCTCCAGGTATGACACACACACACACAAAGGTACCTTTTTATAGTTAGGAAATTATAGGTGCCATGACTTCAAAGGCTTTTGCAACAAGAGCTTTCCCTTTGATAAGTGACAGCATCATTAATGGTGATTTATTACCCGGGCTATTTCACAAACAGAAATAACCAGTTTCTTTTCATTTGGCTTGGTGGGTTTTTTTGCTCTGGGCTACTCAGACATACAAGGTGGCTGGTAACAGCTGTTTTACTGCTGGTAAGACATCTCATTTATTAACTTGTCATCATGTGTCATAAAGTTTAGCAAAATGCGAGATGATTGTGTACTTAAGCTGGGTAATTACCCCATTATTAAAGCTGCCTTCTTTATTTATTTGCTCTTCTGGTGGTTCGTTCCTACCTTTGCTCTACATGTTGCCTTAGTCACAGGGCACGGAGATGCTCTGCCTTGTAATTATCCCTGTGCTGACTTCCACTCCTGGAGACATCAGAGGTGTCTCTGCCTGGTGCCACCGGCTCACGGTGATGGGGACCAGGCTGCTGCACCCATCGGTGTCTGGAGTGGTGGCCTGGGGTGGTTCCAGCCCTGTCCCGGCTCCAGCAGCACCCACAGGGATGCTGCACACGCTGGAGGCAGCCCCAGATCTTTTCTCCAGGGGAGGAAGCCCTGGGGCAGTGTGGGATGGCTGCACAAGCATTGGCTCGTGGTGCCAAGTCGCTGATTAAACTCCTGAGCAGCGCCCAGGCACAGCAGATCCACACCTTGATGGAGGAGCTGCCTGGACAGAGGAGAAACCAACCCACGGTTAGCACAGAGATGCTCACGGTGATGGGGACTGAGCTGCTGCATCACCCGGTGTCTGGAGAGCTGGGATGGCACTGGGAGTGGTGGCCTGGGGTGGTTCCAGCCCGATCCCAGCTCCAGCAGCACCGACAGGGATGCTGCACACGCTGGAGGCAGCCCCAGATCGCTTCTCCTCCAAGGAAAGAAGCCCTGGGGCAGTGTGGGGCTCCTGACCCGCTGGAATGGCTGCACAAGCATTGGCTCGTGGTGCCAAGTCACTGATTAAACTCCTGAGCAGTGCCCAGGCACAGCAGATCCACACCTTGATGGAGGAGAAACCAACCCACGGTTAGCACAGAGATGCTCACGGTGATGGGGACCGGGCTGCTGCACCCGCCGGTGTCTGGAGTGGTGGCCTGGGGTGGTTCCAGCCCGATCCCAGCTCCAGCAGCACCGACAGCAGCTCCGGGGATGCTGCACACGCTGGAGGCAGCCCCAGATCGCTTCTCCTCCAAGGAAAGAGGCCCTGGGGCAGTGTGGGGCTCCTGACCCGCCGGGATGGCTGCACAAGCATTGGCTCGTGGTGCCAAGTCGCTGATTAAACTCCCCGAGCGTCACTGCCAGCACCCAGACACGGCAGATCCACACCTTGATGGAGGAGCTGCCTAGACAGAGGAGAAACAAACCCACGGCTAGCAGAGAGATGCTAATTGCCCTGGGAACTCCCAGAACTCAGGTGCGCGTCTCCCAGGAATGTCTGGGACCCTGCCTGGGCACGTCCGTGCCCTCCCCGGGCAGGGCGGGGCAGGGCGGGGCACGGCGGGCACCGGCCCGGGCAGCGGCACCGCGTTCCCAGACAAAGGGAGACGCTCCGAGCTCCCTCCCTGCTCCGAGCCAGCCGACAGAGCTGCTTCACAAACATTCTGGAAGAGCTGAAGCGCCTGAAACCGCCCAGTAGCCGGCGATAATCCGGGCGAACAGGAGCTGCAGAACCCCGCAGGTCTGCGAGGGAAGGTGCCAAACCCACGCAGGGCAGTGCCACAGGGCTGGCTGCTCCACTGGGATTCACTCTTCCCAACCTCTTCTCCCAAACCCAGCCTTGGGGTGGAGCACAGCCCTCGTCTTCCTTCCTAGAGGGGGAAGGAGGCAACACCAGGGGCTGGCCCTGGACCCTGGAGCTGCCCCTGGACCCTGGAGCTGCCCCCTGGACCCTGGAGCTGCCCCTGGATCCTGGAGCTGCCCCTGGATCCTGGAGCTGCCCCTGGACCCTGGAGCTGCCCCCTGGACCCTGGAGCTGCCCCTGGATCCCGAAGCTGCCCCCTGGATCCTGGAGCTGCCCCTGGACCCTGGAGCTGCCCCTGGATCCTGGAGCTGCCCCTGGATCCCGGAGCTGCCCCTGGATCCCGGAGCTGCCCCTGGATCCTGGAGCAGCCCCTGGATCCTGGAGCTGCCCCTGGATCCCGGAGCTGCCCCTGGATCCTGGAGCTGCCCCTTGACCCTGGAGCTGCCCCTGGATCCTGGAGCTGCCCCTGGACCCTGGAGCTGCCCCTGGATCCTGGAGCTGCCCCCTGGACCCTGGAGCTGCCCCTGGACCCTGGAGCTGCCCCCTGGACCCTGGAGCTGCCCCCTGGATCCTGGAGCTGCCCCTGGACCCTGGAGCTGCCCCCTGGATCCTGGAGCTGCCCCCTGGACCCTGGAGCTGCCCCTGGACCCTGGAGCTGCCCTGCCCTGGCCACTCTCCCACAGCTCCATCTCCGTGGGCAATAAGAGAGGATTTTGCAGCACCACAAAGGATTTTTGGTGTCTTGTTCTTTCATGGGCAACCAGCATTTCCCTTGGGACAGGCTCCATGTTCAGCCTTTCTGTCTTCCTTTTACGTTCTCCAAGGTCAGGCAATATTAAACCAGAGAGAAATAATTGCTAAAAAGAATTAAAAAAAAAAAAAAAATTCCCTGCTACCCTACACATTTCTTCCCGGCGCTGCTGTGAATATTGATCAGGGAATTTCATCCATAAATCCATCTCTCACATGGTAAGAGGTTTTATGTTGTAATTAACAAGTGGCTGTTGCACAGCAATTACAAAGAGGTGAAGATTCCATTTCCAGCACTGCCCAGGGTGCAGCGAGGGTTTTTTTTTTCCATCCGTGGAAGAAAAAATTTAGTTTAGGCCCACCCCTACCTTGGTGCACCTCATTCTGTGGGGTCAGGACCCACACCTGGAATGAAGGGAAGAACTGGTGGGATCAGAGAGAGCAAACCCCACCCTGTGCCAGGGGCTGCCACCCACACACGTGGGCACGGGGCTGAATCCCTGCTGGAGGCACTGGGAGGGTTGGAAATGTGGAGGATTCGCAGGGGGAACTGCCCTGGAGCAGCAGAGGGAGCCAAGGGGGCAGGGCCATGGGGAGAAGGACAGAGGATGGAAAGGAACAGCTCAGCCTCATCCTGGGGCTTTGCACCAGCAGAGCTCAGGCAATGCTGGTGGGAATGACAAAATCCCAGTCGAAACCTGCCACTGCCCAGTGAATCTCCCCATTTCCATCTTTGAAAACAGCGTTTTTATCCCAAAGAGATGTTAAAAGTGAAAATGGACAAGATCCATTTTGCATCCCCCATTGATTTCCTGGGTTATTTACAACCGCCAGAGCTGGCCCGGGGCTGAATCCCTGCTCGAGGCATTTGGGAGGGTTGGAAACCACGGGGGAGCTGCCCCAGAGCAGCAGAGGGAGCCAAGGGGGCAGGGCCATGGGGCTCTGGCTCTGTGGAGAGGGACAGAGGATGAAAAGGATCAGCTCAGCCTCATCCTGGGGCTTTGCACCAGCAGAGCTCAGGCAATGCTGGTGGGAATGACAAAAACCCAGCGCTGTCGAAACCACTGCTGCCCAGTGAATCTCCCCATTTCCATCTATGAAAACAGCGTTTTTGTTCCAAAGAGATGTTAAAAGTGAAAATGGACAAGATCCATTTCGCATCCCCCATTGATTTCCCGGGATATTTACAACCGCAGAGGAATCGATCTGCCCGGAGTGCCGGATGCGCTCGCTCCTCACCCGCCACACTCGCAGGGATCAACTATTTTTGGCAAACAAACCACCAAAACCTGCCGTGTAAATCGATCCAGAAAGGCTGTGGGGAAGTGCCAGCGCTGTCCCCACCACCCACCCTGGCTGCAATCCCTTTTTCTCCCAGTGTGCCAGGCGACGGGAGGAAGATGGGTACTGCCCTGCCCCAGGACCAGGATGGAGACCTTCAATTCCCCAGGCAGAGGGAATTTCCCTGGGAGCACTGACCCGATGCAGTTTTAGTGGAATTGTATCTGTTGGGGTTTCTTCCAGATGTGGGAAGCACAGCTGTCAGCCCTGGGCGAGGAGGAGGGAGTGGGGAGACCTCAGTGCTGCTTTTCCCAACCCCACAGAAACTCTCAGGTGACCCAGCTCCCTTTTTTAACTTCTCCTTGTCCCCCCAGAGCCATTCCCACATCCCACGCTGGCCCGAGCCCATCTCTGCATGGCTCTGCCATGCTTGGCACAGCTGGAGGGGTGGGAGACAACCTGGCACAGCTGGAGGAGGTTTTCTCCCACCTCCTTTTGCCACACACGCGGGACTCAGCCCAGATCCTAAGGCCTTTATTCCTCCTTCCAGCAAAATCCTGATGAAGCAGTTTTGGGGTTCCCAGGCTCCAAGCTGGTGGCGTGGCACGGGGTTGCAGAAGGGATGAGAGGGATGCCAGCACTCCCCACTCCATCATCCCCCTTCCCCACCAGACCCACACCAGAAACGCCCCAAATCCCGGGCTCTGGCAGCGCCAGGAGCGCCGCGGGGCCGGGATGGTGCAGACGGCGCGTCAGGAGCTCCCGGGGCCAAAGGAGCGAGGTGCGAGCGAGGTGCGAGCCCAGCTCCGGCTTCAAAGGGCGCACCGAGCTCCGCCACACCCGCCCCTGGCACCGGGCCGGGCTCCGCCTGCGCCTTCCCTCCGAGGCAGCGGGGATTTGGCTGAGCCCAGCCCTGCCCAAGCGGCCTGGGCCGCTGTGAGATGCCCGTTTTGGGAGGGTGTGGGAACCCAGGACATCCCTCTGTCTGTCCAGGACGGCCCAGACCCCTGCCAGGGGGCTCAGAGACCCTGGCACGGAACCCAAAACACCTGTGGGTTTGATTATGACCCATGGAGCAAATTACCAACCTTAAATGAAGATCAGCAAGCTGCAACAGTTTAAGTAGAATAATGGTGAAGTTATCACGGAGTAGGAAAGCAGATTTTGGGGTTTCTAGAATGGGGGTCCAGGGAGCAAGATGGAGGGAACTGGGCATGTCCAGCCTTTCTCCTTCTTCTTCTTGGCCTCCATCTTCTGCTGTGATGGTGGCACTTTGGGATTGGTTTAGAGTAGAAGCTCACTGTCTAACATAGGTGATAGGTGTTGGGAAGTAATTGTAAATATTATACACGTAGTTTTTAGTATAAAAAGATAACACCACCTTAGGGGTAGGCAGAGTGCCTGGAACTGTCCTGTTGGATGGACCTCGGCAGGGCAGGAGAAAAATTTTTACAGATAAAACGCAATAAACAACCTTGAGACCGAGAAATGAAGAGCCCTGACTCATTCTTCAAGCGCTCGGGCTGAGAAAAGAGACTTTTAGCATTTCTCAGAGGCTCAGATGCTGAGAGAGGAGGGGAGGCCAGCACGTGGCATTGCCGCGCTTTGTGCCCTGCGCTGGGCACGGCGTCGCCTCCGAGCGCGGCTTCCAGGAACGAGCCAGGCCGGGAAAGCGCGTGGTGGTGTAAAGTTTCCAGAGCCCCTCAGTGCCGCTGTGTCAGCCCGATTACATCAGTCAGGTCGTGTTACCCGCCTGACGGGCACTAACGAGAAGTGACAGACGTGACAGGGAGCGGGCAGGCTCCAGGAACGGCCCCGCGCTCCCCAGGGACGCGTCCCCCCCTTCCCGCGGCGGCTCGGCGCCAGCTCCGTGCTCTGCCTGGCCCAAGGCAGGAGCTTTGCCAGGGCCACTGCCCAGCTCTGCCCCGTGCTGGGGTGGTGGCACCAGCCTGGGGACTGGGGCCAGTGAGCAGCAGCCACAGCTCTGGGGATGGCTTTGAGGGGGCACGGAGGGGCCAGGAGAGCCCATCCCATTCCTTATTCCTATCCCATATTCCCATATTCCTATCCCATATTCCCATATTCCCATCACATATTCTCATATTCCCATCCCATAGTCTCATCCTATCCCATATTCCCATATTCCCATCCCATATTCTCATATTCCCATGCCATATTTCCATCCCATATTCCCATATTGCCATCCCATATTCTCATATTCTCATCCCGTATTCTTATATTCCCATCCCATATTCCCATCCCATATTCTCATCCCATCCCATATTCCCATATTCCCATCCCATCCCATCCCATATTCTCATCCCATCCCATAATTCCATCACATAGTCCCATATTGCCATCCCAAATTCTCATATTCTCATCCCATATTCTCATATTCCCATCCCATAGTCTCATCCTATCCCATATTCCCATATTCCCACCCCATATTCTCATATTCCCATCCCATATTCCCATATTCCCATCCCATCCCATATTCTCATATTCCCATCCCATATTCCCATATTCCCATCCCATATTCCCATATTCCCATATTCTCATATTCTCATATTGCCATATTCCCATATTCCCATGGCTGGGGAGCCATAGCCTGTGGGCCACCATGGAGCTGAGCCCACAGGAGCCACTTGCTTTTTCGTCAGAACTTGGAACCAGGGTCAAGGCAGGAGCTCCACCCGTGGCTGAGCCTGCCCGTGGTGGGCAAGGGCTGGGGGCTCCTGCCTGGGGAACCTCGGAGTGTGGGGGGCGCCCAGCAGTGGGGATGCCCCCCTGGGATGCTCCCGTGTGGAGCTGTGGGTGATGGGGGGACAAACGAGGAGAGCGGGAGGTGCTGGAAGTCACACGGCTTTGTTGTGATCGTGTCGCTGTGAGGGCCGGGGAAAATCTGGGAAATCTGGGAAATATCGGGGAAATCTGGAAATCTGGGGAGTCTGGGAAATCTGGGGAGTCTGGGGAGTCTGGGGAGTCTGGGGAGTCTGGGAAATCTGACAGGAGGCAGAGGAACACCGACAGCAGGGAAACATGAAGGAATGAGCAGGGAAGGAGAAGAACGATGGGCTGGAGGGAAGGAGTCAAGCTTTCACCTTGAATCCCCCCAGTTTGGAGCCTGTTGCATGCCAAGTCTCTGTGGCAGGGCTGGAGGGAAGGAGTCAAGTTTTCACCTTCAATTCCCCCCAATTTGGAGCCTGTTGCATGCCAAGTCTCTGTGGCAGGGCTGGAAGCTTGGGGACACTGCCCCAGGGCAGGTGATGGCCTTGTCCCACAGAGTTCTGGGAGAGGAGGGGCACAAACAGCTCCAGGTGTTGGTGCATTCACCTGGGGAAGGTTTTCTGCTTCCCCGAACCAGCTCAAGAGGACCAAGAGGAGGATTATTCCCGGGTTCTGGCATGGCACGTTCCTCCCTGCCTGAACCTCTCCCATCAGGAGCTGCCTCTGTCCCACCATGGCTCATCCCTGCTCCTGCCCACACCAGTGGCCAGGGAGTTTAATTGGCATCAATCTTCCCCGACCTTCAAGGGCTGCAGTTATTGGCATTTTGTTCTGACCGGGTCAATACCAACTTCTCGGGCCAAGAGACAATAAACAGGAAATAATAAGCAATGCAGAGTTAATATTGATTTATGATTATTTGGGTCTTTTGCATGAGTTTCTCCCAGGCACAGCAGCTCTGTGCCCACAAGGCTCACGCATTTGTTTGTGCTGAGAAGCACAAGCAGGAGGGAGAGAGGTTTGCTGCAAGGTCCAGAGTGCTGAGGCACCTGGCAGGGCCCTCTGACTGCTTGGAGAGCACTGGCTGCATCTTCCAGCTCTTCCAACACACTGAAAATGCTAAATCAAATGAAATCCTGCACTCCTCTATGAGCAGTGACAAGGAAGAGCTTGAAACACAGCATCAGATCAAGTTCACAGGGTGGGTTTTATCTACACTGGGGTTGTGAACCAACTCTTTGAGGCATTAAAAAGAATTGAAAATAAAACTGGGAAACTATGAGACATTGCTGAAAAAAACCCAGAGAGCAGGGACATCTTGAGGCTGGGCTGCTGGGGCCAGTGAGCTGCACCCGCGGCTCTGGGGTGGCTTTGAGGGGACACGGAGGGGCCGGGGGAGCCCATCCCATCCCATATTGCCATCCCATATTCCCATATTCCCATATTCCCATATTCCCATATTCTCATATTTCCATAATCTTATATTCCCATATTGCCATGTCCCCATATTCCCATCCCATATTCCCATATTCCCATATTCCCATCATCCCATCCTATCCCATATTCTCATATTTCCATAATCTTATATTCCCATATTGCCATGTCCCCATATTCCCATCCCATATTCCCATCCCATATTCCCATATTCCCATCCCATCCCATCTCTTCCCATATTCCCATCCCATATTCCCACATTCCCATCCCATATTCCCATATTCCCATCCCATATTCCCATATTCCCATTCCATCCCATATTCCCATCCCATCCCATCTCATCCCATATTCCCATATTCTCATATTCCCGTTCCATCCCATATTCCCATCCCATATTCCCATATTCCCATCCCATATTCCCATATTCCCATATTCCCATATTCCCATATTCCCATATTCCCATATCCCCATATTCCCATATATCCCAGCTCGGTGGGGAGGGTTTTTCCCCCTCCTCGCCTCTGCCCTGCCCCGTGTCAGGATGTTTACAGAGCTCGGCACCGTCTGATGCCGGGAGAGGCTCAGCCGCTGCTGATGGGGTCAGGGGCCGCGGCCAGCGCGGATCGCGCACCCTGACGGATTAATTCGAGCTGTCAGGACCAATCTGCGCACAAGCGCCTGGGGAGGTGCGGGCAGCGCTTCCCAAAAATCGCGGCGTGCGTTTCCCACCCGGAGCCGGCGGTGCCGCATCCCCCGGACCGGACCGGACCGGACCCGACCCGACCCCACGGCGGCGGCAGCACGGGTGGAAAAAAGCCCCTCACTGCAGCCTGGGCAGCGCCGCTCCTCGGGCGGCCCCGCTCCCTGGCACCGAGGCAGATCTGAGGAACTGCAGGAAGTACATTTGTTACTGGGAACGCTTTGATATTTCTCATGTGAAACGTCTGCGTGCCGGCGGAGCTCAGGCATCTGGCAGGAAATTACCATGAATCCTGTTTCTCTGAACAGTCACACACACGCCTCCTCCTCGCTGCTTTCCTTCCCCCTTCTCCCTGCTCAGCCCCTCTGGTTGCCTTTGCCTCTCCCTGCACCAGGACCCAGACCCTGGAGAAGGTCCCAGAACCCCCCAAAAGCCTCCCTGCCCCCTCTGCTCTGCAGTGTCCCAGGGCTGTGGGGCAGCTGTGATAACAAATCCTTCTCTTCATGGTGGGCCTCGGCAGGGTCAGGGTGCCCAGAGCACCCACTGGCCTCTGTTCTGCCAGATGCACAACCTGGGGGTGCAGGATTTGGGGGAATTTTGGGTGCCAGGCTGGGTTCAGGTCACCCTCTGCATCTGTGGCCTCCTCACACCTTTGGTTTGGGTGACAAAGAGTGGAAAAAGCCATGTGCTGGGCACCATGCTGATTTTGGGGCACAAGTACCCCATGGGCACAATATTGATTTTGGGGCACAGGTACCCCACGGGCACTGTGCTGATTTTGGGGCACAGATACCCCATGGGCACCATGCTGATTTTGGGGCACAGGTACCCCACAGGCACCTCCTGAGCAGGAGGGGCTGCAGGTGGGCATGGACCTCACTGTGGGTCTGGGCAGCATCAGGAGCCAATCCCACATCCCTGATCCCTGATCCCCAGGCTCTCCTGGCACAGCCCCTCCCCGGGAGCACCCAGGGAGCTTGGCAGCGGATCAGAGGCACTCTCTGTGCTCACACACCGCTGCAGGAGTTCCAGACTGGATTTTCGTGTTGCCTCCTGCTGGAGCAGCCCTGCTGGAGTTATCGGGGCCATCGCTGCTGTCACACGGCTCCGCTCCTAGAGCTGCCCTTGCCCAGAGAGCCCCGAGTGTTTTCAGTGATTCTGCCCCATAAACTGCAGCTCCCCAGTGCTGCTGCAGGTGCTGCAGGGCACCTCACCCCTTCCAGGAGCTCTGCAGACCCTGGGCATGGGAACCCAGCTGGGGCATCCCCCAGGCTGAGCCCCCCAAAAAGAGGGGGCACCCAAAACCCTCAGAGGATGCGGGGGGGACCCCAGGCTGCAGAGCACGAGCCCGTGCAGCAGCAGAGCAGCCAGAACAGAGCCCTTTGGCAATAAATCCTCACTTTTATCTGCAGTGATACAAATCCATGGAGCACGGGCTCCCTTCTCCCCCTCCTGCTCTCGCAGGTTTCGGTTTGGCCTCGATTCCAGTGAGTTTACTGACAGATTACTTCATTTTAACTCTATGGCTTTCCCGTCTTGGGGGAGGCATATTTCTAAGTATCATATTTATCAAAAGGCCTGTGCAAAAACAAGGGCCAGAATTACTCTTTTGATGGTTCTCCCAATAACTACAACCACAATAAATTTTTCAGGCAAGAAAACTCAAGCGGGGCCCTTTTGGGGCAGGGTTTGGGAGCAGGGTCCAGCTCTGGGCTGTGCAGCCCCCCCTGGCCTGGCTGGGTCCCCCCGCCCACACCAGCACATCTGGTCCTGCTTGCAGGGCTGGGCTCCCAGTTCCCAGGGGTGACATATTTCCCCCTCCTATAACTCTAAATCAGAGCAGCATTTCAATAAATCACAGCGAACACTTATTTATTGGACATAGTTTTGGGGCTCTTAAAGCACGGAAAATAAATTTAATGGAGCGTTTGGAGCATTTCTCCAATCTTTTGAGGGATTACTTGGGGAATTTGTCAACGGAGCCAAGCACAGCAGCTTGATCCAGAGAGATGGGAAAGAAATTATGGGAGATACTCTACAAAGGCCCAGGTGTACCCTAAATCACATCAGAAAAGATTAATGTCAGAGGATTGCTTGCCAGCAGAGTTGATTGGCAGTGCTGCAGTTTATTTAATAAACTATCAGTTTAGCCAGAGGGTGACTTTAATCTGAATTACATTTTCTTGTTTTCGCCTACGCCATGCCAAGCGATTTATTGAATCCTGTAGCATTCTTCTTAACCTCAAACACCGACAGAAAAAAAAAAAGAAGGAAAGCCTTGAGAACCCCTGGAAAACCTTGAGGCAGCAAAAGCTGCTCAGCTCGGAGGGCAGGAGCTCACTCCAGCAGCAGGATGAGCTTTGGGCTTGCTGGGAAGGGTTGGGAGCAGGAGTGGGATGTGGGTTCCACACCCCAGAGCCCAAGGACGGGGCTGCTTTGTGCTCACTCACATCCAGGTTTGGTTCCAAAGCTGTTCTGACTGCCAGGACCCCCCAGACCGGGATGCACAGGGAGCTGGGACAGGCAGGGAGCTGGGATGGAGGCAGAGGAGCATCCAGTGACCAGAGACACTTGCAGAACTAGAGAAGAAATGAGCTCATCCCTGCACGTCCCCTGGGCTTTATGCAGCCCTAATCCCCCCTGGGGAATGGAGGCACAGCACAAACCCTGCACCCAGCAGGACCTGCCCGCACAGAGAAGCCCTC
The DNA here is from genome assembly GCF_012460135.2 of Molothrus ater. Classification (NCBI taxonomy): domain Eukaryota; kingdom Metazoa; phylum Chordata; class Aves; order Passeriformes; family Icteridae; genus Molothrus; species Molothrus ater. The sequence continues at coordinate 2,766,353 of NC_050505.2, read as the reverse complement.
CCAAACACCTGGCTGCCCCCAGACCCTGCTTTGCACAGAGCTGAATGATTGGGCAAAGATTTAAAGCCTTGGAAAGGTTTTGGGAATACCCTGGCTGAAGGGGGGGAACAGCCCCCAAGCCTCCCTCCCAGCAGAAACCAGCAGCAGCAGAGCCTGGAGCCCCAGGGCTGGGGCTTGCTGACCTGCTGGGCTCTTAAATAATGTGTTTGTGCAAACAGACAAAGAAATCCCAACTAATAATAATCCTCGTTCCAAGATTATGATTGAGTTTTTCCCCTGTTCTGCTTGATATTTCTGCCAAAGAAAGAAAAATCCTTGCTGAAGTCTAGCAGGAAATCCAATAAAATTTCTTCAAAAGATGGGTCTGACATTGAAAAATAGCAAAATTATAAAAGTAGGCCTCAGAAAAGAAAAGGGGAGAGTTATTATATCTGGCACCTAGCGAGGGCCCAGAGCTCCCTCTCCAAATGAGCCATCACAGATTGAAAGTGTTTAGCTTCCCGTTGATTAAACACGGTGAAGGACCCGCAGCGTGCCAAGCCTCGGGGATCGAAAGTTTGTTTTCAGTCAGAATGTGTTTTCAGTCAATGGAAAAAATGGCCGGGCTGTGCCGGGGTATGTAACTGAGAAGCCTCAGGTTTGGAGTGAGTAATGACTGTGATGCCGAAATGCGGGAGGGTTGTTAATCATCCGACCCCAGCCCCCGTAATTCAACTCAGCAACTCTTTGGAAGCCTGTTCTTTTTTTATTTTTTTATTTTTTTCTTTTTTCCTCCCCTTGCTCTTTTTAACATATAAAAACCCAAATGTTTTTCCTTCTTTTTTCTGTTTTTTTCCCCCTGAAGGAACAGCACTGGCTGCTTGGCTGCTGCCTCCCTGTTCTTTCTCCAAGGTAAGGGGGAGCAGGCAGCTCCATGGGGCTGGAGCTCAAATGTGGGGCTGGGCACAGTGGGATGGAGGGGAGTGGGATGGGTGGGATGGAGGGGAGTGGGACATGTGGGATAGGGGGAAGTGGGATGTGTGGGTTGGGGGGGAGCAGGACTTGTGGGATGGAGGGGAAGTGGGACAGGACTTGTGGGATGGAGGGGAGTGTCACACAGGGTCACACACCCGTGTCTCAGAGGGTCCCACACCCGCGTGCCACAGCATCCCACAGGGTCACACACCCGTGTCCCCCAGTGTCACACCCCCATCCTGTCACTGTCACACACCCGTGTCCCAGAGGGTCCCACACCCGTGTGCCACAGCATCCCACAGGGTCACACACCTGTGTCGTACAGGGTCACACACCCATGTCACACAGTGGCACACAGGGTCACACACCCATGTCCCACAGGGTTACACACCCGTGTCCCACAGCATCCGACAGGGTCACACACCTGTGTGCCACAGTGTCACACAGGGTCACACACAATGTGCCACAGGGTCACACACCCATGTCACACAGTGTCACAAAGGGTCACACACCCGTGTCCCACAGCATCCCACAGGGTCACACACCCATGTCCCAAAGTGTCCCACAATGTCACACACCCGTGTCCCACGGGGTCACGCAGGATCATACACTCGTGTCCCACAGCATCCCACACCCATGTCCCACAGGGTCACATCCCCATCCCATCCCTGTCACACACCCGTGTCCCACAGTGTCCCACAGCATCCCACACCCATGTCCCACACCCGTGTCCCACAGTGTCACACCCCCACTGTCACACACCTGTGTCCCACAGCACCCCACACCCATCACAGGGCGTTTGTGGGGGCACCATGTGCCCTCCTGCTCCCCCAGCCTTGGTGGCCCCTCGGGCACAGCCCTGAGGAGCAAGGAGCCCTTTCAGGGGAGACCTCGGGCAGATGGCAAGGATCAAACACACCTCTGGAGCTTGGGGCTGAGTTCAGCACTGGGTCAAGAGGTTGCTGGAGGGACCATGGCGACACAGGGACAGCTCAGCCGGCACCTGATGCCCGAGGAGCCCCCGTCAGCAGCCCCTCAAAGCCCTCCCACCATCCCTCTCACCCCAGCAGACACTGCCTTGCTTCATTAGCTGGCTTTGCTGGGCTGCTTCTCATTAGATAGCCAACAAATTCCAGGAAGACAGGACACCCACTGGGCCTAAATGAAATTAGAGAACAGAGCGCTGCTACAAGTGGTTTAATTCAAATTACAGCAAGATATTATCGCCAACTGCAAGTGCTCAGAGCCATGAGTCAGACCCCCACAAGGAACGAGCTGGGTTTAAAAAAAATCATGACTTGTTAAGTGTATAATTAACTTTGGGGTTATTTTTATTTACCTTCCAGTTTTTAGCCTTCAGGAATCAGATTTTTGAGTTTAAAATTAAAGAGGGGAGGAGGAAGAAAAGAAGAGGAATGTGCCCACATGGAACTGGGCATTTAAAATGACACCAATATGAGAACCATCCCAGAGCCAACAGGTTTTGGGGCACAGGAACATCCCCAAGTCTCACTCTGGTTCCAAGCATGAAGCTCAAAGTGAAGCACAAGGAACTGGATGGAGATTTTACCCAAAGCTGCTGATGTGCCAGCCCCACCCCCAGGGCAAACCCTAAATGCTCACCTGTACCTGCTCCTCACAGGAGCTTCACCTTCCCCCTCAGCTCCCAACCAGGCCCATCCCACAGCTGTTGGGGCTCTGGGTCCGTAGGGCTGGGTGAGATTCTTCCCTCAGACACCAAATGAGAGCAGCTGGGGCTGAGTCAGTGTGAGCTCACCAGCTTCTGTCTGCTCCAGCTCCACCTGGGGCAAGCACGGCAGGATCTGCTCCTGCCCCATCTCCTGGGACAGGAGGGGTTGCCTGGAGGACAGACCTGTACAGGACACAGCTGCAAAAGCTGGAGCTGCTGGGAAATGACCGGGAAGCCCAGTTAGGGTCCAGGGTCCCCACGTAATTTCATCTCCAGCAAGGAGAGCAAAAAGCAAGAGGGAGGACACAACGAGCAGAGTTTGCAGGGTGAGTTTCTGTGTCCCCAGGCTGCTCCCACAGCCTCAGAGCCACCAGCCTCAGCTGGTTCTTGTGGAGCCTCCTCTGCTGCTGCCTCAGGTGCTGTCTTCCCCTGTTTCCGCTGAGCAGAGAGTACCCTGCTATCTTTCATTGAAACATCATGTCCAATTTATCCCTTGATTAAAACCCATATTTTGCTTGGCTATAAGTCAAATATAAGAGGGCCGCACTCAAGTGAACTAATCTTGGTTTACTTGCCAGTAAGTAATTTGATAGACAATTTGGCAGACATCCACTCCAGAATTAAGCAAACCTGAGCAATAAAGATGTAGGAAAACAATCCTGAAAAGCCATAACGAGACGTCGAGTTCCATTCAACAGCAACTCCTTGCACTTATGTTTGTGCTGACACTCAGGACTGCCAGTGCCCGGCCAGGAGGGCACAGCCAGTGCCCAGGCAGGTGCCAAGGAAGCTGAGAGCCACCAAGCTCTGCTGGTGTGACCCTCAGTGGAGAAGGACTCCAGCTTCGGCAGCCCCAGCCCTGGGGCCAGGCCAGCTCTGCAGGGTTTGCAAAATCACAGCCTCAGAATCATTGAGGATGGAAAAGGGCTCCAAGATCATCGAGTCCAAACTTTGAAGTCTCAGCTGGGAGTGCCTTGGAGGAAGGAACAGCTGAAACATCCACAGCACAGGAGCTTCTCTTTGCCACCTGTGAGCACCTCCCTCACCACGTCCTGCTGTTCCTACCACGACCCTCAGAGCCCCCAGAGCAGCTCCCACACCAGGACTGGGGCTGCTGAGCTCCTGTTTATGACCTCCCACCCCTTCCTGACTGCCAACACCTGCAGCATCCCCTGGCTGGGATGGGGCAGAGCAGAACCAGGTGGGCCCCATGGGGGTTTCTGTTCAGGCAGAGCCTGGTGTGAGGTGAGGGGCAGAGGGGCTGCCAGCCCGTGCTGCTCCATCCCTCATAATGCCATTATGTATTGCTGGCATTAATCACCCCGCTAGGTAAGCATTATGGCACTTTTATGGTAGCTTTGAAGCTAATCTGTCACTAATGCCTGCTGGATTATCATGATTTCTTACAGTTGTGATTCATTAACTCAGATGCCTAATAGAATTAGTATTAAACATCTTCCATAGATTTCTGCCTCAACATGTTGAGTTTTGAAAGCCTTTTCAATATTTCATTGTGTTGTATTAAATGGCATGTCAGGCACATTGTGTGGTCTCCCAGAGACCCTGGCACAGCCGGAGCAGGGGAAGGGGCTGGGGTGGCTGGAGGGGCAGCAGAACCCTGCTGGCTCCTGGGGGCCCTCCCAGCCCTCCTGGGGCCGTGTGTGCTGCAGGGTCAGGTGTTCCAGGTTTGGGGAGTTCTCCCATGAAAGGTGTTCCAGCTGCTGCCTCCAATACCGGGTAAGCAAGCTGGTGCAGAAGGGGTTAATCAGGTTTGGGACACAAAGTACAGTGCAGACACTAAATATGATTGTGATTATTACCTGGCCCTGGAGGAATCCTTTCCCTAGACACTGCAATGCCATTCCTAGTATGAATATTATTCCTAATAATCAATATTAATTCTCAATGCATTCTCCAGGGTTTAGAATGACTTTCTTGTTTAGGATGAGATCTAGATCTTGAAGCAGGCTAAAAAGAGGAATTATTATATTATTGTTATTAGCATTATCATTATTATCTTGGGCTTTAAAAAAAAATCTTATTTAGATTACATTCTCCCCCAGGAGCAGATTGTGGAGCTCTCAGGCCTTTATCTGGCTACTTAAATCCACGTTATGGGTAACAGAATTTTACAGCTATTATTATTAATAATGTAAGGCCAAGACCAGAACAACATTGCATTAGGCTGTGTGCGTGTGAGGCCGATGGACCTGCACCAAAACCCTGCCCTGGTTTCCTTTAACAGGGGCGTCCCCTGTTAATTTGGGACAGCCCAAATTTCCAAGCTTTGCAGGAGCCTTGGTGGGAGGATGCTTGTGCCAGGCACTGGGAAGAGCCTGAACTTTTGGGAGCTGCCCTGAACCCTCCTGTGAGCCCTTTTTGCTGCCCTGACCCCCGGAACCCAGCCAGGAAAACAGAGAGGGGAGACTTCAAAGCGGGGATTAGGAGCAGCTGTGAAAATTGCCAAATCTGTGTGAGAGGGACGAGGTGACCTCATTGGACCAGGTGAAGTGGGATAAGGTGACCTCATTGGACCAGGTGAAGTGGTACAAGGGGACAAGGTGACCTCCTCAGACCAGGTACAAGGGGACAAAGTGACCTTGTTGGACCAGGTGAAGTGGGACAAGGTGACCTCCTTGGACCAGGTGGAGTGGGATAAGGTGACCTCCTCAGCCCAGGAGAAAGGGGACAAGGTGACCTTGTTGGAGCAGGTGGAGGGGGACAAGGTGATCTCCTTGGACCACATAGAGGGGGACAAGGTGACCTCCTTACACCAGGTGCAAGGGGACAAAGTGACCTTGTTGGAGCAGGTGGATTGGGATAAGGTGACCTCCTTGAATCAGGTGGGGGGACAAGGTGATCTCCTTACACCAGGTACAAGGGGACAAGGTGACCTTGTTGGACCAGGTAAAGTGGGATAAGGTGACCTCCTCAGCCCAGGTGGAAGGGGACAAGGTGATGTCCTTGGACCAGGTGAAGTGGGACAAGGTGACCTTGTTAGACCAGGTACAAGGGGACAAGGTGACCTTGTTGGACCAGGTAAAGTGGGACAAGGTGACCTCCTCAGCCCAGGTAGAGGGGGACAAGGTGACCTCCTTGGACCACGTAGAGGGGGACAAGGTGACCTTCTCAGACCAGGTACAAGGGGACAAGGTGACCTTGTGGGACCAGGTGGAGTGGGATAAGGTGACCTCCTCAGCCCAGGTGGAGTGGGATAAGGTGACCTCCTTGGACCACATAGAGGAGGACAAGGTGACCTCCTCGGACCCCGCCCTGTGACAGTGACAGGGCCAAGCATCCCCCCTGCTCGCTCGGCCACCTTCCCCCAGGCCAGCAGCACGACCCCCGGCTTGGGGATGAACTTTCCCCTTCCGACGAACTCGGCTTGGCCCCGGCACCTCCTGGGCTGACCCCGGGCCGACGGCTGAGCCCCCTCCCCAGCCCTGGGACCCCCTGCAAGCAGCATGAAAGCGCCCTGGGCTCGGGGATCGCTCCAACACCCTCCCACGCAGCCGGCCCAGATCAAAGCCAGCGCCGGGAATCAAAGCATGTGACAGGCAGGTGTCCGTCCCCTCGACAGGGCCGCGATTAATCACAGGGTCTATCCCACAAGGAGATCAAACCGGCCCTCCTGCGGCTGCTGCTTAAAGCCTGCCTTCAAGTTAGCCTAATTAAAGTTTTCCCCCGGCCTCCCCCGTGCCTGCCCGGCTGACTGCTGTCCCATGACCGCCCCTTTCACTCCCTAAAACAAAGGATGCACTCAGCAGCTCCGGGCAGCCGGAGCGGCCGCCCCGGCCATGCTTGGCCGGCCCTTTCTTCTGGAGCCTGGCAGGAGACCCTTCCCCACCGCACCGAGCACCCCGGCACAGCCTCCCCCACGCTTCACATCACCCGAAATTCCCTGTTTATTCCACCTGGAACTCCCCACTTTTCCTCCTGCTAAGCTGGGAGGATCAGCTGAAAAGCATCACTCAAAAGTATTTTCAGAACCCGCGGAACAGCGGTGGGACCTCATGCTCTCCGTCCCCCTCGCTGAGATTCTCCTCTTGCCGTGACATCAAGAGCGGCATTTTGATGAGAAGCAAAGGAATTGCTCCCCTCCAGCGAGCCTTGGCTTTGAAATGCTGCAGGGCTGCATAAAAGCAATCCAGGGGGAGAAGCAAACCGTTTCTGTAACCAAAAACTCGAGGAAGGGGGGGGTGAAATGCACATTTTAGACACGTCACATTATGAAGAAGTTTTCAGGTTTTTTCCCTTCCCCTTAAATGTGCGCAGGGGGAAGAAGAAAGGGGAAGATCACACGGTTTCACAGTGAGGCCACTCACAGTGGGGAAATCAATCATTGCCATGGCAAAACCCACTCCAGAGAGCGGCCGGGGCTCAGCCCTGGCTCACCCGGGGAAGGACAGAGGGACACGGAGGACGACTGAGCCAGGGATGCTCAGCGGGGTCACAGCCCCTCACTCTGCCCTCGGTGCTCAATCATTTCCATGGCAAAACCTGCTCCAAAGAGCCTTGGCACAGTCAGGGCTCACTCACCCCTGGCTCACCCAGGGAAGGACAGAGGGACGGGAGGAACGACTGAGCCAGGGATGCTCAGCTTGGTCACAGCCCCTCACTCTGCCCTCAGTGCTCAATCATTTCCATGGCAAAACCTGCTCCAAAGAGCCACTGGGGCTCAGCCCTGGCTCACCCGGGGAAGGACAGAGGGACACGGAGGGACAGCTGTCCCTTGGCTGGTGTAGCCGGGGATGCTCAGCGGGGTCCCAGCCCCTCACTCTGCCCTCGGTGCTCAATCATTTCCATGGCAAAACCTGCTCCAAAGAGCCTTGGCACAGTCAGGGCTCACTCACCCCTGGCTGCACCCGGGGATGGACAGAAGGACCGGGAGGAACGACTGAGCTGGAGATGCTCAGCCGGTTGCAGCCCCTCACTCTGCCCTCAGTGTTCAATCATTTCCATGGCAAAACTGGCTCCAAAGAGCGGCCAGGGCTCACCCCTGGCTGCACCCGGGGATGGACAGAGGGACGGGAGGAACGACTGAGCCGGGGATGCTCAGCAGGGTCCCAGCCCCTCACTCTGCCCTCGGTGCTCGCTCGCCCAGGGCCAGCGGGGCGGAATGAGGCTGCGGAGATTGGTGGCGATGAGGCGGGGCAGGAACCAGCCCAGGTTGACTCTGGCACGGGCACAAAGCACCTCTGACAGCCTCCCTGTGCTCCTCCCCGTGACCGCTCCAGAGCCTGCCCCAAACCTGACCTTTTTTATTTCCACAGCAGCGTTTCTAAAAGCGGCGTTCCTTCCCCAGCCCCAGCACAGGAATTTGGTGGCTGTGGTGCGAGGAGGTCACCTTGTCCCACTGCACCTGGTCCAACAAGGTCACTTTGTCCCCTTGTACCTGATCCAAGGAGGTCACCTTGTCCCCTCCACCTGCTCCAGCCCAAAGGGCTGTTGGTGGGCTGAGGTTGGGACAGACAATGGGGTACCCTGGGTGGTGTCCCCACCTTCCCTGCTGTCTGTGTCCTGCTGAGAGCCTGCACCAGTGGCCCTGTGATCATTTGTCCCCAGCCTGGCACAACCACAGGCACAGAATCATCAATGCTGGACATCTCCAGGATCATCCAGTCCAACCATCAACCCAGCACCACCATAATCACATCCCTGAGTGTCACACCCTGACCCCAAGTGCCACATCTGTGGCACCAGGGGGAGAGCAGGCAGCAGCACTGGATGGTGTCCTCTGTGAGGACAAGGATCACCCAGCCCCTTCCCAGCAGGACTCCAGACCAACCCCATGGGGAAACAGGTGAGGATTTGGTCCAGATTGGCCTCTCACAGCACCCCCAGGGTCCTGAGGCTGCTCCCTGTGGGTTGGGGCCATTCCCTGTGGGCATTGCTGGCTGCCTCTCCTGTGATTGGCGTGGGCGCCTTCGCCCCAGGCCTGGCCCGGGTTATTCTCAGCCCTGACATTTGTGCCAAGCAAGCAGAGCAGGAGGGGTCCCTGTGCAGCCTGAAAGAGGATCCCAAGTCTCTGCTTTCAGGCTGACCTTGAAACCTGAGCAGGGAGCTGAGCCCCTCTGGCTCACACACACTGCTGTGTGGGGGAAGCACGCTGGGGAAGCCTGGCACGCCCCAGGCATGGGCCAGCAGCGCTGGGGGACAGCAGGGACGGCCCCAGCCATGCCCAGCCCAGCCCAGAACCTGCTCTGCAGGAGCTCCTCTGGGCAACAGGGGCAAGGTTGCCCGAGGGATGGTGGGCAGAGGGGTTCTCATGGGCCTGCTGCAGACTCCCCAGATCTCAGAATCTCAGAATCACAGAATAATGAGGTTGGAAGAGACCTCTGAGATCATCGAGTCCAACCTGTGCCCCAACACCTCTCAACAGGGATGTTTGGGTGCCCATCAGGGCCCCTGAAAGATCCAGGCCCCTGTAAAATCCCCATCCCTGGAGGTGCCCAAGGAACAACTGGACGTGGCACTCAGGGCTCTGGGTTGACAGAGGGGACAGGTCACAGGTTGGATCCAATGATCTTGGAGGGCTTTCCCAAGCTCAGGGATTTGGAGATCACAAGGAATCCCAGAATCCCAGAGTCACAGAATCCCAGAATCCCAGAATCCCAGGATGATGAGGTTGGCAGAGACCTCTGAGATCATCCAGTCCAACCTGTGCCCTCACACCTCACCCAGACTATAGCACCAAGGGCCATGTCCAGGCTTTTTTAAACACACCCAGAGATGGTGATTCCAGCACCTCCCTGGGAAGAGCATTCCAGTGCTTTATTATTCTTTTGGTGAAAATTTGTTCCTAATATCCAGCTATACCTTCCCTGACGTAGTTTGAGACTGTGTCCTCGTGCTGTTCCCATTATGTGAGGTGTTCACAGGAGTCTCAGGTTGAGGGAAGAGACGAGGATCTGACTCCATGTTTCAGAAGGCTGATTTATTATTTTATGATATATATTACATTAAAACTATACTAAAAGAATAGAAGAAAGGATTTCATCAGAAGGCTGGCTAAGAATAGAAAAAGAAGAAATGATAACAAAGGTTTGTGGCTCGGACAGAGAGTCCGAGCCAGCTGAGCTGTGATTGGCCATTAATTAGAAACAACCAACATGAGCTAATCAAAAATCTACCTGTTGCATTCCACAGCAGCAGATAATCAATGTTTACACTTTGTCCCTGAGGCCTCTCAGCTTCTCAGGAGGAAAAATCCTAAAGAGAGGATTTTTCATAAAAGATGTCTGCGACACCGTTACTTTTTCTCCCATCTTTGCACAGAGACGTCTTTCGCGATGTCTCAGTAGATGGTTTGGTCTGTACGAGCAGTAAATGTTCTGATTTTGGGCAGAAAAGGTCTAATGAAGCTAGAGACAAGCATGGGAAAGCCCTTCTCCATGCTGCATGGATGCAACAAAAACAAATTTCCAAGAGCCCCGGACAGGGGCGGTAAGGCTGTAATGTGGTGTCCTGTTTCCTAATCTCTCCAGTAAGGAAGCAGTGTGTTGAATTTAAAATATCCCTCTGGTAAATGCTAACTATTTAAAGAGTGCTAGGGTCTTAGAAATGCAAAACAAAGATTTGTTGATTAAAAACACATGGTTTGTTCTGGAGGCACGAGTAGCCAGAAAAATCAGTTCTGACAGTATTTTGGCTTTTTCAATCCCACAAGACATGATGGTGATTTATTATAGTGATGTCAGCTGTGGTTGAAAAAAGTTCTCTGTGTTGTCTTAATAAAAGAGCTTTACCTTGAAATCATTAAACTCTCAGCCTGTTTATTTGAAGCGATGACTGTGAATGTGAATGGTCCCCTCTAAATCACCCAACATCTGCACGGGAGGGCGGTGACAGCCCGGAGCTGGCCTGGCTAATGGGAGCCCTGTGATGGATCTGATTAGTGCCCTTTGAAACCTGGAGGGCTGATAAGAGCCCCAGGCAGGGAGGGGAGCTCCCATGCCACAAAGGAGATGGAACTGCAAAGGCAACGGGGTCCATCTGTCCTTCTGCTGCCATCCCTGCAGTGCCCTGTGCCCACTGCTGGGACAAAGCCCGGCTTAAACTCTCTAGGAGGGACCTGAGGGGCTGCAAATGCTCTTCCCCGAAGGTGTGCCTGGTGTGTCCCAGCCAAGGAGGTCTGGTGGCTTCAGAGCAGGAGCTGGGAGTGCTGGGCCTGGTGCTCAGCCGGATTTCAGCTGTACAGAGCTTTGCTCAGAAGCCTCTGAGCACATCAGAGACTCCCAGAAGGGTCTGGGTTGGAAGGGACCTTAAAGTGCATCTCATTTCAGCCCTCAGCCCAGGCTGCTGCAAGCCCCATCCTTGGCCTTGGACACTTCCAGTGCACAAATTTACAATATTATTCACCCAAACAGATGTGCAGAGTGGAGTTCATGTTCCAGCTCTGCCCCAAGGAGAAGGCTGCAGCAGCCAGGCAGCAGGGATGGGCAGGAATTAACAAGGATGGGCAGGAATTAACAAGGGTGGCAGGTGTCTGACACCACTCCTGGGGTGCTGCAGGATCCCTGGCCCTGCCTCCAGCCCTTTCCCTGGTGTCTGGCAGCAGCTGAGCACTGAGCAATATTTACTTCTTGGGTAAACAGTCGTAATCTCCCTAACCAGAGTTTATCGCAGAGAAGTGAGTTAAATTCCTCTCGGATAATCCCTGCCTGCTGTGCTTTTCTGAGCAGGAGCTTTTGGGATGGAAATGAGTGGCTCTGGCTCTGGCCTGAGGGAGAGGGGTGCAGCTCCCACCACTCCAGAAACTGCTCAAACTGGGGCTGAGCTGCAGTGAGAGGGCACAGCCACCTCTGAGAGCTGGCACAGACTGGGACATACTGGGACACACTGGGAGCCCCTGGGTCTATGGCAGGTACTGCTGGAAGGGCAATTCCTCACCCAGCTCTCTCTCCAGGTGGGAGAGCTGCAGGTGAGACCCCCAAACCCAGCAGCCAGAGCCACCCTGGGTGCCAGAGCCCCTCTCTGTCCCATCCTCATCACAACAGAGCCTCACAGCAGGAATTACACTGAAACAATGCAGAGGCTGAAACCCCCCCAGGGCAGGTTGTTTACACTGAAATCACAGCCCCAGCCCTGACCCTGGGAATGTTACCAGAGAGGAGACACTTGGCAGGTACTCCCATCTCATATATTATCTGCTGCAGCTACAAGAAATGTATTTTCCCATCAGCGTGATTATTTTTATTTGACTTCCAAGCGGAGCAGGAAGCCGGCGCGGCTCCCATCCATCAGCACTGTGGCCATTAGAAAATTAACCAAGCTTAATAAACTTCCTGCCCAGCTCGCTCCTGCAGCTGCACATCCACAGGAGAACAAATCTAGTGGTGCAAGCACATGGCTACATGAGACTTGGTGGAAGTGAGGAATGGCCCGGGGTGATCCCAGCTTGTGCAGAGCTGAGGCTTCAGAAGCCTCTTGGGTGGGATTTGTTAACTGGCTGGCAGTTTCTTCATCCTGTGGAAATGCCAGTCTGCACAATGGGAGAGCTCCTGGGGTCTCACAGCAGGGTCTTGTCCAAGTGAGAGTGTCCTGGGAGCCACGGCCTGGCCTGGCTTTGCTGTTTGGGCATCACTTGAAGAAGATTTCACAGAGGTTTGGCAGGGTGGGACCTGGTCTGGGCCTGCCTGGCACCGTGCTGTGCCAAAGGGCAGCAGGACTGAGCCCACAGCAGGCAGGGGAGACCAGCAGCACTCCCCTCCTCTGCTCTCCTGCAGAACCAACACATCCTGGCTGGGTGAGGCAGCAGCTCTGCAGGCTGGGGAGAAGGCAGGGAGTCTCTCCACGCTTGGGAATCGAGTGGAAAGAGCTCACGCTGCAGCCTCCCCTGTAATGAAGGGAGATGGGCAAGTTCTAACCACACCAGCTGTCATAAATATTCAGCTCTGAGGTTTCACTCAGTCATTAGATCCACCTGGAGACACTCTCAGTGCTGCAGACGTGGCTACAGGAGTTTCATGCAATGTGTGACTTCCAAATCAATCTCTTTCCAGCAGGCAGAATGAACTGGCTGCTCACGTCTGTGTGTCTCAAAGAGGAGATGGAATAAAAAAGGGAATTCAGCTGGGTATGAGGCCACATCTCCTTCCCTCAGAGTTCCTGGATGCCTCTTCATCTCCTCTTCAAACACCCATCAGGAAGTTTCAAATCCCTGTGTCCAAGGCAGGGAATGGGAAAGGTTTGTGTTTTCTTTCCTTTCTTTTCTTTTCTGCACAGAACCAGGGGGATGGAGCCCCTGCTCTGCTCGGCCATGGGGACACCAGCCTCAGACAGGGAGGAAAGTCAAGCAGAGCCCTTGGAAAGCTCCAGGGCTGTGGATGGGGGTGTCTGGCAGAGGCAGAGCATTCTCTGAGTGTCCCAGGGCCCCAGCAGAGAGAACAGAGAAAATACCAGCAAAAACCCAAAAATGCCACCAAAAAGCCAGCGAAGACCAGGGGGGCTGGGGGTGACATGTCCCACCAGGCTCAGGGTGAGGAGAGGCTTTCCCTGAGAGGGATTCATGGCTGGATCCAGCAGGACAGCACCTGCAGCAGCACATCCCCACCCTGCCACAACCACAGCGAGGAGCTGGGCAGAGTGGGGGGCCCAGAGCCCCCAGACCCTGGGCTGGGGGGGCTGAGGGTGTGGGGTAAGGGAGGGTCACTCCCCTCCTCGCGTGTCTACAGGCAAATTAAAAATCAAATAAATAAATTAGCTAGTTTACAAATAGAACTGTTACTTGTTACTCACAGTATTAACAGTCTCCTTTTATTTTTTTCCCCCTTTTTTTTTTTTTTCAAGGCTGTGAAAGACGTTTGTTTCAGTTGCCAACATCTCTACAGAACTAATGTGGGTGGATTGTGACAGATATAATTTCTCCATCCTACAGTTTCATCAACTTGAGTTCTGTTAAACTATACCCGCTGGGCTTAGCTCCTTTTAAAGTTTCCGCTTTGACAGGTAGATTTATTAGTCTTGAAATTTGTACAAATCAGATGTCACTCGTGGCAACTTGTCAAAATGTCAGTCTGGTGAGGGAGGCATGAAAGGATTTTCTGGAGAGAGACGGGAGGCAGGCTTGAAAGAGCTCGAGCAAGGCAGAAGAAAGGAGCTGGGAGGGATTGCAGCCTGCTTGATCCTGGGGGTTTTACTTTATTAAATATCTAGCGCCATACAGTGGGAGATGCTGCTGGATCCTGCCCGCCAAGACATCAAGGCTGTCAACATCCTCTGCTGACGGCGCTCCCGGCTTGTGATGGATATTTAGGGCAGGGGTGAGGCGTGGGGAGGGCTTGGTTTGAATGCAGCAGGGTTTGAAACGCTCCATTATCGCCCTAACGAGGCGAGCTCCTCGCAGGTCCCTGCCTGGGAGATGGGGACCTGCCACCAGCAAGCCCTTCCTGCCCCCTGTGCAGCCCTCAGAGAGCCTCCAGTGGCTGGAGGAAGCCCAAGGGGAACATTCCTGGGTGTAAAATCACTTTATCCAGGTGTTTTTCCTTAACCGCTGCTCTGGCCTGGGCCCTCCTGGAGTTGCCCTAAAATCGTGTGGGACGTGGATGGGATCAGCTGCTGCCCAGAGTGAGGGGCTGGGTGTGCAAACCCAGGTGGGGCTGAGCTGCTGAAGCCCAGGAACGCTCCCAGTGCTGGGTTTGGACAGACAGAGCACGCTGGGGCTGGACACACAGACATTCTCTGCCCCAGCAGCTCTGGGAAGATGCAGCAGGAGTGACCTCCCAGCTCCTGAAAGGCCTCGTGCTGGTGGTAGAGGCCAAGGAAGAGCAGCCATCTCCTTCACCACTCTGACCCAATAGAGAGCCCTCAGAGAGCCTCCAGTGGCTGGAGGAAGCCCAAGGGGAACATTCCTGGCTGTAAAATCACTTTATCCAGGTGTTTTTCCTCCTGTTTGGCTGCATGAACCGGGCTGCTCTGGCCTGGGCCCTCCTGGGGTTGCCCTAAAATCGTGTGGGACGTGGATGGGATCAGCTGCTGCCCAGAGTGAGGGGCTGGGTGTGCAAACCCAGGTGGGGCTGAGCTGCTGAAGCCCAGGAACGCTCCCAGTGCTGGGTTTGGACAGACAGAGCACACTGGGGCTGGACACACGGACATTCCCTGCCCCACCAGGCCTGGGAAGCTGCAGAAGAAGAGACCTCCCAGCCCTTGGGCTCTTGGGCAGCAGCTCCTGAAAGGTGCTGGAAGAGGCCAAGGAAGAGCAGCCATCTCCTTCACCACTCTGACCCAATAATTTCAGCTGAAGTTTTTTCATAGAATAAATTTAGAGTTGTCGAAATGAAAACTTAAAAGAATTTCTTTAAAAAAACAAAAAAACAAAAAAACGCAAATTTAAAAAACATTATTTTGATTACCAGTTCCAAGAAGATCAGGAAAATCTCTACCGAAACCAACATTTTTTCATGAATATTTACACTTTGTTTGAAAAATCTGTTTTGGCTGAAAAGAGCTTTGTTGATGTTTGCTTGGCAGGCGGCGGCGCTCCCCGGTGACGTGGGGACCTGGTGTGGGGCCCTGCTGTGGGGCAGGATGGTGGTGCTGCCACCCCAGCTCTGGGAACAGAGCCTGCTGTGGCTCCTGATGGGCCTCTCCAAACTGCAGAGCCACAAAAAGGGGTGGAAAAGGTCCTGTCCTGTCACCCTCCCTCCTCTGGAGATGCTGGGGTTGATCTCAGCTCGGAAGGTTCTCATCAGAGTCAGGCCCTGGACAGACTCAGTCCCCAGAGCTGGACATTCCCACCCATCCCAGGGTTTTCCTTGCACCCCTCCAGTGGATCCCACACTCTGGTTTGGGTTGGGGACCCCTTTGGCACTGCCCCAGCCCAGGGAAGGCTTTTCTCATGATCTTTAAGCTCCTTTCCCTTCCTGAACTGGGCAGCTCTGGCGCAGCTGAGCCTTCCTCTCCCTGACCCCAAGCCCATCCTGGTGCCACTTCCCTGCCAGCCTTTGCCCCTTGTTCCCTGCGCCCCATGTAGCTGTGATGTGTTTTTGGGGTCTTGTGGATGAAGGAGGAATTGAGAATCTGATTCTATGTTCTTAGAAGGTTAATTTCTTATTTTATGACATATTATATTAATTATATTATATTATATTATATTATATTATATTATATTATATTATATTATATTATATTATATCAAAGAATACTATACTAAACTATACTAAAGAATACAGAAAGGATACAGACAGAAGACTTAACAAGATACTAATTAAAAAATTTGTGACTGCTTTTAGAGTCCTGACACAGCTGGATGGTGATTGGTTATTAAGTCGAAACAATTCACATGAAACCAATCAAACAACCACCTGTTGGATAAACAGTTTCTAAACTACATTCCAAAGCAGCAAAACACAGGAGAAGCAAATGGAGATAATTATTGTTTTCATTTTTCTCTGAGGCTTCTCAGCTTCCCAGGAGAGGAATCCTGGGCAAAGAGGATTTTTCAGAAAATGTGACAGTGACAGCTGTGACAGCAAGGCCAGGCTCAGGCCCCAGAGTGGGGTGGGAGCCCTGCCAGCCCCTCTGCCATTGCCATCCCCACGTTCTGGGCTTGGGGAGTGTTTGCTCAGGCCAGGGGAGCACAGGGAACCTTAGTTCCTGTCCCCTCAGCATGGTGCCACCGAGTCTTTGTCCCCTTTTTTATGATTTTTAATGATTTTTTATGATTTTCTAAGCCTTCTGATATTTACATTCTTGTAACGAACTTTCTCACCCACTTTCTGTAAATAACTCATTGTTTTGCGTTCTTTTATGGAGGAGGAGGAGGAGAAATTTGATGGGCTCTTGGTTTGTCCGGTGTCATTGGAGAGGTGGCACTGTCGCCCTCCAATCCACTGTCACTTTTGGAAATCTATAAATGTTGGAGTCAGAAATTAAAAAGTATCTTTTTATCCAGAAAAGAGCAACGTGTGCAGGTTGTGTTATTTCGTGTCACCCTTGTCCATCCTCCCTCACCGTGGGCTGGGGCTGTGAGTTTGGGGCTGTTTCCAGGAGCATTCCCGCAGCAGGGAGGAGAATGCACCTTAGGACAGAGGGAAAATAATCTGGGAGGCTTTTCTTAATTAATCAGTACATAAATGCTTCTTCCCCTCTTCCAGTGCAGCAATCCTTGCATGAAAAGAAGAAGGGGGAAACCCGCTTCACACGGCAGGGTTTTCTTTCAAAGAAGTCACTTTGTGTCACATCCAGCCTTGATTTCCTTTCATGTGGCAAAGGGGCAGGGGCAGCTGGGTTCCCACATCCCAGGGATGTCCTGCCCCTCTCTGGCCAGCAAACAGCACCTGGGCAGGGCAGGAAGGGGCAGAGAGCCTGTCCATCCATCTGTCTGGGTTTTTCCATGTGCCCTGAGTGTCTCCAGTGCAATTTCAGTGCAGGGAAAGGGAAAGGAGAGGGGGGGAAAAAAAACCACGCCTGGCATGAGTTCAGAAAGCTCTCCAGCTCACACATCTGGTTCTTATATTTCAAAGTTAATTAGTCATATTGAGGCTGTCTGAAGATAAATTTATCATCCAGAAAAAACACAAACAGTTTGAAAAATGAAAGGAAGTGAGGTGACATGGCTTGACGTTTAAATAAATCATTTTAACATGATTAAAAAACTTGTCCTCCCTGACACCCGGCGCCGGATACTTTGTAAAGACTTTTTGACAAAGACAAGCCCCTGTTTGGTACACAAAGCCCCTGCCATTCAATCACACACACTAATCTTTGGCCAATTATTTCTCCCAGCGACTACTGGGGCTGTGGGGAGGAGTGTGGGGCTGGGGCAGCTGCAGAGGGGGGGCGAGGATGGCCAGAGGGCTCCAGCTCAACAGGGTGCAGGGTGTGATGGGGCTGGAAAGAGAAAATGGACTCGTGCTGGCACCACCAAGGACTTGATGGGGCTGGAAATAGAAGATGGGACTCGTTCTGGCAACACCAAGGACTCCACAGAGCGCCCCAGTGAGCCCCCCAGGCTGGGGTGCACCTGGAGATGGGGCAGGGACACCCCAGGGCTTCACCTCCTCATGTGCATCCACCTCAGGGTTCAGGCAGGGCTGATCTAATACCACCCAAAATTCTCTCCCATCAGCAAATTTGCCTTCACAGCTTTGCTAATGGGATAATGAGGTGCTGGTTCTGCTGCTGGAGTCTTGTCATCCCTGCAATTCTCACCCCGGGCGCGTTGGTGCCTCTGTGTGTCCCTGCTAATTCCACCCAAAAGTCTTATTAAATCTGAGGCTTTAGTTTTACATCCGTGTTATCAAATTTCCTCCTCGCCAGCCTGACTGATGGAAGGCTTGTGATTAAATGAAATGCTCTCCCTGCACGTCAGCTGGAGAACAGCCCTGTGTGGCTGCTTGACAATGTGTCTATAGGCTGAGCATCAATCAATATTAGGGGAAATCAGCATCTCAGATGACCCAGAGGAAGAGCCCTGCTGTGTTTCCTTCCTATTCACCTGCTCTGTTGGATGCTTTCAAGAGATATTGAAGTTTTACTGACCCTGCCTGAATTTCTGATATTTTTTATTGCCCAAGTTCGGCCCCATCCCTTGGAATTCACTCAGGATTTTTTTCTGCTGACCTTGCTGCCATGGCTGATGGGCACCTTGCAAAAATCCTGGAGTTTCCTGGTGCCTTAAAAAGCTGCAGAATGGGGACCTTAGTGTGTCCCCCCCTCCACTTCCCACGGGAGCAGCCAGACAGGGAGACAGCAGAGCTCTGAATGGGAGACAGGGAGGTTCAAGAAGGTGGGAAGATTCACATCTTGTAACAAGAAAAGAGCTCTCCTGGGCATGAAGAAAGCAAAGTGACATGAAAAGCACGGAATGAAAATAAATAAATAAAAAAAGTGACGCCTAATGGATAAAATGAATATTCAAGTTGTTTCCAGGGAAGAGTCTCTGACTTTGGTGCTGGTTACAGTTACAAGGTTTGTGCGTTTTCTTGCTGTCAAAGCCTTCACCGTAATTGTCCAAAAGTTCCTTGATTATTTCTAACAAAACTGTCAGCTGCCTTTGAAGTATCAGAACAGTCTCATCACATCTTATTAAATAGTAAACATCATTTGCAAGCGCGCAGGAGATCTCGACGGCGCGTCAGGCGCCTCGGCGAAGTGGGTCGGGGAGGTTTGCAGGCAGACACGGCTCCTGTGCCCCTCTGTCAGGGCCCAGGGATCCCTCTGGCTGTCCTGAGCAGCCCAGACCCTGCCAGGGGGCTCAGAGACCCTGGCACAGAGCCCAAAATGCCCCCGTGGGCTTGATTATGACCCATGGAGCAAATGACCAACCTTAGATGAAGATCAGCAAGCCACGAAAAATTAAGTAGAATGATAGTGAAGTTATCACAGGGTGGAAAAGTAGATTTTAGAGTTTTTGGTATGGGGGTTCAGGAGGCAAGATGGAGGGAACTGGGTGTGTCCAGCCTTTCTCCTTCTTCTTCTTCTTGGCCTCCATCTTCTGCTGTGATGGTGGCACTTTGGGATTGGTTTAGAGTAGAAGCTCACTGTCTAACACAGGTGATGGGTATTGGGAAGGAATTGTAAACATTGTACAGGTAGTTTTTAGTATAAAGACATAACCCTGCCCTGGGGGCAGGCAGAGTGCCTGGAACTGTCCTGCTGGATGGACCTCGGCAGGGCAGGAGAAAAGTTTTTATAGATAAGATACAATAAACAACCTTGAGACCGAGAAATGAAGAGCCCTGACTCCTTCTTCAAGCACCAGGCTGGGAAAAGAGACTTTGGAACTTTTCTCGGGGTCACTGTGAGCAGCAGAGACCCCAACACCCCCCAGGGCTGCCAGCTGACCCCATCCCAGCCTGGGCATGGCCACACCACCCTCAGCATGAGGACAGGGCTTGGCAGCTCGGCTTGGAGCAGCGAGCACAGGGAGAGCTCCTGCTGGGGTGTCACACACACCCCATGGGGACAGCAGGTCCTGGGGACACAGCTCACCCCTCCTCTTTACTCTGTAAACCCTCCCAGCCAGCATTTTGGGCTGTGCTGGGAAGGAATGGCTCAATCTGAAAAGAAAAGGAGTGTTTAGGATCCAGCCTGAGCTTTCATGCAATGATTCTTCGAGGCAGGTTCAGAGAAACTCATTTCGTGTGTTGAAGTGTCTTCTGAGAGCTGAAGCTTTCATAGGAGAGTAATTGTGCAATTAGCTATGAATGAGTAAAAATTCATTCTAATTACTTCCAGGTGTGACACATTCTGTGCTCAGGCGCCAGGAGGGGACTGGCAGTGCCCCTCTGCAGGCTGGGAACACGCCCAGCTCCCAGCCTGCTGCCCATGGCACTGCACAGGGACTGGAACAGACCCCAGGGAAAGGCTTGGATGGGGACACAGGAGTGGGGGGGCTCTTTCCAGACCTGTCTGAGGGACAACAACAAACTGGTGGGGGCCCAGTAACAGCAGCAAAGGCTGTGCCTCAGAGTTCCCAGCACAAGGAGCTCCCTCTGTGCCACTGCTGGGGAGCAAACCTTGCACAGGAGCCACGGGGGTCAGAGCCCTGCTTGCTGCCATCACCCCAAAACAGAGGGGGTTCAGTGCCCCTCCAACTCCAAAATGGGCTGTGAGGACCTCCACAGCCCAGAAAGGCACAGCTAAAACCCTTCCCTGCAGGAGAGGGAAATCCAGGTGGATCCTATTGTGCCTGGGTACATCATTAAAACCACTGGAAATCGCACAATAAAGCCTGCAAGATTTCTAGCTTTAATTCCAGATCAAAGAGGCTTTGGGAAGGAGCATCCCAGGTTTGAATGCTTATCTCAGCCAGACCCCAGTGAGCTTTTGAAGTTGCCCCATCAGTCACTAATCAAAGATCTCCTTTTAGATGGGGAAATCAAATCCCTTTCAGCAGGACCCGTGGTTATCAGTTTCTAAACATCACTTGTCTTTTGAATGACCTTCTTTTTGTGAGCTGACCCTGTGAGGAAAACCCTGCAAGAACCGGCCCTGGAGTTTGCAGAGCATTGGCACACACAGAGCTGGGCTTTCAGGATGTTCAAATCAGCAAAGAATGTGTGTGTGGAAGCAGTAAAACCCTTTGGAGGTAAATAAATACCCGCTGTAGTCCCTGGTTAACACATCGCAATTGCCTTCAACTGCAAGCGCTAACAAAGGCCCAGCATTCCCAATCCAAGGAGGAATTCACACAACTATTAGTCTCTGTTTTTTCCTCAGTGTATACAAACAAGCTGAGAAAACAATGCAGGATCAAGTTCTTACACACAAAGCGTTTTGGCTGAGGAGCCCCTCTGGATAAAAGGCCCTGTCTCCACACTGCTGAAGTGATGAGTCTGTGGCATCCTGTGGCATGATTTGGGACTAACTCTCCACAAATCGGGCTGATGAGAGGAGGGCACAAGGAGCCATTTCTGGCACCAGGAAAGGCTGCGGGAGGAGGGAAGGGACAATCTGGGATCTTCCCCTCCCTGCAGCCAGCCTGGATCTTCTCCCATGGCTAGAATATGGTGACAGAGGCCAGGCTGCACTAAGGAACTCCCCACATCTTTTTTGTTGCTGTTTTTGCCATCTAGACCTTGAGGGAAGTTGGCTTCTGCTGCCCAAATCCCTGCAGAATTTAGCAGCACAAGCGTGCAGCAGAGCTGGTCTCCGTGCCTGCACCCAGGAATATTCCCTGGCCTTGGTGATGTGATCCCCTGGTGCCAGTGTGATCCCTCCCCGTGGCTAAATTGGGCTGATGAGAGGAGGGCACAAGGAGCCCTCCTCTGCCACTCCTGGCACCAGGAAAGGCTGCAGGAGTCAGGGGTGCAGGAGCAGGGAAGGGACAATGTGGGAGCTGCCCCTCCCTGCAGCCAGCCTGGACCTTCTCCCATGGCTAGAATATGGTGACAAAGGCCAGACTGCACTAAGGAACTCCCCAAATCTTCTTTTAACCCTTTTTGCCATTCAGACCTTGAGGGAAGTTGGCTTCTGCTGCCCAAATCCCTGCAGGATTTAGCAGCACAAGCGTGCAGCAGAGCTGCTCTCCGTGCCTGCACCCAGGAATATTCCCTGGCCTTGGTGATGTGATCCCCTGGTGCCAGTGTGATCCCTCCCCGTGGCTGTGCTCTGCAGGGATCAGATGATGTGTTTCTCCTTCCAGCCAGCTCCCTGGTGGGATTTACACCTTGGGACCTGGTAGGGACTGTGAGCAGAGCCCAGCCCAGCCAGCATTCCCAGCCCTCTGGCCCGGCAGAGCTGTGTGCCCTGCTCAGGGCTGGGCCTGCTCTCTGCCCCTCACACTCATGAGCCACTATTTCAGTCCTGCTCTCTATTTTTGGCAGCTGTCTCATGGCTCCGTGTCATTCCCTGTAACTGGATTCTCCACGTCCCCTGGCTCCGTGGCTCCAGAGCAGTTAAACCCCAGTGGGGGCCTGGGCCAGGATCCTGCAAGGACCCAGGATCCTGCAAAGATCAAGGACCCTGCAAGGACCCAGGATCCTGCAAGAACCCAGGATCCTGAAAAGACCAAGGATCCTGCAAGGACCCAAAATCTTGCAAAGTCCAAGGATCCTGAAAAGACCAAGGATCCTGCAAAGTCCAAGGATCCTGCAAAGACCAAGGACCCTGCAAGGACCCAGGACCCTGCAAGGACCCAGGGCCCTGCAAGGACTGGCTGCAGGCAGCACACAGGGGCTGGGATTTGGGCATGGGGACCCTCTGGTTGCCAGGAAGTGTCTGAACAGGGTCATGTGGGACTGGAAGCACACAGGAGCACAGGGCGCCCCCAGCACCCCAGAGATCTTCCCAAAGCCAGGAGGGGCCCTGTGGGCCAGGGTACCTTCCATGGCACCCCACACACTCAGAGAGGCAAGGCAGGAATGAAACCCCTAACCCACAATGTGTTTGAGCTCTCCTGGAGTTCAGGGGAGCCCTTGCAGGAGTTGCTGAGGGCAGAGGACAATCCCTTCCCAGAAATGAGTGTCCTTGGGATCCTGTCCCTGCCCCACACCTCTGCCACCCCCAGGTGACATCCATGGCACCATACACACACAGAAAGGCAAGGGAGGAATGAAACCCCAAACCCACAGTGTGTTGGAGCTCTCCTGGAGTTCAGGGGAACCCTTGCAGGAGCTGCTGAGGGCAGAGGACAATCCCTTCCCAGAAATGAGTGTCCTTGGTACCCCATCTCTGCCCCACATCTCTTCCACCCCCAGGTGACATTTCCCTGCAGGACAGCGAGCTCCCACCTCCATTTCAGAAACACAAATGCAGGCAGAACAAAGCCTCAGTGGATGGTGAGGGCTGGGGATCAACAGCACCTCACCAGCGCGGCGTTTATTGGGTTATACCTGATTTCTTGCACATTTGCTTGGGCGACGCGGAATAATTAAAAATAAACTCCCTTATAAAAGCCAAACAAATGGTATCACTGTCCCAGGCAGCCCCAGCCCCAGGGCAAGGCTTCCTGGCTGGGGTGAAGCACTTGGGCATTGCTGAACCCAACTCCCAGGGCTCCTTTGAAAGCTCTGAGTCTGACGGGAAGGTGCTGAGCACTGAACCACTGCTGCCAAAAACCCGAGGAGTTTTTTAATAAGGGCTCAAACAAACCAATAAAAAAACCCCCATCAGCAGGGCAAATTTCATTCCAGCTGGGAGCTGGATTCCTGTTAAAAGAAAGTGCCAGCAGGCCCTTTAGCTCCAATGGCAGTACCAGACACAGCTGTAATTACGAGCTCTGGATTGCTGTGTGAGAGCTGTTATGAATTTCAGTGGGCAGAGGGGCACAGAGCAACAGTAAATCACCCCAACAAAAGGGACAGGCAGCGGGGAGCAGGCTCCGGCCTTTACCAAGCACCGTTGTAAAGAACTTAAATTATGAACATGTGCCAGAGTTAAAGCAGGATCTGCAAAGCAGGAGCTGCACTCTTAGAGATGGGAGCGTCCCACTCCCATCCAGGGGCTGGAAAGGAGCTGCCCCCAAGCCCTGCACCCCTTTGCCCAGTGCCAAGGCCCAGCTGGGGCCTTGTAATATAGTATAGAGAAATATAGTATAGAATAATATAGTATAATAAAGTAATTCATTAGCCTTCTGATAAGATGGAGTCAGATGCATCATTCTCTCCCCTTTGCTGGGGGTCCCTGTGAATTTTAAGGGAGAATAAGGGAATAAGGGAATAAGGGAATAAGAGAATAATGGAATAAGAGAATAAGGGAATCAGGGCTCTCCATCCCAGAGACCAGCCAAAGACCTGACTCCTCCTGGGGAAGAGAGAGAGGTGCACAAAACCCCAGATGTTTGTGAGAGCAAAGGGCCCAGCAAGCCAAAAAGGATCTTTCTGTCCCAGGCTCATTCCTGGGGCACCCAGAGCTGATCTCCACAAGTGGCTCCTGCCTTCAGCTCTGCAGCTGGGGCAGGGGGAGCTGGAGCCTTGAGCACAGACAGCTGGAACCAGCATGGCTCAGGGACTGCCAGGGGCAGCTGGACCCCCTCCCCAGCTGGGGGATGGAGACCCAGACCCCTGCCTCACCCCACATGGCCTCTCCTCCCTCCTGAGGGCAAACTCAAAGCAGAGCTGCCATCAGCCATGACTCAGTCAGCACTGTCACCACCCCTCCCACACTAACAGAGTAATCTGTTGCTGATTTGTCCTGGATTTGTACCGGAAAGGATTTCCCCAGAACCCCCGGCTTTCCACAGGCTCCGTTATTAGTTCTGGATGCAGGGAGGGTGAGCCAGGAGTGCCAGGACCCTGCAGCCTCACCTGAGGAGCCCAAACCCACCCTCAGCTGGAGCTCCTGTGGGAAATGTGGGCTCCCAGGGTGGGTTCTTGCCAGGAGAGATGGTTCTCCCAATACAAACCAGTGTTTGCTGCTCAGCTGGACGCCAAACCCAGCCCTGAGCTGGAAACTTACCAAAAATGAGTTTATTTGGTGACTCCACCCATGTGCTGTTGGAGATGCCCTTTTCTCCCAGGAAAACCTTTATCCCACTCCTCTGCACTGAATTCCAGGGCAGCCACTGCTTCCCACCCTTCCCTCCCTCCTTCCCTTCCCTTCCCTTCCCTTCCCTTCCCTTCCCTTCCCTTCCCTTCCCTTCCCTTCCCTTCCCTTCCCTTCCCTTCCCTTCCCTTCCCTTCCCTTCCCTTCCCTTCCCTTCCCTTCCCTTCCCTTCCCTTCCCTTCCCTTCCCTTCCCTTCCCTTCCCTTCCCTTCCCTTCCCTTCCCTTCCCTTCCCTTCCCTCTCCAGAGCACCCATGGGCAGCACCCACATTCTCAGGCTGGATTTGGAGCCATGTCTCCCCCACATTCTCAGGCTGGATTTGAAGATTTGGAGCCATGTCTCCCATTCCAGCCTGTGCAGGGAAGGGAAGGAGCAGGGACCAGCACCGAGCACTCAGCCCTGGGCTCTCCCCTCCCTGCTCCCCCTTCCTGCTCCCTCCATGCCCTTCCCCAGGGATTAAGCTCTGTTTAGCCATCCTCTTCCTCACCCATTGTCCCCAGCCAGGACCATCCTGCCCTCCTGGGAGATGGAGCTGGAGCAAACACCAGCCCTGCCCAACACCACCAGGAGAATTCTGGGCTTTGCCAAGGCAGTGCCTTCCCCCTCCCCTTGATGGATTTTCCTGCTCACAGAGATTTGTCTGCAGAGCACAACTTCTGTGCACCTTGAGAAAGTCAGCTCAGCCCCAGACAGCTGCAGGATTAATGTCCTGAAGTGGGGAGTGAGGAGGGAGAGCGTGTGAGTGAGGAAGAAAGTCTGCTCCTAACCACATCAGTAAAATGAGAAAGCCAAAGATTGCGCCATAAATAAGGACCAGTTGACACTTCTTAAATTCATAGCTTTAGCACACAGCAAAGTGTCTCCTTTTTATCAGGAATTTGTTGACAAGGGTTGCAAAAAGATCTACAAATAATACTGAGTGGGGCTATGAAAATGTATTTGTGGAACATTTCAGTATCAGGGATCACCATTATATCGGAAGAATTCATCTTCCTGGAACATTTTATTAGTATCTAGATTTTATAGCTGCTCCCTTTTAATTTTTTTAAAATTTATTATTTTTTTCATTCCTCCAGCAAATATAGCATTGGCTGAGAAGAGGGGGGACCAGCATCCCACACCTCTCCACGCTCTCCATGATTTATTCCCTGCATTTCCAGCACAGCAGCGGCCATTAGGGGTTCAGCTTTCCAAGTTCTGTTCTTGGGGCTGCTTTTCCCCATGGGTTTTCTGCGTGACCTTGGCCTCAGCATCCCCTTGGTCCTGCTCACAGCATCAGAGCCAGGCTGGGGACCAGGGATTGTCACCACATTTCTCTTCACAGAGAAAAGCAAGGCACAGTTCCTCCCAAGAATACTTCTGGGTTTCACATTCTCTGAACATCAGAGGAAGAAAACACAATTCTTATCTTATTTGCTGCGCCTGTTTGTGCAAAAGTAGAATGCAATATGGAGATTATTTACCCAAAGTGATGGTGTTTTGTTTCCTTGGCCTGTCAGGGCCAAGTGTGTGTGTATGTGTGTGGTGACAGTCACGAGATTCTGTGCAGTGTGAGCAGAGTTGAGTGCTTGGCAAACCCAGTTTAGATGTAATGTAATATGGTATAGAATAATATAGTATAATAAAGTAATTAATTAGCCTTCTGATAAGATGGAGTCAGATGTGTCATTCTCTCCCTTTTGTTGGGGGTCCCTGCGAATTCTAGAAGGGATCACTCCCCAAAACTCCTCCTGGGGACAGGCACAGCCACCTCAAGGCTGCACTCTTCCAGATGGGAGCATCCCACTCCCATCCAGGGGCTGGAAAGGAGCTGCCCCCCATTTCCTGCCCCCCTTTGCCTGGTGCCAAGGCCCAGCTTGTAATATAGTACAGAATATAGTGTAGAATAGTATAGAATGTAATATAGAATTACATAATGTTATATATTATGTAATTATAGAATGATATAGTATAATAAAGTAATTAATTAGCCTTCTGATAAGATGGAATCACATGCATCATTCTCTCCCTTTTGTTGGGGGTCCCTGCGGATTCTAAGGGAGAATAAGGGAATAAGGGAAGAAGGGAATAAATGAATAAAGGAATAAGGGAATAAGAGAATAAGAGAATAAGGGATCACTCCCCAAAGCCCCTCCTGGGGCCAGGCACACCTCAAGGCTGCACTCTTCCAGATGGGAGCATCCCACTCCCATCAAGGGGCTGGAAAGCAGCTGCCCCCCATTTCCTGCACCCCTTTGCCCAGTGCCAAGGCCTAGCTGGGGGCTGGTAGTATAGTATAGAGTAATATAGTACACAGTAATATAGGATAGAATAGTATAGAATGTAATATAGTAGAGAATAATATAGTATAATGAAGTAATTAATTAGCCTTCTGATAAGATGGAATCACATGCATCATTCTCTCCCTTTTGTTGGGGGTCCCTGCGGATTCTAAGGGAGAATAAGGGAATAAGGGAAGAAGGGAATAAATGAATAAGGGAATAAGGGAATAAGAGAATAAGGGATCACTCCCCAAAACTCCTCCTGGGGACAGGCACACCTCAAGGCTGCACTCTTGCTGATGGGAGCATCCCTCTCCCATCCAGGGGCTGGGAAGGCGCTGCCTCTCATTTCCTGCCCCCCTTTGCCCGGTGCCAAAGCCCAGCTGGGCTCCCCCCGTTCCCTTTGTGGCCACCCCAGGCTCTCCCCCCTCTCTCCCCTCCCCGGCTGTGCTGCAGCTCCCGCCTGCCCGGCAGAAGGGGCCATAAATCCGCAGCAGTGGCATTACAGACAGTCATAAATAAGGCCCCACTCGGCGGAGCCGGCACTTTCCATTAGGGCTGTCTGGATGGGGCTGTTGATAATACCCCCACTCTGGCCAGGCTGGGAAATTTATCAGAGCGCTCTCCTCGCGCTGTAAATCACCACAACTGGAAGGCAGCTGGCAGATAAGGCCTTAAAAACACCCAGGGGTGAGCAGGCAGCTCCTGTGGGGTGGGCACGGGGAGAAGGGCAGCTCTGGTGTTGGGTGTGCCAGCTCTGGGTATGCAGACCCCGCTCCCCCTGTCCTTGGCGGGGTCTGTGTCGCCCCAGGAGCAGGAGGAAAAGGAATTCTGTGGGTTTCCAAACCAACACCAGCAGCTCAGAAGCAGCAATTATCCCCCAGAGGAATAAAAGCTGGATTGCACTTCCCCTAGGATGGCACTCCTGGGGAAACTGAGGCAGGATTGTCTGGGTGGGGCTGTTGATACCCCAGCTCTGCAAGGGCCCGGCTGGGAAATTTATCAGAGAAATTTATCAGAAATTTATCCTCGTGCTGGAAATCACCACAACTGGAAGGCAGCTGGCAGATAAGGCCTCAAACACCCCCAGGGGTGAGCAGGCAGCTCCTGTGGGGTGGGCACGGGGAGAAGGGCAGCTCTGGTGTTGGGTGTGCAGAGCCCACACCGAGATCCCCACTCCTGTGTCGCCCCAGGAGCCGGAGGAAAAGGAATTCTGTGGGTTTCCAAACCAACACCAGCTGCTCAGAAGCAGGAATTACTCCCTGTCACACACATCTTTCATGAAAAATCCTTTCCTTAGGATTTATTCTCCTGAGAAGCTGAGAGGCCTCAGGAACAAAATGTAACCAATGGTTATCTGCTGCTGTGGAATGCAACAGGTGCATCTGGGATTGGGCTCATGTGGTTGTTTCTAATTAATGGCCAATCACAGCCCAGCTGGCTCAGACTCTGTCCAAGACACAAACCTTTGTTATCACTCTTTCTTGTTCTATTCTTAGCCAGCCTTCTGATGAAATCCTTTCTTCTATTCTTTTAGTATAGTTTTAATATAATATATATCATAAAATAATAAATCAAGCCTTCTGAAACATGGAGTCAGATCCTCGTCTCTTCCCTCATCCTAAGACCCCTGTGAACACTGTCACAATCCCCCTGAGGAATAACAGCTGGATTGCACCTCCTCAAGGATGTCACTCTGCACTAAACCTCTAGGAACAGCCACACTGATGGGGAAACTGAGGCAGAGCCACACCTGGGCCCCAGCCAGGGCTCAGGAGCACCAGGTTTGCTCTCTGAGGGACCCAGACAGAGGCAGGTGCACTGGGCACCATCCACCTGAGCTCCTGCTCTGCTTTCACCTCATTCCCACTGCAAGCCATGACAAATGTCCCCTCTGTCCCCTGCTGGGGGCTGGAAATGGCAGCCCAGGGCACCGAGAACACCAAGAATGGGTTAACCCTGAGCCAGCAGAGCTGTGAGGCTGTGGAGCAAAGAGCACTTCCAGGAATTCTGCACTACCTAGATCCAGGCCTGTCTGGGAGAATCTGCCACAGTGAACTCTTGGGAACGCATTAAATTAAGTGTCCTAAATTCGCCTAACTATGCATTTAATTTGGCAGTAATAGGACACTCTCTGTGTAATAGCAGAGCTCTGTGCAGTGGAAGAGGAGCTGCATATTAATATTTTGATTATTAAGGACATGTGTATTGGAGGCTTGATAACTATGTAATATATTATTGCTTAATTGCTCAGACTCTTAAGTATGTTTTCATAATTAGCTGCTATTTAGTTAACGTAAATATTCAGCTTATTAAATATAGAAATGCATTTCTGCCGGAGCACTTATTTGCATGAGAAGAAACCACACGGGCTGGTGCCTGCCCTGGGAAGGGTGGGAGGGCAGGGATCCTCCCTGGGGACTCTCTGGTGGCCCCGAGGCCACTGAAAATGTGAGCACAAAAAGCTTTTTCTGCCCCAGAGCTCATCCCAGGCACTCCAAACTTCCCACTCGTTGTTGGAGGTGATGGGAGCCCAGGTCCAAGCCTTGGCTTTGTCTGCTTCCTCTCAAGCAGAGCTAATCCTCTCACCTGGGCCAGGCAGCGGATGTGCTTCCTCCTCCTTTCATTTGCTCATAAATCTGCCCAGCCAGGAGGCTCCTGAATGAGGCTTTTGCTCTTCTTTCTGCTTGGAGCACCCATAAAAACCATGTGGAAATGGGAGGCAGAAATGCGCATTTCACACCCTGCCTGAGCTGGGCCTGCAGCTCGGGAGTGTTGGGGCTCTTCTGTGAGAGGCACCTGGTCCCTGCAGCCCCTCCTGATCCCCCAAACACCTTCTGATCCCTCCCAAGCACCTCCTGATCCCCTTCCAGCATCTCCTGATGCCTCTCCATCACATCCTGATCCCCTCAGCACCTCTTGATCCCCCCAGCACCTCCTGTTTGCCCTCCATCACCTCCTGATCCCCCTCCATCACCTCCTGATCCCCTTCCAGCATCTCCTGATCCCCTTCCAGCATCTCCTGATCCCCTTCCATCACATCCTGATCCTCCCAACACCTTCTCATTGCCCCCCAGCACCTCCTGATCCTCCCTTCCTAAGAAGAAATTCTTCCTGATGAAGGAATCTGAAGCAGTCCAAAGGGTTTTGAGCTTGTTTTTCTCCCGGGTTTTGTGCAGGTTTCTTGCTTTGGCTCCTAAATGCAACCCTTGGTTCTGTTTATTGTCCCA
Organism: Molothrus ater; assembly: GCF_012460135.2. Classification (NCBI taxonomy): domain Eukaryota; kingdom Metazoa; phylum Chordata; class Aves; order Passeriformes; family Icteridae; genus Molothrus; species Molothrus ater. The sequence continues at coordinate 2,736,288 of NC_050505.2, read as the reverse complement.
CTGCCCAGCAGGGAGGGAGGTGAACGGGTGAATATAATATAATATAATATAATATAATATAATATAATATAATATAATATAATATAATATAATATAATATAATATAATATAATATAATATAATATAATATAATATAATATAATATAATATAATATAATATAATATAATATAATATAATATAATATAATATAATATAATATAATATATAATATAATATAATATAATATAATATAATATAATATAATATAATATAATATAATATAATATAATATAATATGTTTATTCGACTTTTTTTTTTAAGAGCTTTAGCAAACACAGGATAAACAGGGAATGAAAAAGCCCCCATGTAGAATTCTTCCAGGTATATTAGAATAGAATAGAATAGAATAGAATAGAATAGAATAGAATAGAATAGAATAGAATATGTTTATTTGACATTTTTTTAAAGAGCTTTAGCAAACACAGGCTGAACAGGGACAGAAAAAGCCCCCATGTAGAATTCCTCCAGGAGCAAGTCTCAGAGGAACACAAAAGCTCCAGACTCACAAAGTGGAACCAATATTTGCACATCTCAGTGAGTGATTCCCTGCAGAACAATGGGCACAATCAGTGCAGAGGGCCCTGTGCCACACAAACAGGCAGAGGAGGAGCTTTTATCTACCTGGAGAACTGCTGCGAGCAGGGGGTTACAAATGTGCTCAGAAAATGCTGACCCAGGGCTGCTCCTGCACCTCCTGCGCCCGGATTGGCACATGATTTGCAGCACTGCGGGAGTTCTATAGCTGACCTCATTAGCAGTGCATTTCCTGGCTTGTTAGCATCATATTTGTATAATTTACGGCACCTTCGTTTTTATGGAATGTGTTCCTTGTAGAGTGTAATGGCAGCAATATATTTAACCTCTCCTATTTAGGAATGCTGTTGCTGAAGGCAGCCTGGAGATATAAAAGGGATTTTTTTTTTCATCCCTTCTTGCTCTCCTGCATACGTTTTTTCTTTTTATTTTTTTTTTCCAGCTGGTTGCTACATACCCAAATATCCATGTGACTGCAAAGTGTTCATAAAAGGCAACGTGAAGCCTTGCTCAGGAAACCGCAGCTTTTTCAGGAGCATTCCCAAGGTCAAGCCCCTAAATCAGTGCAGTGTCATCTTTCCAAAGCCATTACTCAGCTGCTGGGAGGGGAAGGAGAATTGCAGCAGCAGAAAGAGAGGAGGGACGAGCCCAGGGTCACTCCTGGCTTGGCTCTGGGGGACAAAGTGTCCTGGATTCCTGCTGGGCAGGTGTTGGGGAAGATGGAACAGGAAAGCCTTATAAATATGATTGTCTGGCAAAAGATTTTGAGAATATGGAAACTATAAGTGGGATTGAAATGAAAGCAAGCTTTGAGATCCCTCAGTTACTGAACAACTGGAAAACAATGGTGTGGCTGCTGAAGGTGATCCCCTTTTGATGGAACAACACCCTCTGCTTGCAGGCAGCTCCAAGGGTCAGAGCAGACCCTGCCAGCTTGGCAGAAGGGGCCCAAAGAGGAGTTTTCAGGGTTTAAAATGTAACACAGTGTGGTGATGTAGTGATTCTTATAGGCTGTATGTAAATGCTGTAAGATTTGTATCTTGTACTGGATTGGTTAGTGAGAATCAGAATATTCAACACAGAAGAAGATTTATGGTATTGGAACGGGAACCTCGCTCTCTTACCCCTTTTACTCTCTTCCCTTCTCATCCTCTCTCCCCCTCTCTTCTCTCAGGCCTGCTCTGAGCTGTGCCTGGCAGCTCCCAGCAGGGCCCTGCCCTTGGCCCTTTGCAATAAACCCCAAATTCCCCACCTGGCTGCAGAGATCTCTGCTCTCCATCCATCCCCACCGTCCTGCCCCCACTGCTCCTACAGGGATGCTCCTTCAGACATCTGGAGTGGTGTCAGATCCTCCAGCAGAGCAGCTGGGCTGGGCAGGGCTGCTCACCTGGCTGTGTGGGGGAAGTGGGTTGATCACACACAAACTCATGTCAGGCTGTGCCTGAGGGAGCCATGGCACTGTGGAGGAATTCAGAGCAGCTCAGCAGAGCTAAAAGTCCCCAGAGTCCTCTCTCCTCCCTGCTCCTTGTTTTTGATGAATTCCTCTGCAGCCCTTGGGGCTGTGTTTCCAAATAAGCATCATTCCAATATTATGGGATAATTGCTGACCAGATGGGCTCCCCTGATCTGCCCGAGCCTCATCGCTGCAGTCCTCAACTCCAGCTCCAAGTCTCTGTGCTAAACTGCTGGTCTGAAGGGGATGGAGTGAGAATTGAGCAGCTTTTCCTCAGGAGCCAGAGCCCTCCAGGCTGGGTAAGGCGTTTGTTCCTCTGCTGCAGGAGCCATTTGCAAGGTTAAGAAGGGCCTGGGGCTCTCGCCGTGGCTGAGAGCATCCTCCATCTGCTCCTGCAGGGCTGCCAGGAGCTGCTCCCGGCCTCCTCCTCCTGGCTCCTCCCTTCCCTGAGCTCACAGACTCGATCCTGGCACAGCCAGGGCTGAGTTCTGGGGTGGCACAATGGCTCTGGGGCAGCAAGGGCACGCTGTGGGGTGGATATGGCACAGGCTGCTGTGGCACAGCTGGTATGGGACACTCTGGTGTGGCACACTACTGTGGCACTTTCCATCCCAGGATGGCCTCAGACAGGGCCGAGGGGCTGGGATGCTGTGGGGTCCCTCCATGGCTGTGTCCTGGCTGCATTCCCATCTGCTTTTCTCCATCAGGATTCCTAAATCCAGCATCCCACCCTGGGGGTGAGGGCAGCCCTGGGAGCAAGGCCTGGGAACCGAGTGCTGCAGCCAGCAGAGCCTCCTGTCTGCTCCCTGCAGTTTGCCCCTGTCTGCACCTGCAGTTTGCCCATTTGCACCCCTCAGTTTGCCCCATTTGCACTCCTTCAGTTTGCCCCATCTGCACCCCTCAGTTTGCCCCATCTGCACCCCTCAGTTTGCCCATTTGCACCCCTCAGTTTGCCCCTGTCTGCACCCCTCAGTTTGCCCCATCTGCACCCCTCAGTTTGCCCATTTGCACCCCTCAGTTTGCCCCTGTCTGCACCCCTCAGTTCGCCCCATTTGCACACCTGCAGTTTGCCCCTGCCTCCACTCCTGCAGTTTCCCCCTGTCTGCACCCCTCAGTTTCCTCCTGTCTGCACCCCTCAGTTTGCCCCATCTGCACCCCTCAGTTTCCTCCTGTCTGCACCTGCAGTTTGCCCATTTGCACCCCTCAGTTTGCCCCATTTGCACCCCTGGAGTTTGCCCATTTGCACCCCTCAGTTTCCTCCTGTCTGCACCTGCAGTTTTCTCCATCTGCACCCCTGCAGTTTGCCCCTGCCTCCACTCCTGCAGTTTCCCCCTGTCTGCACCCCTCAGTTTGCCCCATCTGCACCCCTGCAGTTCCCTCCTTCCTTACACTCAGATTTGGATCCCTTACAGCCTGGCTTAACTCAAACCTGGCTCATTAAATGCTCCATGCCCCCTCCTTGTCCCAACATGCCATTTCCATGCTGCTCAGGGTGCCCGTGGTACCTCGCAGTGATGAATTCCATGGCTTAGCCAACAGCTGCATGAAAATCCATCTTTTTGTGCTGCTTTTCAGCCTGTTTGCACCTGACACACTCTTGTGCTGTGACAGCAGTTCCACATTACTCCCTTCTCCCTCCATTTAGATGTGCTCGGCTTGCTTTCCTCTCTCACTTAAGCCCGTCCTAATTCCATTCAGGATCAAGCTGAGGAGCTGGGAGGATCAAAACTGAGTTTCTGCTGACAGAGGGGAAATTCAGCTTTGGCTGCTCCCACGGATGCTCCCAGGCTTTGTGTGGAGAACCCTCAAGGCTTCTGTGGCCTTTTGGGGGGCACTTTGGGCTGGATTCACAGGAGGAGAGCTCTGATCCAGCTTTGCTTCCCTGTCCAGCTGGGCCTGCAGGGCTGTGCCCTCCATTCCCTGGGCCTGCAGCTGGCTCTGTCCCTCTGGGGCTGATTCCAGTGAGGAGGCCAGGCTGGAGGTGGCATTTCCCATGGGCACCAAGAGCCACCCCCTGCCACTGCTGCCCAAGGGGTCCCAGCCCCGTGGGACAGACAGACAGACAGACAGACAGACAGAGCCCCCAGATGGGGCTGGGCACCCCATCAGCTCCTGCCTGGGGTCACCACCCTCCTCCAGCAACACAGAGAAGCATGGAGAGCACATCGGGGAGCATTGATGGGGCTGTGCATGGCAGCAGCTCAGTGCCAGCGCCTCAGTGCCACCACCCTGTGTCCCCAAGGTCCCAGCAGTGGGATCCCAGCAGGGATGGGTTGGCACCCTGGGAATGCTGCTCAGAGAAGCATGGAGAGCACATTGGGGAGCATTGATGGGGCTGTGCATGGCAGCAGCTCAGTGCCACCACCCTGTGTCCCCAAGGTCCCAACACGGGGATCCCAGCAGGGATGGGCTGGGAATGCTGCCCAGAGAAGCGTGGAGAGCACATCAGGGAGCATTGATGGGGCTGTGCATGGCAGCAGCTCAGTGCCAGCACCTCAGTGCCACCACCCTGTGTCCCCAAGGGTCCCAGCAGTGGGATCCCAGCAGGGATGGGCTGGGAATGCTGCCCAGAGAAGTGTGGAGAGCACATCAGGGAGCATTGATGGGGCTGTGCATGGCAGCAGCTCAGTGCCAGTGCCCCAGTGCCACCACCCTGTGTCCCCAGGGTCCCAACACAGGGATCCCAGCAGGGAAGGGCTGGGGATGGGCTGGCACCCAGGGAATGCTGCCCTGGGCTGGCACAGGCTCTGCAGCAGCCCCTGGCAGCCCCGGTAATGTCTCCATGGCTTCTTGTTAGCTGCACTCTAAGCAGGAAAGTGACTGGCCCTGACAATATAATTTACATTGCTGTATAAAACTATCTGTGGAAGCCAAGCTAATTTGTGCCAGATTAGGCTATTTGTCTCAGCCACTGTCTAACGGCACAATCTATCAGAGGGCTGTTTTCAAATATCGCTTTTCAAGCGTGCCCTTGAGAGGCGGGAATTGATTGGGATCTTAGAAAGCAAAATTACAGCAATAACTTAAAAGAAACAATAATTACTGAATCATACCAGTGTCAGCACTCTGCAAAACACGAAATAGCCATCAAACCCCAATCCAATATATTCTGAAGCAAATTTATTGAATGGAAAAAGCAGTTGAGTGAGGCTTTTTTTTCCTGCCGGTTCCCCTCGCCCCCTCTCTCTCCCTGTACATATGGTTATCTCCAAACCGCAAGTGAATGAGTCGATAATTCTTGTCATTGACTGCTCCATTTTCACAGAGTCAAGAAAAGATCCATTAGCTACCTCCCGACTCGGTGTCTTTCCCCTTCCCCTCCAGTCATTTGCCAGTCTGTGCTCCTCAGGCAAACAAACATATATAACTAATCATCTGTTAAAACACCGAGGCCCCTAATAAATCTCTGCAGCTGAAATACTTTAATGGGTAATTAATTGATCCTGTTCCAGAGGAGTAATAAGATAATAAATTAGACAATATTTCACTCAGTTGTGTCAGTGTACTGCTAATGGTGCTGGAGGGCTAAGCCGAAGGATAATAAATTAGCCAGAAATTAACTGCTAAGAGCTTTCTGCAGAGAAATGGGCTGACAGCGAGGGGCTGTGATTCAGGGCCCTGCTGCCACCGCCAGCTCAGTTATTTATTTTTTGCTGTTACAAACACTCCCCCTGGCTGGGGGTGGTGGCAGAGGGGACAGAGAGGGGCACAGGACCCCCAGCTCTGGGCACAGGACTGGGGAGAGGAGGATTTATGGCAACCTGGCTGCGCTGCATGTAGGTAAATTACTTTTGTGCTGACTATAAAGACTGTCTCGGAGGCAAGTTATTACCCATCCAGCAAACAAAAAGGAAATATTTCCTAGTGCATCTGTCATATTTCATGGGAGGGTTTGGCAGAGATATCAGGAAAGATGACACCGGGGACTGATGGAGCGTGGTGCAGAGCAGCACAGCCCCCCTGGAGGCTGGGCCTTCCTTCAGCTCCCTCCAGGAGAACTTTTGGGGCTTTTAAAGCTTTCCCACACCCACTTTGTGTTTTCAGCCATGATTTTGGTCACACCAGACACAGCCAGGTTGGGGCCAGAGGGAGGTGAAGGGCAAAGGTGGGTCTGGGCAGCCAAAGGTATCCTGCATTGCCTTAGACCCTGGACTGGCAGGTTGGGGCATCCCAGGGAGACCAAAGGTGGCTTTAGAGAGCCAGAAACCTCCTTGCCATCTCAGAAGCCAGGGATTTATTTCCCAATGACAGCTAAGTGGATGAGATAAGCCATGATCAGTCTGTGGTGGAGAAATTCGGGCTGCTTTGATCACAGGCTCGGGTGTGCCCATGCACGAGGTGCCTGCCCCCAAAAGCATCATCATCCTCCCCTGGCTTCAAACGGGACCCTCATGACCTCCCCAGCCCCAAAAACCTGGGCTGGGGCTGCAGCAGGGGCAGAGCCTGGCTCCAGAGAACAGCAAGGGGACAGAAGTGACATTCCAGAGGCACTGGGGGAGATGTGGACATTCCAGATGTGAGGGAGACGTGGACATTCCAGATGTGGGGGAGATGTGGACATTCCATGTGGGCTGCAGGGAACAGCCAGGGGACAGAAGTGACATTCCAGAGGTTTTGGAGGAGATGTGGACATTCCAGATGTGGGGGAGATGTGGGAGGTATGGGCTCCAGGGAACAGCCAGGGGACAGAAGTGACATTCCAGAGGTTTTGGAGGAGATGTGGCCCAGGGAAGGGCCAGGCTGGAGAGGTGCCATGGGGAGCTGCCCAGTGCAGGGCGTGCTGCAGGTGCTCCCCAGTGTCCTGCATCGTGCAGCCTCCTCATCCTGCAGCATCCCTGCTCCTGCTGCACCTCACAGGGCTCTGCAGAGCCGCCATGGGCAGGCCCCTCTCCTTGGCTTTGCCCTCTCCTGCTCTCCCCACTCTCCTTCCCGCTGCCTTTCCTTCCTGAGAGGAGGTGAAGAGAGTGATAATCAGCCAGGGCACCAGGAGAGCTCATGGACGAGATTAAAAGCAAATCAAAGAAGAAAAATCATGGCATGGTTTATGTCTTCCTAATTAAAACCCCGCCAGTCTCCCTTCCCTCCCCCCCCTTTCCCAGCTAATGTTACACTAACGAGCTGAGTTTAGTGGCATTTATGTAGATAAAAGTCCTGATGATTGATCTCAATGGCTTGTTAAAATTAGTTTCAGTCCACCATATTGATTTAATTCCATTGCTTGAAAGTGCTAATTAATAATGATAATAAAAGTGTCTGGGCTCATTATTATCAGGAGGCAGGTTGGGAAGGGGATGAGGGGCACGGTGCTGGTGCATCGCTCACTGCGGCTGAAAATGGCCCTTGGAGAGGAGCTGTGGGCTGGGGAGGGAACTGGGGAGAGAGGGGGGCACACAGGGGTTTGGGTTTGCCCTCAGCCAGGGCAGAGCTCTGCAGGCTTTCTGCACAATGACAGGGACTTTGTGACCCTGCAGGAATCAAAGGCATCAGGGGACATTTCCACTGCCAGCACCTCCACCCTGGGGACACCAGTGCTGGGGGGTGCTCAGGGAGCACCAGGAGTTTGGGACATCGCTGGGGCTCTGCTCCTGGTCCTGCAGGACCCCAGGGCTCAGCACAGGCTGGGGGGGCTCAGGGGAGCACCAGGAGTTTGGGACATTCCTGGGGCTCTGCTCCTGGTCCTGCAGGACCCCCTGAGCCCACCCAGCAGCTGCTGCCACACTGTCCTGTCCTGTTTGACCTCTCCATGTTTCCTGGAATTGGAAACATGGAGAGGTCAAAGAGGACAGGAATTTTTCCCTTTCTGCACTGGGATTTTTGCCTTTCAAGCTGGGTCCCTGGCCCAAGCACAGTGGCAGGGAACAGCCCTAATTAGGGAGTTTGTTGCCTGCAAAGTGGTGTTTGTCCTTAGATACCTGCTGTCTACTGAAGCCTCTTTCCTGGGGAAATTAGTGTAATTAATATATTTATGCAATTATTCAAAGTGCTGATCACAAACAACTGCAGAGGAAACTTTTAACAGTGGCAGGCACCTCTTCCTGGGGCTCAGAGCTGGGATTTCATTGTTTGATCTCTGCTCTTGGCCAGCTCCTTTGCTGCCATCAGCTGTGTCCTCCTCCATCCCCATTCTTCCCTCCTGTCTCTTCCCAGCACCTTTCCTGGGCTCCCTGGCAGGGACCACCCTCATTCCAGCAGCACCCGGAGCTGGCTGAGCTCCTGAGCCTGTGGAGAAGGTGCTGAGTGAGGTCAGGCAGGTGAGCAGAGGCACAGAGGGGTCCCTGCCCACCCCTGCCCCACAGCTCCCATTCTCCACCTAATTCCTGGCCACGTTTACACCCCAAATCCAGAACTCCGGCAGGACCAGGTCCTATTCAAAGGAGGCTCTTCCTGCCCTGGCAGAGTGGCTGCTCCACAGGTTTTTCCCAGTCCAGCCCCCCAGTTCCCCCAGCCCCACAGGCTCTGCTGCTGCTGCAGGCTCAGAGCCTCTGGGGTGATCCAGAACCCACCTGGCAAGGAGAAAGCAGGCTGGGGAAGTGCCCTTCTCTCCCCCCCTCTTTGCCCCTTCTTCTCATTTCATTCCATTTTATTTTTAAAATTTCTCTCTGTCTTTCTCATCCATCATTTTCTCATTCCCTCTCTCCCATCCACGGCGAGCCGGCTAATGGAGTCTGCAGTAATTCAGTCCTCCTCGACAGGGGCTGTAATTTCAATAAATAATTACAGGACTTGATTTCATCTCCCTCTTCCCTGAAATGTGACTGCACAAACTCATCCCATGGGCCCAGGCAGTTAATGGGCTCCAGGGTGGCTGCTGGGACCACAGGGCACAGACCCTGCTCTTCTCTGGGGTCACTTCTGCAGAGCCGCCCACCTGTGCCAGGTGATTTTGGGGTGTGCTTGGGGATGCTCTGGTGTCACTGTTATATTTTTTGAAAAATCCTTTAGCCAGGATTTCTTCTCCTGGGAAGCTGAGAAGCCTCAGAGAAAAATGAAAGCAATAATTATCTGATTTGCTTCTCCTGTGTTTTGCTGCTTTAGAATGTGATTTGGACGTTGTTTACCAACTGGTCATTGTTTCATTGGTTTTATGTGAATTGTTTTAACTTAATGACCAATCACTGTCAGGCTGTGTCAAGACTCTGGAGGGAGTCACAAGTTTTCACCACCATTCTTTGCAGCCTCCTGTCTGTATCCTTTAGTATAGTTTGGTATAGCATTCATAATATAATATAATAAATATAATAAATATAATAAATATAATAAATATAATAAATATAATAAATATAATAAATATAATAAATATAATATAATATAATATAATATAATATAATATAATATAATATAATATAATAATAAATTAGCCTTCCAAGAACATAGAGTCAGATTCATAATTTCCTCCCTTCATTGGGGGACCCTAAAAATTTCACACTCTGGGGTCCTGGGCCGTGCTCCAAGCATCAGCTCTTGTGTCCTGAGGAGGGGGATTTTGGTCCCTGTTCTGGATGGATAATGAGAGGATTGGCTGTCACAATTAAAAGGTAACTATTGTGTGAATATCAAGAAAAGCTTTAGTGATGTACAGTTATGTTGTTGTGGTTTAGGTGTCCCTGTTCTCCCCATAGTTCCCTTTCCCCCCTGTATTGTTGCCATCAGACAGCCTGGGGTGTCTAGGACAGGTACAAAGAAGGCTGCACATGTGTCCCTTACTTGGGGCAGCTGGGAATGGAAAAGCTTGGGGGTGCTCAGGGGGTGCAGCATGGCAACACCTGGGCTCCAATCCAGTTCCAAAGCAGTTTCCAGTGATAAATGGCAGAGAAGAGCTGAGTGACAGACTTTGGGAAGGGCCAGGGTTGCTGATGCAGCCCCAGGAGTGTAAAAGACTGAGCATCCATCTTGAAGATGAACCAGCCACGTGCTGTCCATGAGGGCCAGCTCCCAGCGCTGCAGCTTTTTCCTCATGTAGCTCTTTGCTGTATTTTTGTCAAGGTTTAATAAACCTCTTTAAATTTCCAAAGTGAGCAGTTGTTTCTCACATCCCTGTCCTTGCAGCATTTCCAGCCCTGTCCCTGCCCATCCTCCTGCCCTCCCAGGGCTCCAGGGGGGCTCCAGCATGGATCCAGGGGGAATGGAGAGAGTGACCCCACAGCAAAGACAAGCCAAGGCCAGACAGGGCCCATAACTCCCCCCACTCCGTGGCACTGAGCCCGTCCACAGCCATTTCCAGTGCCTTTGGTCTTGGCTGAAAACAAAGTGAAGGTCCCTGAGTTCTCCTATAAATGGTAATGATAACACAATTATCATGCAAAACAAAAATTAAGTTTAATGGTGCAAAGCCAGGGTGTACTGTGGAGGTAATTCATATTAATTATGTTTGGATTAAAAGCTTATTTCTTTTGTTAGCATCTGCAAGTAGGAACTTAGCAGTAAAAAAAGCTGCATATAATTACTGCATCTTATGGAGGAGCAGTGTCGAACTTAATGGAGCATCCCCGCTCTCTCTGGGCCCCCGACCAGCTGCAATATTTCACTTCTTGTGAGACACAGAAGAAATAAATTACAGCTTTAATGATAAGCACTGCTTGGGCTCCTAATGCAGCTTGAGTGGCTGCCTCGTGCACTCGGGCCTGCAGGCTGGGCTGGGGGCACAGGGGTCACAGGGCAGGATCAGGTGTATTGGGGAGTCTGAACCTCTCAAGTACCTCAGAAATGGGGAAAAACCCCTAAATTCAGTAAGAATTAAAAATTAAAAGGGAGGGTTACACATTAGAGGGGAATCTTTGGGATCAGGTGTTCTGGGGAGTCTGAACCTCTCAACTACCTCAGAAATGGGGAAAAAACCCCTGAATTCAGTAAGAATTAAAAATTAAAAGGGAGGGTTATACATTAGAGGGGAATCTTTGGTATCAGGTGTATTGGGGAGTCTGAACCTCTCAAGTACCTCAGAAATGGGGAAAGAGAGAAGGGAAATGTGCCTGGAAATTGGGATAAAAAGGGAGGCTGCATCCTCCAAAACTTGGAGAGATCCCAGGGGATGCCCCATGGCCTCTGCCTGTATTGGAATAAAGTCAAAGGACTCCTCTGTCTCCTTTTTGGACAAAAACCTCTGGGGTTTGTGAATTAATTTTCCTAACAAAATCATCCCCCTGGCAGGGCAGGGCAGCACATGGCTCAGGCCAAATCCAGCCTGGAACTTGGCTTTGTGGGGCTGGGGGGAGCCTGAAGCCGATTTTGGTGCTATTTTTGGGCACTTTTTGGTGCTATTTTTGGGCACTGCTGAGGTGTCTGTGCAGCTCCAAAGGGCCAAGTGTGTCCCAGAGGCAGCGAGTGAGGAGTGACCCACACGGAGCTCCAGATCCTTCCTCTATTAGGGCATCCCCAGCCTGGAGAGAGCCGAGGGCTCCCCCTCCCAAAATAGCAGCAGGAGCTCTGTGTGCTCTGCGTCAGCACTGGCAGCACGGGGGGAGCAGGACCTGCTCTGCATCTCAGAGCTTTAAACCCAGGGATGTTCACAGAGTCCCAGAATCCCAGAATCCCAGAATCCCAGAATCCCAAAATCCCAGAATCAGAGAATCCCAGAATCCCAGAATCACAGAATCCCAGAATCCCAGGATGATGAGGTTGGAAGAGACCTCTGAGATCGTCCAGTCCAACCTGTGCCCTCACACCTCACCCAGACTATAGCACCCAGTGCCATGTCCAGGCTTTTTTGAAACACACCCAGAGATGGTGATTCCACCACCTCCCTGGGAAGAGCATTCCAGTGCTCTATTATTCTTTTGGTGGAAAATTTCTTCTTAATATCCAACCTATTGGTCTCTTCCACTGGGCAGCACTGACAGAACCAGAGGACACAGGCTCAAGCTACCTCAGGGAAGGTGTAGGTTGGATATTAGGAAGAAATTTTTCACCAAAAGAATAATAAAGCACTGGAAGAGACCAACAGGTTGGATATTAGGAAGAAATTTTTTACCTCTGCCTGTCCACCAGACTGAAAATCCTTGGGGCTCCCGCTCTGTCTCACTTGAAGGAAATTTGTGATTTATTGCAATGGATAAATGGACACGTGTATGTGTACACATACACAAAATATAAATGTATAAATATTAAATTATAAATATAAATTTACAAATAGAAATATAAAACCATAAATATAGAAATATATATCCAAATATCAAAAAATAAAAAAATCTAACTATATAAATAGAAATATAAAATATAAAAATATAAAATTATAAATATACATCCAAATATCCAAAAATCAAAAAATAAAAAAAATCCAAAAATTAAATATATAAATATAGATACAAATATAGAAATATAGAAATATATATTCAAATATCCAAAAATTCAAAAATACAAACATAGAAATATAAATTACAAAATAGAAATATATAAATAGAAACATAAATATAAATAAATATAAATATATATCGAAATAACCAAATTACAAATATATTTATATATTTATATAAATATATAAATATATAAATTTATAAATAGATAAATATAAAATATATAAATATATAAATATAAAATATATAAATATATAAATATACAAATATATAAATATATAAATATATAAATATATAAATATATAAATGTATAAATGTATAAATATATAAACACACACAGAGCGCAGATTCCATAGAACAGCACTATTCCCAGCTTTCTGTTTTTTTTTGACACAACAAATCTTTTTCTTATGTTGTTTTTTGTTGGGTTTTTTTTTTGGTTTTTTTTTTTTGAACTCGTGGTAGCGATTGCATCATCTCCCCTCGCTTCCTTCCCCACCCCGCCCCTGGAACAGCACAGATTAAGATAAAGTGATAGTGCTGTGTCAAAGAGTGCTTTACTGCCACACTTGGGATAGAAGAGGAGAGGTTAATTTATCATCACTGGGGAGAACTGACAGAAGAGAGATATACTACCGAAGGGGGATTTAGCACAGGGCCAAGAAACTTCACACTATTTTTACCATCTGTCACATGCTCTAATAAAGCAGGACAAAATATGAAGAAAGGAAAAATGAACTATCAAACACTGATGTAATGCAGCCCATAAATCTAATTTAATTACTTTGCATGGAGACAGGTCCTCGAGTCCGTGTGAATATACTGGATTTTCTTGGCAACTTAACAACTAAGTGTTTTAATAACATCACACTATAATTTATTCTGCTTGAAACACAAAACCTCTTTTGTGCAAGTTTCTTTTCGTGCATGTGCATGTGTGTGTGTGTGTGTGTGAGAACTGTTAATTTTTCCTGCTAATGTCAAAACTGGCATAAATTCACATGTGAACTTGAAGGCTGACTGTGAAAAGAGGCGGAGGGGAGCGAATGCCTTTTCTGGTCGGGCTGCTCCTGCCCCAGGTGAGCTGAGCAAGGAGTGGGTGCTGGCCAAACCCAAAAATACAGGAGCCAAAAGACAACAAAAGGCCCCAGGAGGAAGAGGAGGATGAAGGGACCCACGGGATGGGGAGGAATCAACACGAGGAGAATTATTATTCAATATGTGCTCCCGTGGATCCGGATGCAGTTACAGGAATTATTGCTAATAATGAAAGCTATATATCAAAGGTTATAAAATTCCTGGGTGCTGGGACACAATTTTTCTAGGCTTTGTTCTGAACCATTAAAGATGACATATTGAGTTTGTGTGCCTCTGTGTTTAGTAAGAGACGTTTAAATCTGATTTTAACCTAAACTGGCAATTTTGACCTTTTTCTCTGGTCTTTAAAGCAGGAGCTCTGATGGCACCGAGGGGGAGGGGGTGGCCCCCACCCAGGCTCCCTGACCTCACCAGGGAGGGAGGGAGGGAGAGGTAATTAATTTGTTAGATCATCAGTGATTCATGTAAAATAAAGCCATCAGTCTCTGTACAATTCTCCCTGGGAGGAATTAAAAAAAAAAAAAAAGGAAAAGAGAGAGAAAAAGAGAGAGGAAAAGAGAGAGGAAAAGAGAGGTTTGGTGTGGAAGAGGCTGGGGAAGGTGCAGGGGGGTGGAGGGATGGGACTGGGGGTGCAGAGCCCCAGGGCAGACCCTGCCCTGCTCCTTTGGGGCACCTGGGTGAGGGGAGCAGCCCTGCCTGGTCTTGCCCTGGATCTGCAGCATCCCCTGGGATGTAGGACTGTCCCCACGATTGTTCCCAGGATTGTCCCCAGGATTGTCCCCAGAACTGTCCCCAGGATTGTCCCCAGGATTGTCCCCAGGACTGTCCCAGGATTGTCCCCAGGACTCTCCCCAGGATTGTCCCCAGGATTGTCCCCAGGACTGTCCCAGAATTGTCCCCAGGATTGTCCCCAGGATTGTCCCCAGGACTGTCCCATGATTGTCCCCAGGATTGTTCCCAGGATTGTCCCCAGGACTGTCCCAGGATTGTCCCCAGGACTCTCCCCAGGATTGTCCCCAGGACTGTCCCAGGATTGTCCCCAGGACTCTCCCCAGGATTGTCCCCAGGATTGTCCCCAGGATTGTCCCCAGGACTGTCCCAGGATTGTCCCCAGGACTCTCCCCAGGATTGTCCCCAGGATTGTCCCAGGATTGTCCCATGATTGTCCCCAGGATTGTCCCCAGGACTGTCCCAGGATTGTCCCCAGGATTGTCCCAGGATTGTTCCCAGGACTGTCCCCAGGATTGTCCCCAGGATTGTCCCCAGGACTGTCCCCAGGACTGTCCCCAGGATTGTCTCCACAGAGGGGTCCAGCCCCTTGCAGAGGAGGAGACTCTGCAGTAGCTCCTGCCCAGTGCTGCCCGTGCAAAGTTTATTTAACATCATATTTAATATCATATTTTATATCATATTTAATATCATATTTAATATCAGATCTCTGGGGGCTGCCTGGGCCCACGTGGGACCCCTGTGCCACCCCCCAGGTGCTTTCCTCCCAACAAACCATCCCCAGGGAGGGGAAACAGGAGAAAGGACATTCTAGGGACATCTTTGGGTGCGATCTGAATTTCTTCTCCCTCTGCAAAAGGGGGGTTGAGGCAGGGGTGGCGAGCACAGGATGCAGTTCCCAGCAGAGGACTCGTCCTCCTGGGGTCTCTCCACGTTTTGCAGAACATTTTGTGTTGATTCTGGGAAAGCCTCCCCTGGAGCTTCACCTGAAACTTGTCTGAACTCAGAGCACTTCTTGTGATCTTTCAAGCCTGGAAATTTTAACCCATGCAAAGCTGGAACTCCTACTCCAGCAAATCCACCTGACGCTGCTGTGGCACCTCCAGGGAGAGAAATGGGGATGTAAAACCAGACAAGAGCAGCAGCAGCCCCTGCTTTGGGCTGTGGAAAGGAAGCACTCACACAGAATTTCTCAAAGATCTTGGCAGAGCAGGACCAGGACCTTTGGGGGTGTCCAAAAGGGAACAGCCTGCAAATGCCATGAACTCCCTGCAGGCTGCTCCAGGGCATGCAAGGCAGGGGAAGGACAGCAAACATGCAGCCAAAAGCTCTCTGCAATCTCCTCTCCCAATAAATTCCTCCTGCAGGAGAAGATTTGGTGTAATACCCTTGGCATCATAAGGCTGCAGAAATCTGCACACCTTCAGATATATTGTTCAAGAGATTGGAATTTATTCCCCTCTCTTTTCAATGTCCCCTCTCCCCCCTTTCTCTTCCCTCTGCTGGAGATAATGAAAAACCCTGGTATTTAAATTCAGTCGCAGCTCCTCGCCGCACAGATTGATTGCTCAGAAAAAAACATATATATATATATATATATTTATATATATATATATATCTCTAAAAAACCCCTCGGAGCATGTGTGCATAAACGAGCTGCTAGATGAGGTGGCTGGGGGGGAGGAGAGGTGCCCCTGCTCCTGGAGAGCACCGTTTGCAGCAGGACGAACTGATGGGAGCAGCGAGCTGCTGATGGAGGCACTTTGTGTAAGAGCAGCCCCTGACTCTGGAGCCTCATCTGTCACCGCTGGCAGCGCCTGCTCCAGCCCTGCTGGGACACCAGGGGACACCACGGGGACACCGCGGGGCAGAGGATGCTGGGGAGGCCCTTCCCAGGGCTGTCCTGCGTGCCAGGATGGGCCCTGCTTCGAGCTGACGCCCAGGAGGCTGCTGGGCTTTGAGCAGCAAAGGAATGTTGGACTAAAAAAGGGCACAAATCTTGGTTTCCTGGCACAAATCTTGGTCTCCGGGTAAAAATCTTGGTTTCCTGCACAAATCTTGGTTTCCTGGCACTCTTTTGCCCCAAACTGACGCCCAGGAGGCTGCTGGGCTTTGAGCCTGGCAGAAGGAGGAATGTTGGACTAAAAACGGGCACAAATCTTGGTTTCCTGGCACAAATCTTGGTTTCCTGGCACTCTTTTGCTCCAAACTGACACCCAGGAGGCTGCTGGGCTTTGAGCCTGGCAGAGGAAGGAATGTTAGACTAAAAAAGGGCACAAATCTTGGTTTCCTGGCACAAATCTTGGTTTCCTGGCACAAATCTGGGTTTCCTGGCACAAATCTTGGTTTTCTGGCACTCTTTTGCCCCAAACTGACGCCCAGGAGGCTGCTGGGCTTTGAGTCTGGCAGAGGGAGGAATACTGGACTAAAAACGGGCACAAATCTTGGTTTCCTGGCACAAATCTTGGTTTCCTGGCACTCTTTTGCCCCAAACTGACACCCAGGAGGCTGCTGGGCTTTGAGCCTGGCAGAGGAAGGAATGTTAGACTAAAAAAGGGCACAAATCTTGGTTTCCTGGCACAAATCTTGGTCTCCGGGTAAAAATCTTGGTTTCCTGCACAAATCTTGGTTTCCTGGTGCTCTTTTGGCCCAAACTGATGCCCAGGAGGCTGCTGGGCTTTGAGCCTGGCAGAGGAAGGAGTATTGGACTAAAAATGGGCACAAATCTTGGTTTCCTGGCACAAATCTTGGTTTCCTGGCACAAATCTTGGTTTCCTGGCACAAATCTGGGTTTCCTGGCACAAATCTTGGTTTCCTGGCACTCTTTTGCCCCAAACTGATGCCCAGGAGGCTGCTGGGCTTTGAGCCTGGCAGAGGGAGGAGTATTGGACTAAAAATGGGCACAAATCTTGGTTTCCTGCACAAATCTTGGTTTCCTGACACTCTTTTGCCCCAAACCTGCCTGAGGTCAAGGAGTGTTTGTACAGAGTTTGATGGTTTTATTTTACATGAGTCACTGATGATCTAACAGTCCCAGACACAGGGAGGGATTGTTGGGGTGTCTGTGAGCTGCTCTCAGTGATCCTCGGGCTTTGGATGATTTGAGTAGAACCCTGCTGGAAATGGTGCTCCCGTCAGGGCGAGGTTGCTGATGGTGAGGCATGCAGTGGTTCTGGGCAGGATCTTTTGGAGCCCTCCTTTTTTTCTGATGTCTTGTTCACCATTTAGGCTGTGAATGATGGAGCCTGAGCATAGGAAGAGCCTGGCTTTGAGGAATGTGAGGGTTGAGGTGTGAAGGAAGGTGAGTTCGGGGAGGTTTAGTCCAGTTGTAACCATGATTAGTCCTAGCTGGCTTGAAGTAGAGAAGGCAATGATCCCACAATTTGCTGTGGTTCACCTTGAATTTCCCACCACCACTGGTAGGAGCATGGGGAGATTTCCCAATGGGCTCTCCCAGCCTTGGCTGGGCTCTGCTAAAAAATCCTCCTCCTCCTTCTCCTCTGCTTTTCTCCTTGTGGAAAGGGGATGCTGCCACCAGCCCAGGGGAAAGGAGCTGGTTGGGCTCAAGGAGGTGCAGGAGGATCTGGAGGGGACAGGGCACCCCAACTCTGTGACCAGGGGGTGTTTTGGAGAGTGCCTGGCCTCTGGTCACTGCCTCACCCTCCCTGAGCCCTGCAGAACGGGCATCTCTGGGAGCTGGGAGCGTGCTGAAGGCAGAGGAACGTGGATTTATGGGCTTGGTAAGAGCAGAGCTGGAAGTGCCCCTGAGCAGAGCTGGAAATGAACCTGAGCAGAGCTGGAAATGAACCTGAGCAGAGCTGGAAATGAACCTGAGCAGAGCTGGAAGTGTCTCAGAGCTGGAAGTGTCGTGGCAGGGCCATGGCCATGTTCTGTCACCGTGGCAGGACCGTGTCCATGCCCTGTCACCACATCAAGGCCCTGTCCATGCCCTGTCACCACATCAGGGCCGTGTCCATGGTGTGTCACCACAGCAGGGCTGTGTCCATGCCCTGTCACCATGGCAGGGCCCTGTCCAAGCCCTGTCACCACATCAGGGCTATGTCTATGCTCTGTCACCATGACAGGGCCATGTCCATGGCATGTGGCAGGGCCCTGTCCATGCTGTCACCACAGCAGAGCCACGTCCATGCCCTGTCAGCACATCAGGGCCATTTCCATGCCCTGTCACCGTGGCAGTGCCATGTCCATGCTCTGTCACCATGGCAGAGCCACGTCCATGCTGTGTCACCACATCAGGGCCACATCCATGCCCTGTCACCACGGCAGAGCCCTGTCCAAGCCCTGTCACCACATCAGGACCATGTCCATGCTCTGTCACCATGACAGGGCCATGTCCATGGCATGTGGCAGGGCCCTGTCCATGCTGTCACCACAGCAGAGCCACGTCCATGCCCTGTCAGCACATCAGGGCCATTTCCATGCCCTGTCACCATGGCAGGGCCGTGTCCATGCTGTGTCACCACATCAGGGCCATGTCCATGCTGTGTCACCACATCAGGGCCATTTCCATGCCCTGTCACCATGGCAGAGCCATGTCCATGCTGTGTCAGCACATCAATGCCATGGTCATGCCCTGTCAGGACATCAGGGCCATGTCCATGCCCTGTCAGCACATCAGGGCCGTGTCCATGCCCTGTCACCATGGCAGGGCCGTGTCCCAGTGCTCCAGAGTGATTCCCAAGGCTCTGGCACTGATCTGGGGGCAGCTCCTGCCACAGCAGCTCCCAGGCACGTCCGTGTCCCCTGTCCTGTCACAGGGACCCTCTCTGGCCCCAGCTTTGCTCCAGGCTGGCATGGCAGGCAGGCCCACTGTGATGTACTGAGGATTTCCAGCTCTCCTCACGCTTCCCCTCACCCGAGCCTTCTCCTCCAGCAGACGAGACATTTTGCTGCACACACACACACACACACACACACACACACACACACACACACACACAAGTTTTTACATGAGTTTCCTGAGTTCATGGATAAAGTCCAGAGCTGCCAAGCTCCCAGTGCTTTGCCATGTCACACTAATAGCTTCCAGATCCCATCACATATTAAATTCATGCGGTTTCAGCGGAGCCATCTATTTAATGCAATTCGCTAAATGCCTGCGTAGCTCCGCTGACAGTGACATATTAGGTTTGCAGTCTTTTGCAATCTGATATCTCTGAATTTGCCACTGTACTAAAGATTTGATTAATGTGGTTCCATTTCAGTGCAGTAATTGGCTGCGACTGTTGTAGAAAATAATCAGGCTTTCATTCCTTACAACTGCATGGACATGCTAATGAGAGAGTGGGTTAATTAAGCCCCAGGCAGAAAGCGACAGTTACTGATGACTGTTATGACAAACCACCGACTCGGCATTTGGGAGCAGGACAGCAAATTTGCACTTTATGAAATTACAGGAAAACTGGGACATAAGGAATAAATAGTTACATCTGTTTGGTGAAAGGAAAAGAGCGAGAGAAGAGAGCGAGCGAGAGATGGTGTCGCTTCCTCAAATCAGGGCACAAACACACAGGAGGAAAGTTGGGAGCCCAGAAGCTCGGGGAAGGGAGTAAACTTTCATTTTTCCTTGCAAGCACTCTTTCCAGAGGGTTTAATCCACTGGCAGGGTGTGAAACATGGACACCCAGCGCGGGGATTTGCATCCCTGAGACGCAGCCACGGAATGGATCCCAATTCCCAGGGTCTGAGCCCCTTCCCCTCCATCCCCGGGCAGCAATTCCCCCAGCCCCCGAGGTGGGGGCAGCAGGACAGGGTTTTTGGCTTCCTGGAAGAGGCTGTGAGGAGGGGGAGGCTCCTGGAGAGCCGGAGCTGTGCCATGACATCAGCGCTGATGTCACGCTTTGGAAGAACATCAATGCCTTGGAGAGCCCAGCAAATCAAAGCCAGCCCCAGCTGCTCCTCACAGAGCCCAGCAAGAAGAGCCCCAACAGCCTGGCCTTCCTTGGGAGGCTCCTCCAGCTCCAGCTCTGCAGCACTAATAAGTAATTTATAAGGATTAACGGGCAATTTTTTAAAGTTTCCCTTTCGTGCCAGGGATATTTTGCAACATAAGCACTGCCACCATATAACCAGTGATTTAACTGAGGGGTTTTATAGGCTGAAATGGCTTTGAAATTTGTTTGGAATTACCTTGAGTACATTTTAAACACTTAAATTGTCATCTTTGCATTTTGGACTATTCATGTTGCACTACAGGAGGTTTTTTTTTTTAAACTCCATTAGATTGCACAGCGACTCCTGCATTGTTTCATCAGCCCCTCCTGAAAACAAGCTGACAGCACATCCAAAACACACTTTATGCCATGATCACAGGTGCTGGGGGGATGGAGGGGCTCTGGGCTGTCCCTGGGAGCTGCTCCTTACCTGAGCCTGGCCCAGGAAGGGCTCTTTGGCACCGTGGGGCTGGGACACAGGACCTGCAAACCCCTCCTGCAGAGCTGGATGTGGGGACTGAGCCATGTTCCCAACAGAGAAATGGGTGGCAGTGTCCCCATGAGTGTCCCCACCCGTTCCCAGCCCACCACTGTCCTTGGGGTGTGCAAAGGGGGCTTTGACAGACCCTGCCCAGGTGGGCTTTGGGCACCCCCAGGGCTGGGGAGGCCAACACAGCCCGGGGTCACGAACCCCATTAAGGTTTCAGGGTTATTTTGTGCTCTCTGCTGCCTTCCAAGAGCTGCTGGTTCTTACTGGGAGCTCTGGCTGTGGCCATGCCTCCCCTCAGCCTTCCTCCCTCTGTCCTGCCTGGGGTCCCTGCCGGCTGCTGGGGGTCCTGCTCGCCTTTATACCTGCCAGGACCTGGCCAAGGAGCCCCTGGAGAAGAAGCCATAAAGATGTTTTATGGAGGACTAGGTTGGTTTCTGTGCAATAAAAGCTGGAGCCGTTGCAGAGCAGCTCCTGTGTAATTACAGAGACAGAGGAGATCACTTCCATATGTTGGAGTGGGTGTGAGGGGCCCCGAGCCCGCATCTGCTCCCTTTGTTCTGCAGCAGGGAGAGAAAGGAAGAGAAAACAGAGACAGAAAAGGGAACCTGGGGTCTGCTGGAGAGAATGACCCCTCGCTAAACCCTGCTCTGAGGATCAAGGCACAGCAACATCTGGCCCGGCCCGAAAAGCTTGATCAATAAACTGTGCTACCAGGCAGAGAATCAGAGAGATCTGAGAGCCATTCATTAACCACCTCGTTAAGTGATTGATATGCTTAATTTTCCTGTCAAGTGCGGGCTTCCCTTGTAAACATGTCAATTGAGAAAAGTTCAAGCTGGTCACTGGGATTTATGGCTGGAATAACAGGGAGGTGGAGAGGAGGACGCATCCCCTGTGGCCCCTGTTGTTTCCTGCACGCAGGGCCAGCCAGCCCAGGTGCTGCCACGTCCTTCTCCTGCCTCCTCCTCCTCCTCCCAGTGCTCTGCTCCTGCCCACAGCTGAGATAACAAACCCAGAGTGTCCTGCTGGAAATGCACCAGAACTTGGCCCCAGCAGCAATTACCCGTGGGTTTGGTCACCCTGATAAAGGGGAAGCTCTGAGCTTCAGGGAGCTGGGCTGGAGACCCAAATCCCACCCTTTTCCTTCACCAGCTTCAGCTGAACCTGCTGCAGCAACCAGGACGGATGGCTCCAGCCAGGATAATTCATTTACACCAGACCCATGGCTGACATTTTTAGCCATTACAGCAAAGCCTGACCTTTTTTCCCATGTTCTGCCCTTTTTTCCTGCTCCCACTCAGGCTGCATCCCTGGAGTTGGGAGTTCCATCAGCACAGCTGAGCCCAGTGTGGGGTCCCAGCTCTGTCTGGACACCAGAGCAGGATCCCAGCCCCATCCAGAGCCCCACACATGATCCCAGCCCCATCCAGAGCCCCACACATGATCCCACCTCTGTCCAGAGCCCCACAGACAATCCCAGCTCCATCCAGAGCCCCACACATGATCCCAGCCCCACCCAGAACCCCACACACAATCCCAGCCCCATCCAGAGCCCAGTGCAGGGTCCCAGCTCCATCCACAGCCCCACACATGATCCCAGCTCCACCCACAGCCCCACACATGATCCCAGCTCCATCCAGCTCCCACCCCCACAGCCGTGTATAAACACAGGCACCATTTTGCTCAAAATATTTGGTTTTAGGCCAAACAGGGAAGTGTTTTGTTGTGGAAGCTTGGTGCAGAAGGGTCTGGGGGTATTTGCTGAGGCACAAAGCAGGAGGGACAGGGGTGAAACCCGGGGATGCTGCCCTGTTTGCTTCGCTCCAGGGCACTTTTGGGGTGCAGCCTGTTCCTCCCAGCAGTGTGAGCACCACTGCCCTGCCTTTCCCAGGGATCCCCTCCTGGGCCAGGCACTGCTATAAATAAGCTGTTTTGTGACTAATTCATTTTTATTTCTGTTAACTTTTATCACGAAATAGCAGTCATCGAATCGACACCTCGGCTCCCTGGAGCATATTCCCTCTGGTGTCATTTTTTGATAAATGCCAAGAACAGCCTAGCAGCAGGAGACCATTATCCTGTGACATGCTCCACTCTGCTCACATTATCTCTAAAATAACACGGATGCTCGCACAAATCCCCGCAGCAGTTGTGACAGGGAGCAGAGACAGCCCCAGCCTGGCTGGACCAGCAGAGCCCAGCCATGCTTCCCCCATCCTGAGTCCATCCCAGAGCTCTGCCCCATGGGGGAGAGAGAAAATCCTAATTCTGTCCCAGAGAGAGGGGGAAAAAAATTCAGATTTTGTATTTATTTTCTGATAGGGTTTGGAGGAGCCTGAAGCATCGTGGGAGAAGATCAGCAGCTCACTGCCAGAACCACTTACAGTTCTCACAGATTTTGGAGTAATCACTCCTTCCCTTTTCCTTAGCTTTTTTCCCCAATGACACCTCAAAGACCCCACAAATGAGGGAACAAAGAATAAAAGGAGGGAGGTGTCGCAGACATCTTTTATGAAAAATCCTTTCCTTAGGATTTTTTCCTCCTGAGAAGCTGAGAGGCCTCAGGAACAAAATGTAACCAATGGTTATCTGCTGCTGTGGAATGCAACAGGTGCATCTGGGATTGGTCTCATGTGATTGTTTCTAATTAATGGCCAATCACAGCCCAGCTGGCTCGGACAGAGAGTCTGAGACAGAGCCTTTGTTATCATTCTATTCTATTCTATTCTATTCTATTCTATTCTATTCTATTCTATTCTATTCTATTCTATTCTATTCTATTCTATTCTATTCTATTCTTAGCCAGCCTTCTGATGAAATCCTTTCTTCTATTCTTTTAGTACAGTGTTAATGTAATATATATCATAAAATAATAAATCAGCCTTGTGAAACATGGAGTCAGATCCTCGTCTCTTCCCTCAACCTGAGACCCCTCTGAACACCATCACAGGGAGGCGAGCACCCAAACCAACCCTAACACTGCTCAGGCTTCAGCTAATTCCTCCAATCGAGATTATCTTTGTGTTTCTTAACAAGAGAGAGGAAAGCCTGAAATTTAATTTGCTATGGGAATGTAACTTTTCTGGGGGAGCTACAGGGCGATGCTCTTTTGCACAGCCAAATCCAGAAGGCTGCCAGAGGCAGCTGGAGACAGGGTGAGGAGCTGGGGGTGTGTCACCCTGGTTTTTTAAGATTTTCTAAGACTTCTGATGCTGACATTCTTGTAGTGAACTATCTCACACACTTTCTGTAAATAACTCATTGTTTTGCATTCCCTTATGGAAGAGGAGAAAGTTGATGGTTTTTGTGCAGTGTCATTGGAGAGGTGGCACTGTCACCCTCCAATCCACTGCCACTCTTGGAAAACTATAAATGTTGGAGTCAGAAAATAAACTTCAATTTTTCTTCACCTTAGAACAGCGGTGTGAGCTTGTGTTCTTTCGTGTCCCATAGCGACAGGGGTGAGTGGGTCACGGCAGCACAGCCATGGACACATCCCAGGAGCTGGGGGCTGTGCCCAGGGGAGGGGGCTTCCCTGCACATCTGGCAGCAGGGAGGCACTGCAGGAAGCCTGTGCTGGTGTTCACAGGGGTTCTTGGATGAGGGAAGAGACGAGGATCTGACTCCATGTTTCAGAAGGCTTGATTTATTATTTTATGATATATATTATATTAACACTATACTAAAAGAATAGAAGAAAAGGATTTCATCAGAAGGCTGGCTAAGAATAGAATAGCAAAGAATGATAACAAAGGTTTGTGTCTTGGACAGAGAGTCCGAGCCAGCTGACTGTGATTGGCCATTAATTAGAAACAACCACATGAGACCAATCCCAGATGCACCTGTTGCATTCCACAGCAGCAGATAACCATTGGTTACATTTTGTTCCTGAGGCCTCTCAGCTTCTCAGGAGGAAAAATCCTAAGCAAAGGATTTTCCATACAAGATGTCTGTGACAGAAGCCCACCAGGGGATCCCCTTTCCATGATTTCCTGGTGAACAAACACCCAGGGCTGGAGCCTGGGAGCCGCGAGTCCGACCCCGGGGATGCGCCGCCGTCTCGGTGTCAGCCTGCTGCTGTACCAGTATTTATTTTTGCTAATATGACACAATGAAAGGGTAACCGTGTCTGTACCTTTCATGTGGTGTCAGCCCCGGAGCGCTGTTAGAGGCATGGCACTAACGTGACACGATGGGACATCGTTAGCGCCGCCAGACGCTCGCATCAAATTAATGTAGGAGGAGAGCGGGGACAGCTCTGGTGGCTCTCAGCCTTCTCGGGTGGCTCATCCTTGCACGTTCCCTGCTCCCAGTGTGAGAAACAACTGCTCACTTTGGAAATTTAAAGAGGTTTATTAAACCTTGACAAAAATACAGCAAAGGGCTACATAAGGAAAAAGCTGCAGCGCTGGGAGCTGCCCCTCGTGCACAGCACGTGGCTGCTTCATCTTCAAGATGGATGCTCAGGCTTTTATACCCCTGGGGCTGCATCAGCCAGCCCTGGCCCTTCCCAAAGTCTGTCACTCAGCTCTTCTCTGCCATTTATCAGTGGAAACTGCTTTGGAACTGGATTGGAGCTCAGGTGTTGCCATGCTGCACCCCCTGAGCACCCCCAAGCTTTTCCATTCCCAGCTGCCCCAGGTAAGGGACACATGTGCAGCCTTCTTTTTGTCACCATCACATTTTCTGGAAAAATCCCTTTGCCAGGATTTCTCTCTTGGGAAGCTGAGAAGCCTCAGAGAAAAATGAAAACAATAATGATCTGATTTGCTTCTCCTGTGTTTTGCTGCTTTAGAATGTGGTTTGGACATTGTTTACCAACAGGTGATTGTTTCATTGGTTTCTGTGAATTGTTTTAACTTAGTGACCAATCACCATCAGCTGTGTCAGGGCTCTGGAAAGAGTCAGGAGTTTTTCATTATTATCTTTTAGCCTTCTGTCTGTATGCTTTCTCTATTCTTTAGCATAGTTTAGTACAGCATTCTTTAATATAATATAGATCATAAAATAATAAATCAGCCTTCTGGGAACATGGAGTCAGATTCTCATTTCCCCCTCTGTATGGGGAACCCTGAAAATCCCACACTTTGTACCTGTCCTGGACAGCCCAGGCTGTCTGATGGTCACAACACAGGGGAAAGGGAACTATGGGGAGAACAGGGACACCTAAACCACAACAACATAACTGTACATCACTAAAGCTTTTCTTGATATTCACACAATAGTTATCTTTTAATTGTGACAGCCAATCATCTCATTATCCATCTGTAACACCAGCTTGAGCCGGGGTTTGGTGCCCAGGGCTGGGACACTCCCAGGTGACAGAAGAGTGAAAAAACCTCACCAAGCACAGCTCCCACAGCCCTCAGTGACAGCTCCAGCGTCTCTGGCTGCGTCCCCTCACGTCAGCCAGCCTCAGCCCTCAGCAACCCTTCCCACCGAAAACTTTGAGACATGGCGGCAAAACTTGGAGGAAATAATTAACAATTATTTCACAGGAGAAGGTTCCAGCTGGAGCAGTATCTGGTGGGGGAACATATATCTAACAAAGGCTTGTTATTTAAGCAATAACCCTTGAGAAATTGGTCGTTACCAGCATTAAACGACTCAGCCCATTGCCAAGGATGGTTAACGCTCTAATAAACTGGTCATTAACTGCAGTAACAATGAATTTCGAGGGGATTATTGCTATTATAAACCTTAATCAATGGTTTATAACAGCAATAATGTGGTCCTTTCTTTTAATGGTAAGTAGTGCGGCATGAGCAGCCTGCTTGGGAATATTTTCAGTGTGGCTGATAAGACAAAAGTGGGCGTTACAGTCCTGAGCTCCAGAAAACACTGCTGGGGAGGACACGGGGCCAGTGAGGCCTGCCCAGAGGGGTGGGGGTGCCTGTGGCTTGTGCCAGGGTGGCTGTGCCATGGGCCCATGCAGCAGTGGGTGCCCATGCTGCTCACCCCGCTGGCAAACACCCTCTGCCTGATTTAGGGGCACCCAGCCAGGGATTCACCGCAGCTCCCATGGACAAGGAGTCCCCTGAGTCCCCTGCACACAGGGAGGATGAGATCCATCTCCAGCTCTGCACAAAGAACCACAAACCTCGTTATGGGTCGTCAATGACCTCATCTCCTGCAGCCTGAGCCCTGCACGGTGCCTGACCTGCACCCTCCTGCTGCATCCGCGGCTGGAAATGCCACAGGGACCATTCCCCCTCCTTCCCAAGGTGATTGTTTGGAGACTCCCACTGCCACCTTTTGTCTGCCCTGGGACACGGGCATGCTGCTCACTGACAGGAGGAGCTGGGGAGCAGGAGAGGCTCACACCCAGCCCCAGGTGGGCAAAGAACATGTTCCTAACTAAAGGTTAACCGAGGGGATGGGGAAGGAGCCAGTGATGCTGGCAGAGCCCCAGAGCTGGTGGATTTTCTGGTGGAGGCTGAGGGGAAGGAGGAGCCCTTTGCTCCTGCTCTGGGCTGGGCCAGTGTGGGCACACAGGAGCAGAGGACACAGTGCTTTGGAGCAGCCTCTGCTGAGGGGTGGGAATGAACCTCTGGCACGCTCCTGTAGGAGCATCGGGGGTTGAATGGTTGGGACAGACAGAGATGAGAGATCTCTGCAGCCAGGTGGGGAATTTGGGGTTTATTGCAAAGGGCCAAGGGCAGGGCCCTGCTGGGAGCTGCCAGGCACAGCTCAGAGCAGGACTGAGAGAAGAGAGGGGGAGAGAGGGTGAGAGGGTGAGAGAGTAAGGGAGTAAAAAAGGTAAGAGAACGAGGTTCCCATTCCAATACCATAAATCTGCTGCGTTGAATATTCTAATTCTCACTAACCAATCTAATACAATATATAAATCCTACAGCATTTACATACAGCCTATAAGAATCATTACATCACCATCCTGTGTTACATTTTAAACCCTACAAACTCCTCTTTGGGCCCCTCTGCCAAGCTGGCAGGGTCTGCTCTGACCCTTGGAGCTGTCTGCAAGCAGAGGGTGTTGTTCCATCAAAAGGGGATCACCTTCAGCCAGCCACACCATTGTTTTCCAGTTGTTCGGTAACTGAGGGATCTCAAAGCTTGCTTTCATTTATATCTCACTTATAGTTTCCATATTCTCAAAATCTTTTGCCAGACAATCATATTGATAAGGCTTTCCTGTTCCATCTTCCCCAACACGCTGCCATCTTGTTTCATGCCCTGTATCCCTTAAAAACCAACACTTGGCAATATAATGAGGTAAAATGTCTGGCTGCAGAGGGTTCAGAGCACCCCCTTGTCTGGCTGGGTCAGTGAGTGCCCAGCCTGTGCTGCCTTTCCTGGGGAGGCTCCTGAGAAATCCCCCCTGGCTGCAGCTCGGCTCCTCTCTGCCATGCAGGGAATTCTCTCAGCTGCTGGGTGGAACCAGGAGGGCTCAGGGACCCTGGCTCTGGCTCCAAAGCTCCCTGGGGAGAGCAGGGCCCTGTCCAGCAGCTCGGGCTGCAGAGCCCTGGCCAGCCAGCCAGTTATAATCACAGCCTGGCTTTAATGGAGATTTTCTCTCTTCTGTGCCTGGGGTTTTTATGGCTCTTCGGAGCTGGTTCTCAAGCCCTGCTCTTATCTCTGTGCTCCCTCAGCTAAGCTGGCTGTAGCTGCAGGATCATGGCATCATCCTGCATTAACCAGGCACTCTGGGGGCTTTGCTTGGCTTTGGCCACTCTTCTGACATCCTTTCCAGCATGGTCCCACTCATCCCTCCTCTGCTTTGCTTGTCAGCGTCCCTCAGAGTGGAGGGGAGGTTTGTGACTCTTCTCTCTGCACTTTTTTTTTTCAGAAGAAGACTGCAATGGAATAAATTGGAAAGTTTACTTCATGTAGCATGGAAATAAAAAAGCTCATTCAGAAAGTTAATGATTTATTTTATAGTTTCATTATCAGGGTCACATTACTCAATAGCATTTCAAACATGTCATTTGTACAAACTATGGTAATTAAAATTTATAACGTACTTCATCAGCGGCATATGAATCTTTTAGCCAGCACTCTGCTGTCATATAAACAGTGTAATTTCAGCTGCAATTCACCCTTTATTGGCTCTCATTTGTGATTTAACAGCCATCAATGACTGTGCTATAAAGAATAAATTAACCATCCGTAAACCTTATGATGACAGGGACAGTCAAACAGCCTCAAACTGCTCCACCAGGCCCTGCTTGGCCAACAGGGACCAGACCCAGAGGTGCTGCTGCCAAGGCACAACTGCTCCTGTCACCAGCAGGGCTCTTGGAACCACACACACGTCACCACCAGGTCCCCAAGTGCCCCCAAACAGAGGATTTTTGGTCACTGCCTGCAGGGCCCAGCCAGAGCATCCCTTCCCTCCTGGAGGGAGGAGTTTCAGCCACCAACAGCTCTGGAATCACTTCCCGTGCCCCTCGCCCAACAGAGATCTGTTCAAAGATCCCTTCAGCTGGGACTCTGCACCTTCCCTGGCCCAGCAGCAGCTCCCAGGGCCACCAGATCCTCTTCCAACACCTGAGAGCTCAAGGAGGAGACCTCTGTCCCCACCTCTGTCCCCACCTCTGTCCCCACCTCTGTCCCATGGCCAGCCCAGCACAGGCGAGGGAGGGCAAGGACCCGATGGCCAAACCCAACCCTGGCACTTCCAGCCTGGGAAGCTGCAGGGATGGAGAGCAGATCCCTCAATGGGGGCTCCTGGCAGCCAACAATTATCCCACAGCTTATTTGTGCCCACGGTTGGCAGAGGGAGCAATAGGATTTAATGGGATCCCTCCCGTGCTCCGAGCTGACACTGTGCAAAGCTAATAAATGATATGGATTGGATTTGTTACTGAGACATCTCCAAGGAGCCTGGGTCATACAGGCCAATAAAATTGGCCTCATAAATTTACCCTGACACACAGGATTACTCCAGCATTGCTGAGGTCACCTTCTCACACTGATTTATTGCCAGCCCATGGGTTAATAATACTGTTTACGGGGTTGTTGTTTTCCCCTACACGTAGCAGATATTAATCAGCGCCTTCCTGCTCCGGGGGCGGGCTGAGCACGGGCTGGGGAGGGCCTGCCTGATTTATTTCTGAGCCAGGACTTTTTGTGCTCAAAAAAACCCTCTGCAAGGCCTGGGCAGGAGGAGGGAAATTGTCCCCTGTGAGCGTGGTGAGGCCCTGGCTGCCCCATCCATCCCTGGGAGGGTCCAAGGCCAGGCTGGATGGGGCTTGGAGCCGGTGGAAGTTGTGGAACCCTAAAACCCCGTGGGAGCAGCAGGAAGGTGGGGCAGGGCTGTGTCTGTCTGTCTGTCTGCCCCTCTGCCCCTGCTCAGGAGGTGTTTTTGGAAGTGCTCCTGCTTTTGGAAGCAGCGTGTGTTTCCCATCCTGCAGCCAAGCCCAGCCTGGCTCCTGCTGCTCCGTGTTATTTCCATCCCGCCCTAATCGGAGGGGACAGGTGAGATGTGCTTCAAAACACTGTAATCATATTTTAAATGGAAATGAAATGTGTGAATTAAATGTAAATTACAGCAGAATGGAAGGACAATCACTATTAGTTAAGGTCTGACACCTATTTTTGCAGACCTTTCCTAAATGCCACAACTTGTTTCTCCTCACTTGTGACGAGGACTTGTAATTCCATGGCAGCTGCTCCTGGGTGCTGAGGGGGGCCTGTGGGTTTTAAATAGCTCTGGACTGCTCAGTGGCTCTGGGAAATTACAAAGCAGCCCTGATATTTTTATTCTGGGTCCATGAGAATAAACCTTGGTGTTTTCCCCCTGAAAAGGTGAGGCGGTAATACAAAGGGACGTTTTTATAGAGTCAATTTATTTAAGGGTTCCCCCATTTGCTTTTATATTGGAAAAATATGTGTCCTGCCAATGAGCTGAAATTTCTTCTTTATCTTTAATCCCTACCCCACCTCCTCGAGCCACTGGCTATTCCTGCAGCCTCCCAACAAATCTCACTGCGTTTTTCACACTGGAAGCATCCACAGGCCCTCCCAGCCCTGCACTGCTGTGACAAATGTGGCACCATCCAGAAGTGACCTTGGATTAGCTGAGGGACAACCTCCCAGCCCAGGAGAAGTTCACTGCAGCACTGAGACACCTCACCTGTGGTGAAAAGAGTGAAATGTGGGAAAAGCAGCGCTGGGGGAAGCTGGAGCCATCTCCGGGAACCCGAGAGTTCCTCCCACGCCCTGTGTTCTGCTCATCTCCTGTGGAGACAAAACATTTGCTGTTCTCATTATCACTGGGAACTTTTCGGCTGGGAAGAAAAGGAGAATCCTTGTCCTGAGGAAGCCAAAAGTCAAGTGCTGATTTAGTCAATCATTAATACCTGGGGCTACTTGGCAAATTTTTTATTTCCAAAGTGCTGGAGAGTAAATAGTCCAGTGCAAACGGATAGTTCTGAGAGCTGAACACATTGTCCTGCTGCTCTGATGTTCCAGGTTTCAGAGCAGAAGGATATTTGGGCTTAATTTCATGTAGTATTGCACTGGGGGAAATGTATCATCGCATGTTGGGATAATCACAACATTTCATTCTGGCTTCAGCAGTTCTTACAGATATATTTCTATATATATAACATTGAAACAAAATGCTTTTTGAAATGGAAAAATACCCCTATGCCATTTAATTCCTGAAAGGTCACACTCAAATGCTTTGGCCTTATCGAAATGATTTTCTCCTTTGATTTTTCTTTCCAAATGCAATTTCATCAAAATCAGCGCATTTCCTCAAATGTTTCACCTTTGGTGAAATGGCATCTCCTGACAGGGAAGCGTTTTGGGGAGAAAATTCTGGGAAATTTTGGCTGGGTATGACCCCCTGGGCATGGCTGGTGCTCACCAGTGCCCTCCCAGCAGCTCCCAGTTGCTCCCAGTTGCTCCCAGCTCAGGGCTCAGCCCTGTGTTTGCTCCATGTGTTGGTGTTTTCCCAGCCCCTGGCCGGGATGTGATGGAGGGGGGAAATGTCTCTCATTCCTATCAGGTGATTCACTGCCCTGGCCCTGTGCTGAATCCTCCCTCCTCCCGAGCTCTCTGGGAGGATCCAGAGCCTTCCTTCCTATTTTTACAAAGCTTGCAGCATTGTCAGAAAGGAAAGGGTACCATCTGGTTAGCCCTTGTTTACTGCACACCCTGCCAGTTTGAGCTTATTAATCATATTTACCCAAGTATCTTAATTACTCCCTGTCTAGCGACTTGCCTTGCACTCAGCTGTTGACCCGCTCCCCTCCCCTCTCCCTTTTTTTTTTCCTTCTCTTTTTTTTTCCCTTCTCCTTCTTTTTAATTCCTTTCCATCATTAATCACAGCAGCAGCGTGGGCAGAGGAATCCGTGGCTTGGTGGTGCTGCTCTCCCAGCCAAGTTCACCAGCTCCTGCCAAATTTTGGGAGGTGTCCGTGGGGCCAGAGGAGGGCGAGGGGCAGTGAGGGCAGCACAGGGGGTTATAGTGGATATTTTTGCCCCCAACAAAGGAAGGAATGATGAGGAGGACTCCATCTTGTCAGAAGGCTAATTAATTACTTTATGATACTAAATTATTCTATACTATATTACACTATATTGTAATATAGTATAGAATAATTTACATATTTACTATTTACAATATTTATCATTGTATATTTACTCTTTACATAATTGTAAATAGTAATAGTATATTTAATATTTACATAAATATTTACTATTTACATAATTTACAATTGACAATATTTACTGTTGTAATACAGTATGGAATAGTTTACATTACATCTAAACTGAATCTGCCAAGCACTCCGCTGCTTTTGCAGCTTTCCCAGACCCCTCTGATTTTATGGATTCCCACAAACTGCACAGAATCTCGTGAGTGTCCCAACAGTCCTGACACACACACAAACCCCTGGATGCAATGGGTCAGTGAATCAAACCACTCACACCAGAATCCAGTGATCAATTCCCTTCAGGTAAACAATCTGCATTCCACTTGTGAACAAACACAGGAGCAGTAAATGAGATAAGAATTGTTTTTTTCCTTTTTCTGAGGTTCAGAGAATGTGAAACCCAGGAATATTCTTGGGAAGAATTGTGCCTTGCTTTTCTCTGCGAAGAGAAATGTGGAGACAGGGGGGGTCACTCCTGAAGGGGTCACTCCTGAAGGGGTCATTCCCGCCCTCCTTGCCCCATCCAGCACTGGGAACCGTGTGGATTCCCTGGGGCTGGATTTGGGGCTGCCCAGGCTTTGGGGCTGCCCATGCCAGGTCTCTTTGTGCTGGGCCGTGCTGGAGGGCAGGGCTCTCAGAGCAGACACCATTAAAGATGGTAATTTGTTGATCCAGGCTCTCCCGGCGCTCCGGTGCGAGAGTGGCACCGTTTTCTTTACGACCTCATAAAGTCACAGCCGAGAGGCCGATTTGGAAAACAAACTGCCTCAGGTTGACAGATAATTAGATACAGGGGACATATTATACGCCTTTGCATATAAATGCGCTCGGCAGCGCGTTGGTTCATCAGAAGTTGAGGCTCGGGGAGGCGCAGGTACCCGGCTCTCCAGGATGGATGAGCTGCTGCAGCCGCCAGCCACGGCTCCATTTTATGGCCCTTTCATCTCCTGGCCTGTGTGCTCTGAGCACGCTGTGATTCAGAGCAGGGCTGCCGTGGTTTGGTTTGGTTTGGTTTGGTTTGGTTTGGTTTGGTTTGGTTTGGTTCGGTTTGGTTTGGTTCGGTTCGGTTTGGCAATTCTTTTATCCCGAGCTTCCTCTTCGCGCCGTTTGCATGCTGCAGCTTGGCTTGCCGCTCCTGCTCTGCCGTGGGAGGAGTGGCTGAGCGGGGATTCATTACTATTATTACTATTTTTGTGTTCCTATATCACGTCCCAGCCTGGCTCCTCCCGAGCCTGAGCCCGCTGAGAGCAGCAGAGCAATTCTGCACTGCCACGGGCCCGGTATTTATACGGCAATTCCGCCTCCCGCGCTCCCGGCCCCCAAACCACGAGGTTCCAGATATTAAAACAAAACAAAACAGTTGGGTTTCTTTTTATGCACTTCAAGATTTAAGGTGTCAGCCAGAGCGTTGTCAAGCTCTCAGGGTTTGCTTTTCCAAGCGAAAGCCAAGATCCCTGTATGACCACGGCTCCTGCTGGGGGGATTTTCAGAGCACAGTCCCAGCTTGCAGGATCTGACCACATTTTGCAACCCCCCCTGCTCACCTGTCAGCAGTTTCTTCCCCCTCCAAATCAGACCTGCACCTCCCTAAGATAACCTCTCCTTCCCAGCTCCCCCCACATATCCCGCTATTTTGGGGGTGAGGCAGAAAATGTCAATTAAATGTCCATATTCCCAAGGAAAGCTTCACTATCAGTCCTTCTCCCCCAGAAAGGGAAAATTAAAATGTGTGTGGGAAAGATAAAGCTGTCAGAAAAGGGAAGGGAGAAAAATCCCCAAGCCTAAACCCCCAGCAGCCCCCATGGAAGGAGGTGATATAAATAGAGTTGCTGTCACTTTGATGAATTAGATCTTTTGTTAATTAGGATACATTGATTTAAGGGTTGTCCAACCAGATAGGCCTCTCTCCTTCCTGTTCCCTCACAAATCACAGCCCAGGGTGGTGGCAGCACCGCTGCCTCCTGCCTTTCCTTCTCCTTCTTTGGGGATTGTTGCCACTTCCAGGTGCCAGGAGGGAGCCTGGATGAGGTGGCTGGGCTGGCACCTCCGTGCCCCTGTGCTGGGAGGTTTCACAGGAGAGGGAGCTCAGGGCTCCCCCAGGGCGCTGTGCCCACAGCTGGGTCACCTCTCCAGCTCACACGGGCCCTGGGTGGGCAGCAAACAGCCTGGGAAGGTTTGTCCAGGCTGCAGGACCCCTGTCATCCCCAGGACACTGCAGAGCATGGGGCTGGCATCACTCCCTGGCCCCATCCCACCCACCTCAGCCCCATCCTACCCATCCCTGCTCCATCCCACCCATCCCTGATCCATCCCACCCACTCCAGCTCCATCCTACCCATCCCAGCTCCATCTCACCCACCCCAGCTCCATCCCAGCTCCATCCCACCCGTCCTTGCTCCATCCCACCCGTCTCAGCCCCATCTCACCCAGCCCAGCTCCATCCCACCCATCCCAGCCCCATCCCACCCGTCCCTGCTCCATCCCACCCATCTCAGCCCCATCCCAGCCCCATCCCAGCCCCATCTCACCCATCCCAGCTCCATCCCACCCATCCCAGCTCCATCCCACCCGCCCCAGCTCCATCCTACCCACCCCAGCTCCATCCCACCTGTCCCTGCTCCATCCCACCCAGCCCAGCTCCATCCTACACACTCCATCTCCATCCTACACACTCCATCTCCATCCCCATGCCTGCTCCGTCCCACCCATCCCAGCTCCATCCCACCCACCCCAGCCCCATCCTCCTTGGGCTGTGGCGAGTGAAAATCACCACTTGGGAAGGGGATCCCTCCTGGCCAGGCCCTGCTCTGGCCTCTGCCAAGGTGTCCCTGCCACCCTGGTCCCTCAGCAGGCTCTGGCTCTGCTGTGCCAGCCCCGCTCCTCGCCGCGTTCCCGCAGGACGCATCCAGGCTTTCCAGGTTTCCTCTTGTCGTCACTTGAGCACCAGCGGGCGGATGGAGAGAGGGGAGAAAAAGTGCTGCGCTGTGTGGATTATTGTGTGTTTGTCACGGGGAGCGGTGTAAGCTGTAGGTACAGCATCTCCCAGCGGTGATTTATGGCCCCTGTCAGCGGCCCCGGCGCTCTGGCCGCCGCAGCGTGGAGGATGGATCGGCTGGAGGATGGATGCAGCGAGCAGGGAGGATGGATGCGGCCGGAGGATGAGGATGGATGCAGCGAGCAGCGAGGATGGATGCAGCGAGGATGGATGCAGCGAGGATGGATGCGGCGCTGTCAGCCCCCGCTCCGCGCACTCGCTCCCCCATTTCACGCCACTGAACATAAACAATCTTTTGTAAACCTGACAGTCACACTTTGCTCCTCGGGAAACACAGCGCCGGGATGGATGACTCGGCTTTCCCTGCCCCGTTTCCTGCGCTCTGCAGGAGCTCCCCGGGAAGGGCAGAGCCCGGAGGAGCAGAGAGATCCCGAAAAGGCCAAAGGGAAGGGAGGCACCCACACGACCCCTGTCTGATCACCCCACACACGTTGCAGCAGGACCCACGCCTCTTTCCACTGCAGTTCTGACCCACAACCAGAGTTCCACGGTGCCCCAGGGCAGTGCACAGTTCCCACCTCAGTTGTTCCTGTCCATCTCCCTCCCTCCAGCAGCAAATCCCAAGTACCAGCAGCGGGGCCCTCAGTGCCAGCAGGGGTAGCAGAAAGTCCTACAAAACCCAGCAGCTGTTATGGCTGTTAGCAGTGATGGGAATGACCCTGGGTGTACTGGGACCTGCTGGAGGCCAGAATGTCACAGACATCTTGTATGGAAAATCCTTTCCTTAGGGTTTTTCCTCCTGAGAAAGCTGAGAGGCCTCAGGAACAACATGTAAGCAATGGTTATCTGCTGCTGTGGAATGCAACAGGTGCATCTGGGATTGGTCTCATGTGGATGTTTCTAATTAATGGCCAATCACAGCCCAGCTGGCTCGGACAGAGAGTCTGAGCCACAAACCTTTGTTATTCATTCTTTCTTTTTCTATTCTTAGCCAGCCTTCTGATGAAATCCTTTCTTCTATTCTTTTAGTATAGTTTTAATATAATATGTATCATAAAATAATCAATCAAGCCTTCTGAAACATGGAGTCAGATCCTCGTCCCTTCCCTCATCCTCAGACCCCTGTGAAATAAATCCTTCAAAAAATCGTGCACAAACCTGAACAAAGTGAGGTCTTGTGCTGTGGCCTGCCTTTTCAGTGGCTTTAAAGCAAATTGTTGACACCGGTGAGCACAATCTAATGGTGACACCACTGCCTTCTGGGGACAGCACTGCCTCCTGGCATTTGGCTGCTGGGAGTGGCTCCAGGTCGGGCTGGGATTGTCCAGGCTGGGATTGTCCAAACTGGGATTGTCGGGGCTGGGATTGTCCCTGCTGGGATTGTCCAGGCTGGGATTGTCCAGACTGGGACTGTCCAGGCTGGGATTGTCCAAACTGGGATTGTCCAGACTGGGATTTTCCAGGCTGGGACTGTCCAGGCTGGGATTGTCCAGGCTGGGATTGTCCCTGCTGGGATTGTCCAAACTGGGATTGTCCAGGCTGGGATTGTCCCTGCTGGGATTGTCCAGGCTGGGATTGTCCCTGCTGGGATTGTCCAAACTGGGATTGTCCAGACTGGGATTGTCCAGACTGGGACTGTCCAGACTGGGATTGTCCAGACTGGGACTGTCCAGTCTGGGATAGTCCAGGCTGGGATTGTCCAGACTGGGATTTTCCAGGCTGGGACTGTCCAGGCTGGGATTGTCCAGGCTGGAGGCCCACAGGAAGCATGGAAAATCTGAGCAGCCAGTTCAAGGGATCAGTGAGAGGAAAGAGAACTTTCCTGGCGGGTTGCTGTTCCAGTCTGGGCTGAGTTGCTGCTGCCAGGACCTCGCAGAGCAGCTCCTGGGTTTGCAGGAGGGACAGAGCCAGCCCAGAGTGACCCTGAAGGGTTCAATTGCAGTGACCCTGAATGGTTCACTTGCAGCTCGCTGCCTCTGCTGAGCACCGTGTCACCCTCAGAGATCACCAGGGATCCCCCTGCTGTGCCTCCTCCTGCCTGGAATGCGCCTCATTCCCCTTCCCACACCACTGCCCTGCATTTCTCACCCAGCACGCGCCTTTAACTCCAACTTCTGCTGCGTTTTCACCTTATTTCCCTGGGCTGGAGGAAGCCTGTGCCATCCCAGCTGGCACATTGCTTCTCCCCATCCCATGCTGTGGGAGCACACCTATTTCCACAGGGAGAATTGATTATTTTCCCCTGCAGCTGCACTTGCTGTACACAGGAATTATGGGTCCTTCCACACCTGTGAGAGAAACATTATCCTCAGCCTTCAAGGGTGAAGCATCTTATATTTAGTTGGACTAAATAATGATTCTTCCCTATCTTTCATATCAGGATTTAAGAGCACCCTGGAGCTACAAAGTTTATTAGAACCCATAAGAAGAACTGTACCATAAACGGGACAACTGTGGCCATAAACCTGCACCTTGAAGTTGTAACAAATCCTGGGATGTTGAAGTAGGACACGGTCTTGTCTCAGTCAGCAGAAAGGAAAAGAAAAAAAAAAAGGAAAGAAAGAGAAGAAATGCAAACTTAAGCAGAAATGAGGCCTGGAAATATAGAGAGGAAGAAAGGGGAAAAAAATAATAATAAAGCAAAGCGTGGTGCTTGCAGAGCCCGCTCAGCTGGAGCCCTGGGCCAGGTGCCCATGGGATGCAACTCAGATTAATGGGGAGAGAGAGAGCAGGGAGCTGCAGGAGGAGAGGGAAAGGTGAAAGGAAGGGGGTGCTGGGGGGCTCACGAGGCACAGGGAGGGTCCCTGCACTGAGGGAGGTGATGCTGCTCACGGGGCTCGAGGCAGGTGAGCAGCTCTGTCCCTCCTGTCACCTTGGGGTGAGCCCCAAGGGAGGAACAGCCAGAGGGGACAAATCCCGGGGGACAAATCCCTTCAGACAGCGGAGGGGACAAATCCTGGGGGACAAATCCCTTCAGACAGCGGAGGGGACAAATCCCAGGGGTTTGTGACAGAGCTGGGGGGATGTCACTGGGCACCCCTTGCTGTGAGGGAGGATGTGGTGCACAATGGGCCCCCTCTCGGTTTCCTGCACCTCTTCCCTCCTGGCTCTCCTCTCTTTAACTCCTCTGCTTTATTTTACTGTCACTTATTCAGTTTGCATTTCCTTCATCGGGAGCCAAACGCTTTTCAGCGGCCGAGCCTCCGAGCTCTCTGCACTTCCCCATGGCCAGCGAGGGGGGGCCGCGCTGCTGTGCTCCGAGCATCCCCTGCCTCCCGGAGACCTCAAAGGACTTGCGGGATCCCTCCGAGGCGGGCACAGCAGCACAGGAGCCAGCAGAGCCCCGGCCCTCCCCTCCAGCCTTCACTCTTTTGTCACATCGGGTTGTTTTTCCTGCTGTTGAATAGATTAAATGACAGAGGGCTGCTTTTTTTTTTTTTTTTTTTCTTAGAGTAATTGAGTTTTATTTTGGAGAGGGAAAAACGGAGAGCTAAGTGGGAAAAGGAGGGAGATAGGAATAAACCACACATCTTTTTATATAGGATCCACAGTTAATTCTTAATTAGAACTGACAGATGCTTCTCCCATAATCCTATTCCCAACATGTTCTGTTTGCTTTGTTTGGCGCTGCATGATACATGGTGGCATCGTAATGACCTTTCGCAACTCCTCCTGGAAGTGTTATTGGCACTCCAATGATTTATTGCATGTTCCAGTTGATTACTGGGCCGTTTGTCAACATTTTTTTTTTTCGCTCTCCATAAACCTGTCTCCTGTGTCACAGACATTCGCGAGCATGAAAATTTAAACAAATAAAGTGTGCGGCTTGGAGGCGGCATCTGACTTGGAGTGCAGGCTTGCAGCACAAATCCAAAACCCATCCTGGCCCCGGGTAGGGCTCAGACCCTGCAGGAGATGGGCAAAACCTGGATGTGCTTCCAGAGCTGCATGGTAGGAAGAGCTCTCTGGGTGAGCCGTGCCAGTTGTTGAGTTGTTTATTGGTGTTTTGGTGCTGCTTGTATGGGGGAATATCAGCGCTGGAATAGAAAATTGTATTTATCATTAAAAAAAATTAAAAATTATGTTATAAAATTATTTTAAAAACATAAATAAAACTGTAAAAAATTAATAAAAATTAAAACAAAATTACAAAATTATAAAATTATAATATTATAGAACTATAAAATTATAAAATTATAAATAAATAAAAAATTAAGAATAATAAATAATAATTATACAAATAATTTCATAATTATAATAATTATAATAATATAATTATATCATTATATTATTATATTATTATATTATTATATTATTATATTATTATATTATTATATTATTATATTATTATATTATTATATTATCATATTATTATATTATCGTATTATTATATACGGTATAATTATTGTAAAATGATTATATAGAATTACATAATAATAAAATAGTTAAAGTTATTAAATGATAAAATAATTATAATTTATAAATGATAAATAATACAAATACAAATACCAATACCAATACAAATACAAATACAAATACAAATATATAAATAAAATGGTAATTTATAGAAATATAAATAATCCTACAGTGAGGGCCTGAGGAGAGCCTGGGTTCTCTCCCTTGGTTGCCATCGTGGGGTGAGTGCAGCTGGTGAGCAGCCGGGGGGGGGACAGGGAACATTCTGGACCAGAATCCAGCCAGCAGCACGAGGAGCCTCCCAAAGGAAGGTCAGGACAAAGCCAACCCCCCTGGACTCACCAAGGCTCCTCTGAGCAGGCATTTGGGATGGGGGAATTCTGTCACACCGACCAAAATTCCAGCACAACCCCACAATTATTCCAAGCTCTGGCAAGGAGCTGCTCTCCCCGTGCTGGTGCAGTCCCAGCCCCAGGCACCCCGGGATGGATGGATGGGAGCCCCCAGAATCACCTGCCTGATTTAAAAACCCCAGCCCGTGAGTAAACTGGATAGAGAGGCTGTTACAGTGGCCTGGAGCATCTGCACTGCATTTCGAGGAAGCTTTTCCAGGCACTCGTATAAATCACGGCTCTGCTGCAGGAAAGGCAAGGTATTGTTTCACTGCTGTGACATCAATGCAGGCCACATAAATAATTTTTTATTAAGTGTGCAGTGCCCTGTAAAATACACCCAGAGCTGAGGATACTGCAGAGCGAATGCAGAGGCACAGAGCTCGGAGCAGGAGAGGGTGGGATGAGAGGGGTGGCCGGGTCTTTTTCCAATTCCAGCTCGGATAGGCATGTAATGTATGGCTTAATTTCCTCTCAAATTAGACACTTGATAAAAAAAGTTATTATATCTGTCAAGTTGCCAGTGCTTTTTATGAGCGTGATAAACTAAGAACCACTGCTTTACAAACCTTGATAGGATGTTTCAGTACCTGGAAAACAATTTTATTGCAGCCTGGACTACTAACAAATTGCAAATACTGATTAAACCATAAAGTTACAACAACATTAAAAAATAATGAGAGGTTATTGCGCGGGGGGAAGGCTCTGGAGCAGCTGATGCAGCTGCCAGGTTTGCTGTGCACAGAGCAGCCCTCCAGGAGAGGTTCCTGGGGCACAGGGGAGGCCAGGCTGGGTGCAGGGGGACACGGGGACAGGAGAAGGGGACCCTGGTGGTGTCTGTGCTCTGCATTTTCCTCCCTGGGGAGATTCAAAGTCAGAGCTTTGCACAGAGACAGCAGAAAGCTGAGGAGGCCATCCAGCCTTGTCCTGCCTGCCCATCTGCTGAGCTCTGCCTGCTCGGTGCAGGTGCTCTCCACGTGCCCAGCTCTGAGCAGGATGGGCTCAGCTGGGACTCTGCACCTGGCACATCCTCTGAATGGCATTCCTGCCCTGCAGCACCGGCCTGGCACAGCCCGGGGGCCCCTCCTGTCCTTGTCCTGTGTTGGGGAAGATGGAACAGGAAAGCCTTATAAATATGATTGCCTGGCAAAAGATTCTGAGAATATGGAAACTGTAAGTGAGATTGAAATGAAAGCAAGCTCTGAGATCCCTCAGTTACTGAACAACTGGAAAACAATGGTGTGGCTGGCTGAAGGTGATCCCCTTTTGATGGAACAACACCCTCTGCTTGCAGACAGCTCTAAGGGTCAGAGCAGACCCTGCCAGCTTGGCAGAAGGGGCCCAAAGAGGAGTTTTTAGGGTTTAAAATGTAACACAGGATGGTGATGTAGTGATTCTATAGGCTGTATGTAAATGCTGTAGGATTTGTATCTTGTACTGGATTGGTTAGTGAGAATCAGAATATTCAACACAGAAGAAGATTTATGGTATTGGAACGGGAACCTCGCTCTCTTACCCCTTTTTACTCCTGTTACCCTTTTACGCTCTTGCCCCTCTGATTCTCTTACCCCTTTTACTCTCTCACCCTCTCATCCTCTCAGTCCTGCTCTGATCCTGGCAGCTCCCAGCAGGGCCCTGCCCTTGGCCCTTTGCAATAAACCCCAAATTCCCCACCTGGCTGCAGAGATCTCTCATCTCCATCCATTCTGACTGTCCTACCCCGTCACTCTGACAAAACACCACACACCCAGCCAGCCCAAATTGTCCCTGGGGTGAAACACCACAGTTGCTGCTGTTTGGTTCAGCACCAAGGGCCAGACAAGCTCAGGCACATCCTGCCCACAATATTGGTATAATTCTAATAAAGGTGGGGCTGGCACCTGAGGGAACCCTGCTGCTCCTGCTGGGAGCTCAGGCTCCTGCTTATGCACACACAGAGCTGGCATTTTGCTAGATTTAGGGAAGCAGGCAAGACGTATTTGTCTGCGGAGGCTTTGCACCTTCGGCAATTATGTCTGCAGTCTGGAAAACAACAGCAGCAGGGTTGCAGCAGGGAGGGGAAAGAATTCTATCATGTCAGAATAATGAGATCTGTGATTTCAGCACTTACTGGGTCAGAGACACACGCAGTGTGTTATCTGTAATGCTTCCCTCTGACATTCAGGGAAATTGCATTTATGCAGGGGACACAAGGCACCGGAGCACGGCGAGAGCCTGGCGGGGGCTGCTCTGCCCTGGCCTCCCCTGCCCCGTTCCCTGGGGCTCCTGAGAGCCCTCAGGGGCCACGAGGGAGCAGGTGGCAGCACAGCCCTGTCGCTGCTGCCTTTGTGCCCTCCCCGGGACAGCAGTGGCAGCCCTACAGAGGGCACAGGGATGGGCTCTGTCTGTACCCTCCAGGGCTCTGTGCCCCTCCATGAGCTCTGTTTGTGCCCTCCAGGGCTCTGTGCCCCTCCATGAGCTCTGTTTGTGCCCTCCAGGGCTCTGTTTGTGCCTTCCAGGGCTCTGTTTGTGCCCTCCATGGGCACCTTACATGCATAAGTAAATATGTATACGTGCCTTATTAAATTCCTCTAAAACTTTTGCCAATTATATTGACTCTAATTGCTCTGCACCAATGAATATAAAAAGTTATTGTGATGTAGTAAATGACTTAAGATTTGTTAAGAGTATATAAGCTGGAGAACATGCAAAATAACTTTTTTCTTAAACCCTAATTACGTGTCCCACCTAATGGTGACAGGTATTGCCATGGAGTTCTGTGGCTTGGAGGGGACCTTGAAAACCATGGGCAGGTTTACCTCCCACCAGAGCAGCTCCATCCAAACTGGCCTTCATTCCCATGAAAACCCCTCAAAGAAAGAAAAATGGCTTTTTTTAGGCCTGACCCTGCCTGCCTGGTGCTCTGGGGCAGGCAGAACCTGCCCAGCCTCACTCCAAAGGGGTTCTGTTACTGTTAGGTTGGACCTGACATACACACACACGTGATCAGGGTCTAAGAAGAAAAAAGTTTTTTATTCTGCTGCTCTCTAACAGTAACAGAACCCCTTTGGAGTGAGGCTGGGCAGGTTCTGCCTGCCCCAGAGCACCAGGCAGGCAGGGTCAGGCCTAAAAAAAGCCATTTTTCTTTCTTTGAGGGGTTTTCATGGGAATGAAGGCCAGCTCGGATGGAGCTGCTCTGGTGGGAGGTGAACCTGCCCATGGTTTTCAAGGTCCCCTCCAAGCCACAGCACTCCATGGCAATACCTGTCACCATTAGGTCAGATGTGACATACACACACGTGAGCTGGGTCTAAGAAGAAAAAGGTTTCTTAATCTGCATGTTCTCTAGCTTATATACTATTAACAAAGCGTGATCTTAAGTCATGAACTACATCACAATAACTTATTGTATTCATTGGTGCAGAACAATTAGAGTCAATATAATTAGCAAAAGTTTTACAGAAATTTAATAAGGTGTGTATACACATTTACTTATGCATGTAAGGTGCCCATGGAGGGCACAAACAGAGCCCATGGAGGGGCACAAACAGAGCCCAAAATTTCCATGTATCTTTTTTAATCTGTTCCCATGCTGACGGCCTTGCCTTCTTCCTTGCTATGGACACACTGGGAAATCACCAATTGTTATTGATGCCCATGGAGGGCACAAACAAAGCCCTGGAGGGACACAGAACCCATGGAGGGCACAAACAGGGCCCTGGAGGGCACAAACAGGGCCCAAAATTTCCATGTATCTTTTCTAATCTGTTCCCATGCTGACGGCCTTGCCTTCTTCCTTGCTATGGACACACTGGGAAATCACCAATTGTTATTTCTTCTGTGAGCCCAGCTTTGCTTGCAGGCCGGCTGCCAAGCCCCTCCATGGGGTTCCTCTCCCCATGGCAGTGCAGGGATGCCCCCAGAGCCCGCCCTGGCGTTGGGAAGGGCGCAGCCTCTCCCCCTGCCCACAAACAGAACCCC
The DNA here is from genome assembly GCF_012460135.2 of Molothrus ater. NCBI lineage: Eukaryota > Metazoa > Chordata > Aves > Passeriformes > Icteridae > Molothrus > Molothrus ater. Next base: position 2,692,315 of record NC_050505.2, on the reverse strand, counting down.
CCAGCCCTGTTTGGAGGAGGTGGAGTCACCTCACAGCCCTCTCTGCTGATCTTCTGGGCAATTATTTGGAAGTAATGAAAGTGAATGCATGACATTTAAAAAAGAAACTCCGCTGTCAGCAGGAAAGCTGCCACATTCCTCCCGCACCTCGGAGAATATGCTTAGCTTGAAATAATGTTCATTTTAGCAGAGTTGTAAATTACAAGTGTGCTGGGGTCTTGTGGGATTTATTACCATTTGGAAAGAGGTTAGAGGCCTCGTGCTGTTGCTGCTGCATCTGGTGCACGCTACAGAGCAGAGTTTGGAGGCGAAAGAAAGCACCTTTTATAGCCCATCCCTGGTGGCTTGTAGGGCCAGGCTTACACACACAGCCCCAGCTCCAGCAGGGAAGAGGAAGGATTGCAGAATCCCTTTTCCCAGTTGCTCATCGTTATTGATCCGTGGTTATTAATACCCAGTGACCCCACCTGGCTGGGCTGAGCAGGCAGCGAGGCCCCAGGGCTGGGCACGGCTGCTGTGTTCTGCTGGGAAAGCTCTTTAATTTTCTCAGGTTTATGTTCTTTCTTTTTTCTTTTTTTTTTTTTTTTTTTCATTGCAGGTGTTTCATAAAAATGCAGCCGCGGACCTGGCAGGAAGCAATAAGCTTCGGCTTCCTCTGCATGAACCAAAGGGATTTCTGCCTCCCTCCTGGCAAGGATGGAGTTGTGCTAATGTAAGATTAATGCTCTGCAATTCTGACCCCGCTGTCTTCAGTGTGTAAATGCTGAAGGGTCACCTTTAGTCCATGCCATTAGTGATTAATTAATCTCAGTGTTTATTTGATCCATCCCTCTCGGTGAGAATTCCTGCATTAAGGCTTTCTGAGTCCTTTTGCTCTCCCCCTTTGCACACTGGTCCCCATCAGAGCACTTTGATATCCCCAAGGCTGCAGGACCCTGCTCCTGGATCCCAGCTGCTCGTCCTCTGCAACACCAGCCCGGAGCAGGAACACAACCACAGGTCCACAGGGACGGCCAGGAGGAGCCTCTTAACCCACATCAAAGCACCACAGACAGGGAAATGGATGTCGTGGGGCTGCCTTGCCGAATTCCTCACGAGTTTCCGTGCCAGCTAATATAGCAGAGATTGATTTTTCAACTTTTACCAAACTCGTTTTTCCCCGAGGAGGGGGGGGAAAAGCTGTTGGCTGAGGAGAGCTCATGTGGGGAGCACTGGAAAGGACCTGGTCTAGAGCTGGAGAGCTGGAAAGGAGCAATGCTGAGGGATGTGGGGGCCGTGGGGAGGAGCTCTGGGGCGCTTCATTTGTGCAGGGCTGAGCAGCAGCACCCCTGTCCTGTCCTGTGGGAGCAAAGCCAGGCTGGGCTGAGGCTGCAGGGGCTGGCAGGTGCTGTGGGACAGTGGCCTCTCAGGCTGGCAGAGCTCTGGGCACATTTGTACAAACACCAGGTACAAACACCAGGTACAAACACCAGGTACCAACATCAGGTACAAACACCAGGTACCAACACCAGGTACAAACACCAGGTACAAACACCAGGTACAAGCACCAGGTACAAACAGCAGGTACAAACACCAGGTACAAACAAACACCAGGTACAAACACCAGGTACAAACACCAGGTACAAACACCAGGTACAAAAACCAGGTACAAGCACCAGGTACAAACAGCAGGTACAAACACCAGGTACAAACACCAGGTACAAACACCAGGTACAAGCACCAGGTACAAACACCAGGTACAAACACCAGGTACAAACAAACACCAGGTACAAACACCAGGTACAAACACCAGGTACAAACACCAGGTACAAAAACCAGGTACAAGCACCAGGTACAAACAGCAGGTACAAACACCAGGTACAAGCACCAGGTACAAACACCAGGTACCAACATCAGGTACAAACACCAGGTACAAGCACCAGGTACAAACACCAGGTACCAACATCAGGTACAAACACCAGGTACAAGCACCAGGTACAAACACCAGGTACCAACAAACACCAGGTACAAACACCAGGTACAGACACCAGGTACAAAATCAGGTACAAACACCAGGTAGAAAATCAGGTACAAACACCAGGTACAAACACCAGGTACAAACATCAGGTACAAACATCAGGTACAAGCACCAGGTACAAACACCAGGTACAAACACCAGGTACCAACATCAGGTACAAACACCAGGTACAAACACCAGGTACAAACAAACACCAGGTACCAACATCAGGTACAAACACCAGGTACAAACAAACACCAGGTACAAACTCCAGGTACAAACACCAGGTACAAGCACCAGGTACAAACAAACACCAGGTACAAACACCAGGTACAAACACCAGGTACAAACACCAGGTACAAACAAACACCAGGTACAAACACCAGGTACAAACACCAGGTACAAACTCCAGGTACAAGCACCAGGTACAAACAAACACCAGGTACAAACACCAGGTACAAAATCAGGTACAAACACCAGGTACAAACACCAGGTACAAGCACCAGGTACAAACATCCTCAGTGCTCTACACAACAACCACAACTGCCACGGGCTGGGGAGGCTGAGAGGCCAAGGTGGGTGGCTGGCACCCAGAGCTTCGACCTCAGTGAGAGCTCCAGCTCATCAACAGCCTCCCAGCCCGGGGATGGGATTTTCTTAGATCCTGAGCTCTCCTCCCCATATGTTTATCTCTGTGAATCCCATTAATCATGCTCTGTGCCTGGACAGTTTATAACACCACATCCATCCTCTAAGAGCTGTTATCTTACACCCTGAAGATCTGTCAGATAAATAGCCAGGTCAGCTGCAGCTGTTCCAATATCCTGAAGAAATCAGATTTATCATTTTGGATTAAAAAAAAAAACAACAAAAAAACCCACACAAGCACACACCCCAGAAGATCCCCCACCCTCCCTGGGCTGGCTGGGATCCTGTGTGTCTTGGCCCTGCAGGTCCTGCTGCTGCTGCCTTCCATCTGCAGCCCGTGATAAATGGCTGCAGGGTGCCAGGTACAGTTCAACAGGGAAAAATCCCAACATGTGACTGAGGCATCTCCTCACAAGTCATCAATCTAAAAGGAGGTCGGTGCCAGGACAAGGTTCTCACTCACTCCATCCTGCTGCCAGAGGAGGGGAGGAGGAAGGGAAGGCCCTGCCATTTTCCAGTCACGCTGAAAGTGCTGCCCAGGATTAACCCTCCCTGCAGCCCCACAGCTCACACAGGGCCGGGGCTGGTGCTGGGTGATGTTGCCACATTTCTCCTCACAGAGAAAGGCAAGGCAGATTCAGTTGAGATGTAATGTAATGTAGTGTGATATAGAATAGAATAATGTAGTATAATAAAGTAATTAATTAGCCTTCTGATAAGATGGAGTCAGATGCATCATTCTCTCCCCCTTGTTAGGGCAAAAATATCCACGAGAGGGTGGGGCTCATCCTCTGCCCCCCACAGCCCCTCAGCCACTGTTAACCCTTTCATCCACATGGGAATGCTGCAACACATTTGGGTTATTTCTCCTCTGTAACACCCCCTGGCAGGGCCTTCAGGAGTCAATCAGCTCCAGGCACATCCCTGAGGAGCTCAGCAGCGCTGGCTCCCTCGGGGCTGGTGCCCATGAGCTCTGCCCATGGCAGGGATGCTCTGGGGTCAGAGCAGGAGGGGCTCTGCAGCTGCAGAAAACACAGCTGGGCCCTTCAGGTGTCCCTCCATGCTCCCCTCAGCCTTTTACTCATGCTGTGGCTCCGAGTGCCTGCAATCCCACCAGTGCCAGCAGGAGCTGTGGGTCCCTCTCTGCCTGGTGGCTCCAGGCTCTCTCTGGGGTCCTGAGTGTCCTGCCAAGGTGCCTCTGCTCCCCTCTGCACCAGCCACATCCCGAGCTGTGTGCCTGGTGCCAAATTGAGTTGTAGCCGTGAATTATTTAGAAGCATCAGTGGAATATTGTTGTATCAGTAGCGCAGACTATCAGTTTGTGGCCTTGGGGCTGCCTCAGTTACACACTCCATCACTATTTTCTCTCATGAATAATGTAGGAGTGGAATTACTCTGCATGTAGAGAATTCATACCCTGAGAAAACAAGGTTGCTCCAAAATTAATTTTCCGTACTAAAAGAGCGACAGAAAATCAATTAATCGCATATTATTCTATACGGAGACAGAGTAAGGGAAACAGGGAAAATGGCTGTAGCTATACATCAGCAAACGCTGTATTGGCAGAGAGCTTTGCAGGGAGGTGAGTTACAGCCAGCTACAAAGAAGGGAAATATATTCCGCCCGAGAGAGCCCTCGAACATCAGACTCGGCTCGCACGCAGCCAGCTGGGCGCTGCTGCCGGCGAGGAGGAGCTCGGAGCTCGCAGCCCTGCCTCCCTCTGCCTCGGGGCTCCTTCCTTCGTGCGCCACTAGCGGGCTCAGCTCCCGGCCCGGCAGCTCCTCGCTGCTCCAGCGGTGCCGCCCTGGATGTGCCGAGCATCCCTCGGGATGCAGGATGCGGGACGGGATGCAGGGAGGGATGCACGGAGGGATGCAGGGAGGGATGCACGGAGGGATGCAGGGAGGGATGCGGGACGGGATGTAGGGAGGGATGCACGGAGGGATGCGGGGTGGGATGCGGGACGGGATGTAGGGAGGGATGCGGGACAGGATGCAGGGAGGGATGCAGGGAGGGATGCAGGGAGGGATGCGGGACGGGATGTAGGGAGGGATGCGCCCAGCCCGGCTGGGATGCGAACCTCTCCCTCGGCAGGAACCGCGAGCCAGAGCTCAGAAACCTCATCTGAGTGAAACTCCCACACCACGGAGCTGGAGAGCCTGGGGATGGAGCTCAGCGCCAGGGCTGGAGTGTTGGGATCTCTGCTGGTCAGAGTCACCCTGAGAAAAGTTCCAAAGTCTCTTTTCCCAGCCCCGTGCTCGAATAAGAAGTCAGGGCTCTTCATTTCTCGGTCTCAAGGTTGTTTATTGTATCTTATCTGTAAAAAATTTTCTCCTGCCCTGCCGAGGTCCATCCAGCAGGACAGTTCCAGGCACTCTGCCTGCCCCCAGGGCAGGGTTATGTCTTTATACTAAAAACTACCTGTACAATGTTTACAATTCCTTCCCAATACCCATCACCTGTGTTAGACAGGGAGCTTCTACTCTAAACCAATCCCAAAGTGCCACCATCACAGCAGAAGATGGAGGCCAAGAAGAAGAAGGAGAAAGGCTGGACACACCCAGTTCCCTCCATCTGGCTCCCTGAACCCCCATACCAAAAACCCTAAAATCTACTTTTCCACACTGTGATAACTTCACTAATATTCTACTTAAACTGTTGCTGCTTGCTGATCTTCATACAAGGTTGGTAACTTGCTCCATTGGGTCATAATCAAACCCACAGGGGCATTTTGGGCTCCGTGCCAGGGTCTCTGAGCCCCCTGGCAGGGTCTGGGCTGCTCAGGACAGCCAGAGGGATCCCTGGTTCCTGACACTGGAGGGTGCGAGGAGCCGCGGTGCCCCGAGCTCTGCTGCTCCAGGCACTTCCTGAGATCGCTGCTCCTGCCCCTGGCTCTGATTTCCCACGCTGCTGCTGTCAGCTGAGCTTTGTTTTCAGCTCTTTAATTCAAATAGTAACTAGCTATTGTAGACCAGAGCTGAGAGACTGAATTAATATTTAAAATGGTTTGAGTCTCGCAGCAGAGCAGAGCATCGTTCCTCAAAGTACTCCTGGAAAGGAGGGGATGCTGTGGAACTGGTGCAGGCTCAGGCACGGCTCCAGATCAGCACAGAACCACCACAGACAGAGAAAACCACCCTGGGCTGGGTGCTGCTTCCCCTCTGCTCCAGGACGTGCCAGGGATCTGCTCCCCTCAGAGCAGAGGAGGTTCCTCAGTGGAGTTTTTTGGGTTGTTTCTCCTCTTCAACCCTCCAAAGTGGCTCCAGCAGCACATGGCCACAGAAACACCCATGGAAAGGCTGAAGCACCCCGTGACCTGTATCTGTTCCACTGCCTCGTTAGCTCTGATTAATAACACTCACTGGTTTAACAAATGTTAGAATAATTACGGGATGAGAAGTTACGAGGCTGACCTCAAAAAAACCTGGTCAAACATCAACAGCATCTTCAGGAATAAAACTCAAAACCGGCTAATCTGGTCTTGCTGCAGTAATTATCTTTCCCCAGGCTCTCAATTCTTCTGTCATCTCCTAGAACTGCTAAATTTTTAGGGTCATCACACAGTGGAGATCATTTTTCCAGCAAGGAAAACAGAGATTTCAAAGTGTCCACAACAACAACAACAACTGCAATGGCACGTACAAGTCTCGGGGTTTATTGCAGGGTTATTAACCAGGATTGTTTCTAGACTGAATTTACAGGGATTTTTATTTTTCTTGGCACTATTAATAGGAAAAATTGAAGAAACCATCCTCTGTACCTCTCCCAACATGTCTTTTACCATCTCTAGATGTGGCTAAAAACCCACCACAGGAGCTAGAGGCCAGCATCAAATGAGAGTGGGTGAAACCTCAGATCTGACACAAGAATTGCCTCTTCTTTCACTCAGATGTAGGGTGGAGTTTTCTCTCCATTTGTCCAAATCCAAAATACCAACAAGGAGGAAAATAAACCAATGTATTTTGTGTTTAAACCCAGTAACCACACACTATGGCCTGGGTGTCAACCACAGACAGCTCTGGGTTGGGAGGGACCTTACAGCTCACGCAGTGCCATGGGCAGGGACACCTTTCTCCATCCCAGGTTGCTCCAAGCCCTGTTCAGCCTGGCCTTGGACACTTCCAGGGATCCTCTACAGCTCCACAGCTCTGCTCCTCCAAGCAGAGTGGGTTTTTCCCTGCCTTGGAGGACAAAAAGTGCTCTCAGTGCCCTGAGTGCAGGTGTGGTGCCCGCTTGTGCTGAGCCATGGCTTTGTGCCCGCACAAAGGAGCCAGAGGCCACAGGGGTGACATCCACGTGCACGAATGGCCCAAGGACAGCAGAAGCTGAGCCCTCTCCTGCTCCCAGCCCCTCTCTCTCCCCTCAGCAGCAGTGATTTGTCTGCAGGGCCCTGGCCAGCCGAGCATCTCCGCGGGTATGGAAGTGTTTAAGGGCGTCACAGGCATCTTTTATGGAAAATCCTTTCCTTAGGATTTTTCCTCCTGAGAAGCTGAGAGGCCTCAGGAACAAAATGCAAACAATGGTTATCTGCTGCTGTGGAATGCAACAGGTGCATCTGAGATTGGTCTCATGTGGTTGTTTCTAATTAATGGCCAATCACAGCCCAGCTGGCTCGGACAGAGAGAGCCCAAGCCACAAACCTTTGTTATCATTCTTTGCTATTCTATTCTTAGCCAGCCTTCTGATGAAATCCTTTCTTCTATTCTTTTAGTATAGTTTTAATGTAATATATATCATAAAATAATCAATCAAGCCTTCTGAAACATGGAGTCAGATCCTCGTCTCTTCCCTCATCCTCGGGCCCCTTGAACACCGTCACATAAGGGGTGTCCGCCAGCCCCTGGCCGCAGGGACATGAAAGGGAAGATGCTGGCCGTGATTTATGGCGTGCTGAGCACTTTGACAGTCCCCCTGTTTGAAACCACTGTCCTCTGGCTTCCCCCAGGGCTGGTGCGGGGGTGGAGGAGCAGATTGATGGCGCTGCTCCCCTCCAGATGTGTGGCAGGAAGGAGGAGCTGCTGCGGAGGGCGAGCTGGGATGCCAGCCCTCAGCTCCCCAGATGTTTGTTGAGTTATAAATCCAGTCTTCCACGGGGTTCCTCAGAGCTGCCGTGGTGGCTCTGCTGTCCTGGGATGGGGACATTGCCCTGCCATGGTGGGGTCAGCTGGTTCATGACAGGTAGGGAAGGTGTCCATGAAATAGAGATTTTTTGGCGTTCACTTGAGTTAGCAATGTGAATTGAGCATTTAAATTTTAGCTTGGACCTGCACCAGCTTCAACACAATTATGTGTTGAATTTTAACCTTTTTACTTGAGAAACCTCTGCCGTGGTACAAAGGGCATAGGAAAATGCAAATTCCTGGAGCTTCTTGCATAAAGAACAATACCAGGAGAAGACCAAGGGATGCAAAGAGCCCAGATAAAGGGACTCCTCTGTCTCGGAGGGGGCACTCAAATCCCAGCCCTCAGCTCCCCAGATGTTTATTGAGTTATAAATCCAGTCTTCCACGAGGTTCCTCAGAGCTATTGTGGTGGCTTTGGTGTCCTGGGATGGGGACATTGCCCTGCCATGGTGGGGTCAGCTGGTTCATGACAGGTAGGGAAGGTGTCCATGAAATAGAGATTTTTGGCGTTCACTTGAGTTAGCAATGTGAATTGAGCATTTAAATTTTAGCTTGTAGAAATTTAAATTTTAGCTTGTAGAATTACTTGTTGAATTTTAACCTTTTCACTTGAGAAACCTCTGCCGTGGTACAAAGGGCATAGGAAAATGCAAATTTCTGGAGCTTCTTGCATAAAGAACAATACCAGAGAAGACCAAGGGATGCAAAGAACTCGGATAAAGGAGCTCCTCTGTCTCCAAGCTGATCAAGGCTGACAGACTACTCAGATAAGCACCAAGGGACCAAAGTGCACGCGCAAAGGAGAAAAGATCAGAAGTTCAGTCATGAGGAAAACCACAATCTTCGGCCTCAGAGACCACCAGAGACCCCTGTGCGACCACCACAGCAAACAACACATGCTCAGAAGGGCGTGGATCTGATTACCATGAGAGGGGAGGACAGGGGTTGAATATGTATGGAAAGGTTGTGTAATTTATTACATATGGAACACCTTGGTGAATAAAGATGTGTGACCGTGTTCACAGGGGTCTTAGGTTGAGGGAAGAGACGAGGATCTGACTCCATGTTTCACAAGGCTTGATTTATTATTTTATATATATATTACATTAAAACTGTACTAAAAGAATAGAAGAAAGGATTTCATCAGAAGGCTGGCTAAGAATAGAAAAAGAAAGAATGATAACAAAGGTTTGTGGCTCAGACTCTCTGTCCGAGCCAGCTGGGCTGTGATTGGCCATTAATTAGAAACATCCACATGAGCCCAATCCCAGATGCACCTGTTGCATTCCACAGCAGCAGATAACCATTGGTTACATTTTGTTCCTGAGGCCTCTCAGCTTCTCAGGAGGAAAAATCCTAAGGAAAGGATTTTTCATAAAAGATGTCTGTGACAAAGATGTGGGTAAGACTGAGGCTTGGGGCACAAGTTTTCAGGAGAGCTCTCTTGTGCTAACTTGTGCTGCGCTCTGACATACATACCCACTTCATAACTACACCAGGTTGTGGAGTCTCTTTATTCCGTACATCTCTTCACCAACATTGCCCAGCTGCTTTCCCACCCCTGATTTTGAGCAACTGAACCTTCCCTGTGACTCCCGGCAGCACCAACGAGGAGGGCAAAGCCATCTCCCTTCCCCAGGAGCCATCCTGCTTCCCCCAACCTGGGCAGTGCCTTCCACCCTGGGCCACGAGGAGAAATCTCTGTGTCCTCGCTTTCTTTGGCTTTTGGGACTCACAATTTCCCCGTGAGCATGGAGGATGGGAAGCTCCTCACACGCAGAGAAAAGAGGTCGGGTTTGAGGCAACAGCAGGACTCTGGGAGCTGGGATTTTTAATGACAACAGCTTTTTGGAAGTCTGTTGTGTCAGAACTGCCACTAGCCACCAGCACCCCGCCGGAGCTGCAGCCACTCGGGCTCTGGAGCTCCTGCCCACCGTGCCCATGTCCTACAGCAGCCTTTGCTGGAGACCCCAAATCCCACCGTGCCAGTCCCTCAAGCTTTGATCCCGACACTTCAAACACTGGATTATTCCGTCCACCCCCTTTAGACTAAATCTTCCTTGGAAAACAAATGGCTCTGCTGGGCTCCCAACGCTCCCGCAGCTGACTCTGTAATGAGCTGTTTATTATAGTTCCCATAAGTGAAATCCATTAAGTCTGACAGAAATGCAGCGAAAGTTTACATTCCGCATCCGTTTGAGGGCAGTTTGGAATTAAATTTGCCCCTTCCCTCCTCCACCCCAGCAAAGCTGCACACGATACTCAAATGAATTTTCCATCATTATTTTCCAGAAGAACGAGGCTGAACTTGAGCGGGCCCTGGAAGATTTGGCAACTTGTCCAACTCCTCTGCTCCGAGTCTAAATTTTCTCCCTTCCAGTGTCAGTTTTCATGCTTGAAAACTTGAAAGGAAGAAAGGTGGTTTGGGAATGACATTGTTCCTTAAATCTTATGAGTGAGTGATTGGATGTTTTCTATCCTCCTCTCCAGATTAATCTCGGTGCATTGGGGTTACTGTTACAGCTGGATGGAAAATGGAGTTTCCATTGTATGAGAAGTTCTGAGGTTTTGTCCCAAATCTAGACAGAAAACCAGTGTCTGTTACTGTGTTATAACTCAACAATTAATCCTCTTCTTGGGTATCAATTACATTATGATCTTAATACAGAACAGTGAAGTCAAAATGAAAGATTTGGGGATTTTGTAAACAAAACGTTGTAGAGGTTTAGACAAAAAGTTAAACAGAACCTAGATGTTAAAGCAAAAACTTTTTTTTTTTGCTGTTGATTTATCAGTTTTCCACAGAAAACCATTCCAGGTACATCCTTTTCATCCAGTTTTATCATTGTTTTTAAGCTGGAGTGTCTGCCTCGAGTATATTAGCGATGATCTGCGAGGGGGAAGAGCCCACGAGCCCTTTTGTCAGTTTTAGGTGATGGATGTAACTTGCTTGGTGTGAGAGGGATAAAGTTTGAACCCCTTTTCATCCAGTTTTATCATTGTTTTTATTTATTTATTTATTTGTTTGTTTGTTTATCGGTTTTCCACAGAAAACCATCCCAGGTACATCCTTTTCATCCAGTCTTATCATTGTTTTTAAGCCGTCTAACGCAGGCCTGGGGGGTTTCCAGCTCTCCTGACAGCAGGAGAGGAGCTGGGAATTGTGTGGAGCTGTCAAAGGTGTGAGAACGGGGCCAGAAGAGAACAAAATGGGCAACAGGCACCTGAGATAAATCCTGAATCCATGGAAGGATTCAGTGTGGGGGGTCCCAGGGAGCTCAGAGCTCCCCATGCCTGTGCTGGTGTTCACAGGGGTTCTTGGATTGGGGAAGAGACGAGGATCTGACTCCATGTTTCAGAAGGCTGATTTATTATTTTATGATATATATTACATTAAAACTATACTAAAAGAATAGAAGAAAGGATTTCGTCAGAAGGCTGGCTAAGAATAGAAAAAGAAAGAATGATAACAAAGGTTTGTGGCTCAGACTCTCTGTCCGAGCCAGCTGGGCTGTGATTGGCCATTAATTAGAAACAACCACATGAGCCCAATCCCAAATGCACCTGTTGCATTCCACAGCAGCAGATAACCATTGGTTACATTTTGTTCCTGAGGCCTCTCAGCTTCTCAGGAGGAAAAACCCTAAGTAAAAGATTCTTTCATGAAAGATGCGTGTGACACATGCCCTCTGCAGAGAGGTGGGAGCACACCCGGCTCCCCCTGGACAGGGAGATGTGTCTGTCCCACTGGAATGGCTCTGGGAATCAGGGATTCCACACCAGGAGAGGCTGCCTGATCCTGGGGAAGCTCTCCATACCTCTGCAGATGGTAATCAGGTAACGCCTGAAGCGCTCCGAGGCTGTGAGATGATCCCAAAGGCAATAAAACAGGGAGCAACGCTGCCCAGCCACACTCAGAACTGCACCCTCGAAATTACATTTCCTTCCTCCCCTCTCCTCCTCCTCCTCCTCCTCCTCCTCCAAAGGTGGCACTGATTTGTCAAGCCTGGACAGACAATCCAGGGCTGTGAGCCTGGTTTATCACCAGGAACGGCCACATCACACCTGCACTGGGCGGAAGAGAGGCTTTGATCAACACAGATAAATCCAGAGGATGTTTGATGGCTCCAGTTTGTAAATCCAGCAAGAAAGGACTAATTTCTCTGCGAGCTGGAGAGCCTGTCTGCATTAGCATATAAATGCATTTAAAGTGAGACAAATACTGGTGGCTTTGGCAAGCGGGATACCTCTGGAGTCGGGAATGTAAACTGTTTAGAAAAGGAAACATTTCTGTTTAAATGTAAGGAAAAGGCGGCTGGGGAAGGTAAACATCCTCCCAGGGCAGAAATCACTGCGGGGAAAGGTGGATGTGGGAGTTCTGGGGCTGTACCTGGGCACGGGGAGCAAATCCTGCTCCAGGGAGGGGTGGGAAGAGATCTGGGATGATCCCCATGGAGCAGGACAATTCCCAGCCAGCCAGGGATGCACACACACTGCTCTGAGCCTGCCAAACCCAGATCCGGCGGGATAAACTCTCCCTCCGGATGGGGCTGGGTGATTTAGGAGCCCAGGCTCATCAAGGGCTGGGCGGCTCCTTTGGTTTGTGCTTCCCAGCTCTCACGGCCCAGGGCTCGCCAGCTCCCAGCACAGCAGAAATGACAATTGCAATAAGGGAACTGCACAAGTCTTCATCGAGCAGTGACCTGAATTTCTCCCTGAGAGGCTGGAGAAGTTGAAGGTTCAGTCAGGCCTATTGTGAAAGAGAAGTTACCCTCTCTTGGGTTTTCTCTGGTTGAGATGACCCCTGAGGTATTAAAAAGTCTTTTTTTTCCCAGCCCCGCGACCAAAGAGGTTGAGATTCGTTGGTTTTGCTTTCCAAGGCTGTTTATTTTCTCTCATCTATTCCATTCTTTCTCTGACCTGCTGAGATCTGTCCAGCAGGTCGGGCTGTGGCACAGTCCCTGCCCTTGGGGTGGTGTTGGCTTTTTATACTAAGAACTGCCTGTGCTTTATTTACAATAATTTTCCAATACCCATCACCTGTGTTAGACAGTCTGTCTCTGCTCTAAACCAATCCAAAAGTGTCACCAACACAGCAGAAGATGGAGGAGAAGAAGGAGAAGGAGAAGGAGAAGGAGGAGGAGGAGCACAGGACACACCCAGATTCCTCCATCTTGCCTCTTGAACCCCCATTCTAATTCCCCAAAATTCTACTTTTTCACCCTGTGACAAATTCACTGTCATCCTACTCAAACCCTTGTGGCTTGTAACTCCTCACACAAAGTTGGGAATTGTTTCCACGGGCTAGAATCCAAGGCACAGGTGTTTGTGACTCTGTGCCAAGGGCTCTGAGCCCCTGCCAGGGTCTTGACTCCTCCAGGGCAGCCAGAGCAATGTCCTGGGTTCAGACACCCCTCCAGAACCATCCACTGCATGGCTCCACTGCATGTTTTTGTGGAGAAAAAGAGGAAAAAAAGGGCAGGGAATGCTGGCAGAGGCCTGGGGAGGCCCCAGCCCTGCAGAATCTCCCTCCACTCACGCACGACCTCGCTGCAACAGCAGGTTTGTCCAAATAGTCAAGATTTTGTCTGTTCATCACTCAGGGTTTGTTTTGGAAACAGCTGTTGGTCCGTGTGGTAAAACAGAAGATGGAAAGTGTCACTGGAATGTGGCTGTCATGCGAAACCTTCCCCAGGAATGGCAAGGAGATTTATATCCCACGTTTGCTTTTAATTTGCTGCATATGGCTGCAGATGCCTGAGCTGGGGAATGGCACTTGCAGCCAGGACACATTTCCAGGGATGGCTGGTGGCCGAGCACGCTGCAGCCACAGCACCCAGCCCGTGCTGGGAGGCAGAGAGACCCCAGCCCCAGGGCTCTGGGGCCAGCAGAGGCGTCCCCCCAAGCCTGGCCCTGAGCTTTTCCTCCTCTGAGCATCCTGGGCATGCCTGAGGGGAGGTTGGAGACAGCTGAGGGTTGGTCTCTTCCACCAAGCAGCACTGACAGAACCAGAGGGCACAGCCTCAAGCTATGGCAGGGAAGGTATCACAGAATCCCAGAATCCCAGAATCCCAGGATGATGAGGTTGGCAGAGACCTCTGAGATCATCCAGTCCAACCTGTGCCCTCACACCACACCCAGACTATAGCACCCAGTGCCATGTCCAGGCTTTTTTAAACACACCCAGAGATGGTGATTCCACCACCTCCCTGGGAAGAGCATTCCAGTGCTTTATTATTATTTCAGTGAAAAATTTCTTCCTAATATCCAACCCATCCCTTCCCTGCCGTAGCTTGAGCCTGTGTCCTCTGGTTCTGTCAGTGCTGCCCAGTGGAAGAGACCAATAGGTTGGATATTAGGAAAAAAGTATTTTTAGTAAATTACTTGGGCCGTGGCTGTGCTGCCAAAAAAACAACTGCTAGGGGTGGTGTTAATGTAGTTATTTATTTAGATTTAAAATAGCAGAGACGCCCATCCGAGGTTCTAGGTGCTAATTGTACAATAAATTCCCATTTGTTATGCACTCAGCTTTGTTTCTGTGGGCACTGAGCAGGGAGCTCTGTCCATCCCTCTGCAGAGCTGTGGAACATGGGACAGGCCAGCAAACCCTGGGCAGTTCTAGAGGACACAGCCTCAAGCTGCCTCAGGGAAGGTGAAGGTTGGATATTAGGAAGAAATTTTTCACCAAAAGAATTATAAAGCACTGGAATGCTCTTCCCAGGGAGGTGGTGGAATCACCATCTCTGGGTGTGTTTAAAAAAGCCTGGACATGGCCCTTGGTGCTAGAGTCTGGGTGAGGTGTGAGGGCACAGGTTGGACTGGATGATCTCAGAGGTCTCTTCCAACCTCATCATTCTGGGATTCTGGGATTCTGGGATTCTGGGATTCTGTGGTTCTGGGATTCTGGGATTCTGGGACTCTGTGAGCCCCCATTTGCCACCTGGGCCAGGCCCTCAGGTGAAGCATGCCAGCCCCTGCTCACTGTGCCATGCTTCCTTACAGCACTTTTAAACAATTCTCAGCTTTTTCAAAGCCTGCTTTGGCCAGGAGTGCAAGGCAGGCAATGGGCAATCAGGAGTTTAAACGCTTTTCTCTCCCTCCTTGTGTTTCTTTCGGGAAAAAAACCAACCAAACACAAACAAACCCAAACCAGATGTGGCCTGGGCACTGTGAATGGAGCAGGAATCTCATGAGTGGTCCTGGAGATAAACAAGGCTGGGCTTGTAAAATGGAGACTGGTGCTGTGTGGGGAAGGGAAGAGGGCTGAGAAGAGAACCTCATTTTCCAAGAATGAGAAAAATGTGATGCAACTCTTTTAAAAGAAAGGAAGAGAGAGGGAGAGAAATGCAGGGAATGCCACAAAAGTCATGTAGGCAGGAGTGTGCAGCTGGCTGAGTTTGAAAACAAATGATTTTAATCAGCTGCTATTCAACCACTGTCAGCTCTGATTTACTGTGTGCAGCCAATTAAGGGGTTTTGGGGGTTCAAAGATTAGGAGTGAAAACCAAAACCACGTTGTTGGAGGGGAGGAACACTGAAAGGAGAGCAGGAGTGGGGCTGTCCCAGCCCTTGCCTGGGGTAACCAGAGCCCAGAGCCTGGCACAGGGGCTCACCTGGGTTTGGGCATCCTGGCTCAGCCCAGGCTGGGTTGGGGACCCCAGGGCACAGCCCCTTGCCCAGGCTCAGTGCAGCTCCCAGGATCTGGAGCTGAGGATCCCTCTCAAACTGGGGCACCCCAGTTGCTCTGAACCTGTACAAAACCCAGCTGCAAGGTTGGGTAAAAGGAGCAGAGGAGTTTAGGAGTGCTGTGATTAAAGGAGGAACAGAATGCCCACGATGTCCCCCTGCGTCCTGCTGCAGCAGCCCTCTGAAAAAGGGGGTCCAAACTTTATCCCTCTCACACCAAGCAAGGTACATCCATCACCTAGAACTGAAAAAAGGGCTCCAGGGCTCTTCCCCCTCGCAGATCATCACTAATATACTCGCAGTACACACTTCCAGCAGGGCTGTGATACGAGCTCTCCACAATTAATTAGTCGGGCTAAGTACTACACAACGAAGGAAATTAAAAAGAAGAACTATCTGCCCAAGTCCAGAGCTATCAGGGTGTCTGCACAACTCCCACCTTGGTGGCAGATAATAGTCTGGAGCCTTTGATCCTCTAATAACTCTCCCAGCTCTCGGTGCTGCTGAGTGCCACAGGCTGTGGCTGCCAGAGGAGCCGGCATCGCACCGAGTGCCACAGACTGTGGTGGCTCCTGCTGGGCCTGGGATCCTGATCCCACAATCTGCACCGTGTCCCACTGATTGTGGTGGCTCCTGCTGGGCCTGGGATCCTGATCCCACAATCTGCACCATGTCCCACTGATTGTGGTGGCTCCTGTTTGCCCTGGGATGCTCATCCCACAATCAGCACCGTGTCCCACAGATTATGGTGGCTCCTGCTGGGCCTGGGATGCTCATCCCACAATCTGCACCGTGTCCCACAGATTATGGTGGCTCCTGGTGGCCCTGGGATCTGCAGCTCTGCTCATCCCACAATCTGCACCGTGTCCCACTGATTGTGGTGGCTCCTGCTGGGCCTGGGATCCTCACCCCACAATCTGCACTGTGTCCCACCAATTGTGGTGGCTCCTGTTTGCCCTGGGATGCTCATCCCACAATCTGCACTGTGTCCCACAGACTGTGGTGGCTCCTGCTGGCCCTGAGGTCATCATCCCATAATCTGCACCATGGCTCCTGCTGGCCCTGGGATGCTCATCCCACAATGTGCACCGTGTCCCACAGATTATGGTGGCTCCTGGTGGCCCTGGGATCTGAAGCTCTGCTCATCCCACAATCTGCACTGGGGCTCCTGTTTGCCCTGGGATGCTCATCCCAGAATCTGCACTGTGTCCCACAAATTCTGCTGGCTCTTGTTTGCCCTGGGATCTGCAGCTCTGCTCATCCCACAATCTGCCCCGTGTCCCACCAATTATGGTGGCTCCTGTTTGTTCTGAGATCCTGATCCCACAATCTGCACTGTGTCCCACAGATTCTGCTGGCTCCTGTTTGCCCTGGGATCTGCAGCTCTGCTCGTCCCAGCCCCTGCCACGGTGCTGTCTTTGCTGCTCCCATTTAGCACTTTGATTTGTGCGGCTCTGCTGAGAATCTCCCTCGCAGCTTGTTGACTTATCACTCATCCCTGTGAGTTCCCATTCTCTCCCCTCCTGACAGCTTTGCCTAATGTACTTATTCATTCCATTTAAATAAATCGAAGCGGGCCTATGACAGCCGATAAGTGAGTCACACAAGAACAAACAGAAAGGAAGCACTGCAAATAGTCAAATGTCAAGTAGGAATGGAAAACTGTCCCTATAGCTCCAGCGAACCTTAGATGTCTAATATTTATGGCCAATTGATGTCATTAGAAAGTAAATAAGCCCTCTTATGCTGCATTACAAAAGATTAACTGCAAGCAATGGAGTTTAAATAGCACAGATAAGTGCAGATGGAAATAAACCTGTTTAAAGCTGGAAATATTTGCTGAACCTCCTTGCTGCTTTTAAGATAATTGATCTCTGTATATCTGTATTGAATCTCACCATAAAAGCTTTGAAACGTCTTCTGGCAGAGCCCAGCTCACTCGTGACTCAACCTCTCCTTATCTCTCCAGATTGCAGAGGGTTTTTTCATTCCTCAGCACGCTGGGTGGGGAGCTGGGGCGGTGTCAGCACTTTCCAGCCGGAGATGCTCCAGGCTGGGGCTGGAAACTGCCAGGCCTGGCTGCAGCCTGGCTCAGACCTCGGGGACTGGGGGAAGGTCCCTCCCTGTGCCATTTTCCAGCCTCAGAGGACACAGGACAATGAGCAGTGACTGAGGTGTGGGAGCGTCGGGGGGTAGCACGGTGGGGATGGATGGAGATGAGAGATCTCTGCAGCCAGGTGGGGAATTTGGGGTTTATTGCAAAGGGCCAAGGGCAGGGCCCTGCTGGGAGCTGCCAGGCACAGCTCAGAGCAGGACTGAGAGGGGGAGAGAGCAAAAGCATAAGGGAGTAAAAGGGGTAAGAGAGTAAAAGGGGTAAGAGAGTAAAAGGGGAAAGAGAGTAAAAGGCAAGAGCTAAGAGAGAGAAGTTCCCATTCCAATACCATAAATCTTCTGTGTTGAATATTCTAATTCTCACTAACCAATCCAGTACAAGATACAAATCCTATAGCATTTCCATACAGCCTATAAGAATCATTACATTTCCACACTGTGTTCCATTTTAAACCCTACAAACTCCTCTTTGGGCCCCCTCTGCCAAGCTGGCAGGGTCTGCTCTGACCCTTGGAGCTGTCTGCAAGCAGAGGGTGTTGTTCCATCAAAAGGGGATCACCTTCAGCCAGCCACACCATTGTTTTCCAGTTGTTTAGTAACTGAGGGATCTCAAAGCTTGCTTTCATTTCAATCTCACTTACAGTTTCCATATTCTCAAAATCTTTTGCCAGACAATCATATTTATGAGGCTTTCCTGTTCCATCTTCCCCAACATGAGGTGTGCTGTTGTATTGCACTAAATAGTTTATTTAGTTGTTGTTTTGCACTGGGTTATTAGAGATGTGCACAGAGTAGTCTTTATATTGCACTGGATAGTGCTGCAGCTGAGGGGCTCTGGGATATTAATGATATTAATGATATTAATGATATTAATGATATTAATGAGTGACATCCTGCTGATGGGGGAAGCCAGGAGAGGGGAAGGGAGGAGTGATTGCTGCCCCACTGTGCCCACACTGACCTCTGGGCACATCCCATGCAGGGCCACTCCTGTTCCAGCACCAGAACCCCCTCAGCTGGGCCAACCCAGGGGTTTTGGGGACCCTGTGCCCAAATCTCCTCACCTGGGAGGGAACAGAGGGCACAGAGGTGCCCGTGGGAGGCTGAGCACATCTGTGCCCTGTGCAGACACTCACTCAGAGCTGGGGGAGGCTGGAGAGGGGCACCCGAGGCCAAGGCAGGGAGCACCAGGGCAGCCCCCATGCCCAGGTGCCCCACCAGGCACCATCTGCAGCGGGAGCCGGTGCCAAGGCAGCGCTGCAGCACTTGTGCACTGCAGAAACATTGATTGGATCCTCCAGCTCTGCTTTCAGGATGATTAATCTGTGCCTGGCTGTGTGCTTAGGCTCTCCATAAAGGCAGGTGCATGTGTTGGTGCGCTGCTGCTGTCAGGGCCGTTAATGTAAGCGTCTGTTTTACAGCCCAATTGACAGCAGCATTGTTCTGGCAGGGTTACAGCTCTGACATGTGGAATCAATCTTTTTAACCTGTCAATTAATCAGTGGGCAGCTGTCAGCCCAGCTGAAAGGCCTGAAGGACAGTGCCCTTTCAATGGATTATACTGGATGCTCGCTGGAGTAAAATTGAACACTTCAGTCTCAGGAACTCTCCCTGCACCCAGAGCAAGGCTCCATCTCCTTCTCCTGCAGGGAAGCACAGCAGGCCCTCCTGCACGCAGCCAGACAGGGAGGGATGACAGGGACAGCCTGGCTGTGTGACACAGTGGATGAGACACCTGCAGAGCACGGCTGCAGGGCAGGGGGAGTGCATCCCTGATCCCCATATTCCCCAATCCCTTGATCCCTGATTCCCCAATCCCCTGATTCTTTATCTCCCAATCCCTTGATCCCCAATCCCTTGATCCCCATATCCCCTGATCCCCCAATCCCTTGATCCTTAAACCCCAATCCCCTGATCTCTGATCCCTGATCTCCAATCCCCCAATCCCCATATCCACAATCCCCTGATCCCCCAATCCCCAATCCCCTGATCCCCCAATCCCCCAATCCTCTGATCCCCTGATCTCTGATCCCCAATCCCCTGATCCTTTATCCCCCTATCCCCTGATTTCTGATTCCCTGATCCCCCAATCCCCCCATCCCCAATCCCCCAATCCCCTGATTCCCCAATCCCCTGATCCTTAAACCCCAATCCCCTGATCTCTGATCTCTGATCCCCTGGTTCCCAAATCCCCTGATCCCAAATCCCCCAATCCCCTGATCTCTGATCCCCAATCCCCTGATCTCTGATCTCTGATCCCCAATCCCCCATTCCCCTGATCCCCAATCCCTCAATCCCCTGATCTCTGATCCCCAATCCCCAATCCCCTGATCCCCAATCCCCCAATCCCCTGATCTCTGATCCCCAATCCCCATTCCCCAGTCCCAGAGCACAGCCAGGCTGGGGCTGGGATCTCCAGCCCTGCTGTGGAGGGGGTCACAGGGAGCTGTGCCTGTGCTGGGGCCCAACACCCCAATCCCTGCTGGCAGCCCAGGTGCTCCCCAAACCTCAGCCCAGCCCCTCAGTGGGTGCTGGGAGTGCCCTGGGTCCCCATTGCCACCTGCAGCCTCCTGTGCCAGCTCTGACCCCACAGCCACAGGAGCTGCTCCAGGAAATCTCCTCCTGCAGCTCCTGTCTGTCGTTCCTTCAGGAATGAAGGCTCTGCCACCATCTCCTTGCTCATTCCCACAGCAGGAAGGTGCCTGGGGGAGCTGCTACTTGTCCATAACACAACCTCCCTTTCCCCACAGCCCTTTGGGATCCCCTCTGTCACCTCTGGGGCTGCTGGAAAGGGAGCAGCAAACAGCCTCAAAGTGACTCCGAGTGGCCACGGTCCCCTGGCAGGGAGCAGCCCCAGCAGGAAACAAAAGCATAACCTTGAAAATGCAGCATTTCCCTGCTCCCCTCAGCCCAACGTTGTGTGCTGCTCGTTGAGTGGCCACTAATTTGATTCATATGAGAAGCTTGACCTTATTCCACCAAGTGTTTTCCAGCCCGGATTTCTCTAACTGCTTGTTTATGGAGAGTATATGGAGCATTTAATGTTTTTTTTTTTCAGCTGCTTAGGAACTCGTGGTTTTTTAAAAAGGCAGTCCCAAGAGAGCAGGGCACAAGCCCCAGCCTCTGTCCCCCTCCCAGCCATCAGGGTGCCCAAACCCCCTCCCCGGCTCTGGTGCTGGGCAGGGAGGAAGGATCATTTATTTGGTGGCTGCATCATTACGTGGAGGTGACTCCAAAGGCCATTATCTCTGTTTAGCACAGGCAGGGAGCACTGAGTGCTCTCTGGGTAATTTATCTTAGGATCAGAGTGCTGAGGAGACACAGCACAGCTCCTCTCAAGCCTTAATCTCGCAGCATCATCATTTCCTCAGCCAGGAGGGGCAGGGACCTGGGTGCCAATGCCTTTCGTGATGAGTGTGCATGATTGATCTCTCCAAACCGCTTTTTGCCTTCCTCGCCACGCAGACCTGGAGAGGTGCAGCACTTACAGATCATCCCTGTGTGAGATGGCTTTGCACAATTAGTCACAAGAGGAGGAGTCCCCTCCTGCTTTCCAGCCAGGGCAACACGCTCAGGGCACCAGGATCTGCAGCTCTGGGTGCCAAGGAATGGCAAATCACAGGGTGGGAGGCAGGCACTGGTGTTTTATTTGTATAAAACCCCTGATTATCTGCCCCAGGTCTAGAGCTGAACCTCGGGAGGGCATTGGCTCCCAGACATCTCCAGCAGCCACCGTTCTCCCCTGATTTATTTTCACATTGCACTGCAGGAAATAGAGAAATATAATCTCCTGTTTAGCACAGGCAGCAGAGAGGCAGAGCCCAGCCAAGGTCACAGAGCCAGGCTGAGGCACAGAGTGGCTGAGCCTGGGTCCCTGTGCCCACCTGGGCTGGGAGAGCTCCTGGCAGCCCCTTGGAGACAGACACTAAAGAGGAGCAAATAGCAACTGAAATATTTTCATCTGGGGCCCTGTTATAAGAAGTGGCAAGACTAAGCACCGAGTGGCTCCTAATTTGCTCCTGACTCTTTTAATCAAATCGAGCTTTCAGCCCTAATCCTGAGCCAGGCTTTTCAGAAGAGATTGCAGGAAGATTATTCATCAGGAGGAGCAGCAGCAGCAGCTCCCAGCAGCCATCAGCACCTTTTCTCCTGCCAGAAGAATGAGGTGACCCCTTCTGCTCTCTCCCCAGCCCTGCCAGCCCCACTTGTCACTGGTGTCAGCAGCACCACCCCCGGTTTTGGGGGGCTCAGGGCTGATGGGAGAGCCCAGAGCCCCTCTCTGCCCTGGCACAGCCTGGCAAACACGAGCCCAGCCTGGGTCTCACAGGGTCCCCACTGCCCTGCTGGGCTCTGAGGGACACAGGCCAGCCAGGCTGAGGTCACTCAGCTCTGTCCCCTGCTCCTCCCTGGGGGAATCCACAAAATCAGAGGGTTTTGGGAAAGCTGCAAAAGGCCCCAGAGGCAGCAGAACTGTGATTAGAGCTGAGCAGCAGCCATGAGATTGGGCAGCAGAAAAATTATTTAAAAAGTAGAAAAGCAAGGACAAATAGAACAATGGTCTGTGTATTAACACTTGTCTAGAATAACTCTCTAAGCTACAGAAAAGTTTATCTAGAGAGATATTAGGAAGTTCTAAGCTTAATAATGGAGCTCTGAGCATTGTGTTTGAAGGCTCAGAAGCAGGGATTGTATTTGAAATAAGCAAGCATTGTTTAACCAAAGGTACCTGTGCTTACAGTGGTTGGATAGAACTACTGTCAATGTGCTTTTGCTTTGTGGGATTGGTCAAAACACTTATAAAGTGAGTTGTAACATTAAGTTCTTGGTCTGCTGGCTGGGATGTGAGCTGGTGGCATCTTCCCATTGTCATCACCATGGAATGAGGCTGATGCTGGAAAATCAAACAGCTCAAGGCACGTTCCCAGCAGTCCTGTCCTGTTTGTGATTTGTGCACAGCCCCCTGCCAGCGTCACCTCCCCACCCTGGGCTCCACATCCCGAGGTCAAACCAAAGTGAGAATTCTCTCCCACGATTACAGCACGCACTTGGATGCAGCTGTGCCTACTGATGATTTATGTGCCACACACCCTCTCCTCCAGCCACAGGAAGATTTTAAGGTGAAATTGTCAGATCAAAGAGAGTTTACCCAGCTCCTTTAAACAAATTTTTACAATAATAATTTCCCCGTGCAGTGTGCGTGCAATAAAAGCCAAGAGATGAGATGGTCAGGGAGCGAGCTCTGGCTGTAAATCCCGGCGGGGCCGAGCTGCTCCTGCTCTCTGCTGCCTGGTTTATGGTGTCACCCGGTCCCAGCATCCCCGGGGTGAGTTACAGCCTGCAGGCAGCCGCTGCCCATCCATTATCCCACATGTAAACAGGTATTCACACAGCAGCTCCGGAGCCTCCTCCCCGGCATCCATCACGGCTGCAGCCTGCCCTGGCCCTGCCAAGGTCACAGCTCTGAGGGCTCCTGCTCCAGCACGGGGCCAGAGCAGCTCTGCCAGCCCCACACAGGCTGAATGCCCCCCAAATTAACCCAGAGCAGAGCCAGCCCCACACAGGCTGAATGGCCCCCAAATTAACCCTGGTGTGTGCAGAGCCAGCCCCACACAGGCTGAATGCCCCCCAAATTAACCCTGGTGTGTGCAGAGCCAGCCCCACACAGGCTGAATGGCCCCCAAATTAACCCTGGTGTGTGCAGAGCCAGCCCCACACAGGCTGAATGACCCCCAAATTACCCAGAGCAGACCCAGCCCCACACAGGGTGACTGAACCCCCCAAATTAACCCGATGCTGTGAGCAGAGCCAGCCCCACAAAGGCTGAATGCCCCCCAGATTAACCCTGGTGTGTGCAGAGCCAGCCCCACACAGGCTGAATGCCCCCCAAATTAACCCAGAGCAGAGCCAGCCCCACACAGGCTGAATGCCCCCCAAATTAACCCAGAGCAGAGCCAGCCCCACACAGGCTGAATGACCCCCAAATTAACCCAGAGCAGAGCCAGCCCCACACAGGATGAATGCCCCCCAGATTAACCCTGGTGTGTGCAGAGCCAGCCGCACACAGGCTGAATGCCCCCCAAATTAACCCAGAGCAGAGCCAGCCCCACACAGCCCCACTCTGCTCTGCAGAGCCAGCCCCATGCAGGCTGACTGAACCCCCCAAATTACCCAGAGCAGACCCAGCCCCACACAGCCTGACTGAACCCCAAATTACCCCAGTGTTCTGAGCAGAGCCAGCCCCACACAGGCTGACTGAACCCCCCAAATTAACCCTGATGCTGTGAGCAGAGCCAGCCCCACACATGACTGAACCCCCAAATTACCCCTGGTGCTGTGAGCAGGATAACTCAGCAGCAGCCTGCTCTGATCACCAGCCCGAGCCTGGCTCCATCCCCGTGGCAAAGGGGAGGCTCAGGGGTGTTCAGGGACACCCCCCAGCCCTCCTCTGCCGCCCCAAACCCCATCCTGCCCCTGATCCTCAAATGCCAAATCCCAGCCCTGCCTCCTGCTAGAGGGAGATTTCTCCTGCATGACCCACCCGGCCTTTTGGGGGGAACTTTCCCCTCCCAGCCGCACCCAGGGCGAGCTGCTGGGAGCACTGGGAGCCCCAGAGCTCAGAACACCACAGGGACAGGGGTGCAGCTCCCAGAGGGCAGCTCAGCTGCCACACCAGCCCAGGCACAGCCAGAGCCTGCCCTGTGCTGAGCCCACGTCAATGAGATTTGAAGGTGCTCAGCAAAACCTTTTAAAGGATCCTTGAAGCGGAATCAATAACCAGTTCATCATCCTCCCTGCTTCTCCTTCCCCCACGATGCCTTTTCTAAAAAGCAGCTGAGAAATTCCTCAGTCACTGCCCAACTAGCAGGCAGTAAATCTGCAGAATATAAAGATGATTTTCATTTCCATTGGGTTACTCTATTTTTCTCTCTAAATATTTCAGGGGAGCTCGATTCATGGCTTCTCCTTTGGCGTTCAAAGAAAATAATAATAATTTTTTATTTAAAAGGTAGAGAGCAAAGCCCCAAGCGCTGGGGGCCCTGTATTGTGTTTCAAATGGTTCCCAGCTTCATTACTAGCTCTAAGCAAGTTCTGTATACATCACCTAGTTTAATTCAGCAATATCATCAGTGTCAATGGGCATCCAGAGGCTGCTGGCTATTGGTCATCTGGAGCTGACACAAACTCAATAAATACTCCATAACCCCTGACAGCCGCCAGCAGATTAGCCCGGAATGAGCGATGGCCCCAGCAACACCTGCTGAACCAAATCACCACCGTGAGTGATGGGCCCCTACCCAGCCCTGACCACAAGCCAGAGCAGGGGAAGAATGATTTTATACTTTAGGGAAAGAATTAGAGATGGTGGCTGGAGTGATTGGAAAACCTTCCCCAGGTTTCTCGCTCCTTCCTGCCCCGCTGGCACGTGCAAGCTGACCACAAGCAGCACAGCTTTGATTATTCTGTGCATTACTGATGTCACCAGCAGTGAGGTTATTTCGTGTCCGAGTGCATTATTGCCCTAAATTATCCTTTTAAGGTGTTTGTGTGAGACCTTCACCACTGCTTAAAAATCTGCGCTTAATTTAAAGGTAACCTTGTGCAAATGGAGCTTCAGGTGCAGCACAAGAACCTCCAGAGCTGGTCCCAGAGACTGAGTGGAGCTCAAACCACAGCACTACACAACAAAGTCTTGGAAAACCAGAGGAGCTGAAACTCCATTGCATTGCTGAATTTCTGCTTGCCTTGGGAAGGAAAATCATGGAGTTACAGATGGTTTGGGTTGGGAGGAACATTAAAGCTCAGCCCATCCCACTCCCTCCCAAGAACAGGGACACCCTCTGCTAGCCCAGGCTGCTCCAAGCCCTGTCCAACCTGCAACCTGATTTTTGACGTGTTCAGCCCCTAAGAAGACCAAAAACTCCAAAAGCACTTCCAATCAGAGACAATTTTTTTGGGTGGCTTTTTTATTTTCTTTCTTTTTTTTTTTTTTCCCACAGGTACCACCAATACACCGAACAAACAGAGCTAAACCAGAACAACAGGGCCACGTCCAGCTCTGAGCACGGGGCTTTTACTCATCCACTGCCTCATTTCCCATGGGTTGGCGAAGAACTGCTCTCTGCTCAGGGGCTTTTTTTGGCCTTTTGGCATGACCCGTGTCACCTCGGGAGCGCTTCTGCAGCACCAGAACCAAGCTGGCTTAAATCAGACACTCCTGGGCCCCCCAGCCCTATTGGTAGCACCAATATTGTGGGCAGGATGTGCCTGAGCTTGTCTGGCCCTTGGTGCTGAACCAAACAGTGGCAATTGTGGTGTTTCACCCCACAGACACTTTGGGCTGCCTGGGTGTGTGGTGTTTCACCCCACAGACACTTTGGGCTGCCTGGGTGTGTGGTGTTTCACCCCACAGACACTTTGGGCTGCCTGGGTGTGTGGTGTTTCACCCCTCAGACACTCTTTCCTGCCTGGGTGCTGCAGCTGGGCCCTGCAGACAAGTCCAGGCCTGCAGGAGCTCTGGTGCTGCTGGGATGGAGCTTCCCCCCATAACAGGGGCTGCTCCTCAGGTTTCCCTCTGTGGAGAAGCTTTCAGGCCATGGTGAAGGAAGGGAGTCGGTTCTGATGGAGGGTTTGGATCCAGAGCTTTATTCTGGCCCTCAGGCCTCTGAATGCAGCACCAGCTCCCACAGAACTCCCTGAGCCCGTGGCTGCTGCTCCTTTGAACCCCGGGGAGAGGGGCAGGGAAGGGGCAGGGAGCCACCAAGCAGGGACAGGAGGGGAGGGACAAAGGGACAAAGGACACCTGGATGGCCCAGGGCCCCCCAGGGGTAGAGGGCATCCTTTGGATCTGCCCAATCATTTTGGAATTCCAGGATTGACACACAGTGCTGGGAAGGGTCAGGGAGGGGAATGGAGAGGTGATTGATACACCTGGGAGGGAATTATCAGGGGAGAAATCCGGGGTTCTGGGGTAAACCATGAGATCACACCACAACACAGCCCCACACCCTGAGCTCCAGGGCTGCTCCTCGGGCTCCCTTTCCCAGCTCCTGGCACTGCTCCCTTGCTGGGACGTGTGTGTGTGGTGGGATGGGGTGGGATGGAGGTGACAGCCCCAGTTTGATCGCGCTCCTCTCTGTCTGCTCGGGAGCTGTCAGCGATTTCACTACCCCCAGTAGCTGTCACTCCACTTTTGGCTCTGGGATCCTGTTTTGATTCCAGCCCTTATCGAGTTTATCTAGAATCCTTCTGCTCATTTAAGAGAAAAAAAAAAACTAAAAAAGCCACCCAAAAAAGAAAAAAAACCTCTCTGATTGGAAGTGCTTTTGGAATTAGTGTGAGTCTGCCCCTGGAGTGCCCTGCGTGGGTTTGATGCACTCCAGCCTAATTGATGTCCCTGGCTTTGAAGAGCTGTCTGGATGAGGGGCCCGCCAAAGTCTTTCAGAGTAATGTGATTTGCTGGAGAGCCCTGGTGTAGGTTTGCAGAAACACTGCTGCTCCTGCTGCCAGCTTAAATCAGATACCAGCCTGACCTCGGCAAGCAGTGTCTTCTCCTATAAATTCTGGCATCACAGTGAGTTACATCATTCGAGCTGCATTATGTGCTGTTACAGACAAGAAGTCACGCCAGTTAATGTGGCAGCTGGCTGGGATTGGAAGGCAGAAAAGCTCCAGGCTGGAAAATCCAGCCCCACCTTTGCCCTGGCACCCTGGCTGCTCTGCCAGCTCTGCCCATGGCTGAGCAGCTCTGCTGCCCTGGGGCAGGCATGTGCCTCCTCCAGGCGCAATCCCCAGAATGATGCTGGGAGGCCTTTCCTGCCCCTCTGCTGTGGACAAGGAGATGAGGAGGTGTTGGGGAAGATGAAACAGGAAAGCCTCATAAATATGATTGTCTGGCAAAAGATTCTGAGAATATGGAAACTATAAGTGAGATTGAAATGAAAGCAGCTTTGAGATCCCTCAGTTACTGAACAACTGGAAAACAATGGTGTGGCTGGCTGAAGGTGATCCCCTTTTGATGGAACAACACCCTCTGCTTGCAGGCAGCTCCAAGGGGCAGAGCAGACCCTGCCAGCTTGGCAGAAGGGGCCCAAAGAGGAGTTTGTAGGGTTTAAAATGTAACACAGTGTGGTAATGTAATGATTCTTATAGGCTGTATGGAAATGCTGTAGGATTTGTATCTTGTACTGGATTGGTTAGTGAGAATGAGAATATTCAACACAGAAGAAGATTTATGGTATTGGAACGGGAACTTTGCTCTCTTAGCTCTTACCCCTTTTACTCCCTTACGCTTTTGCTCTCTCACCCTCTCATCCTCTCTCCCCCTCTCTTCTCTCAGGCCTGCTCTGAGCTGTGCCTGGCAGCTCCCAGCAGGGCCCTGCCCTTGGCCCTTTGCAACAAACCCCAAATTCCCCACCTGGCTGCAGAGATCTCTCATCTCCATCCATCCCCGCTGTCCTGCCCCTGACTCTCTTACAAGGAGGAGTCCTTCACCCTGGCTGATGGGGCTCTGGGAGGTCCCACTCGGGCTGTGCCTGGGCAGGACAGGGCCCCTGGCAGCCCAGGGCTCTGTGAGGGCACAGCTGCTCCCAAAAACATCAATCTGCTCTCAAGCACAGCCCCTGCTCATTCTCAGTCTCCTTCTCACCAGGGCTCCCCAAATTCCCACTGTGGGCACTCGGCCCTCACTGCCCAGCCTGTCCTCCCTGAGCCTCCAGCTCATGTGGCATTCACATTCTCTGAAAAATCCCTGGGGCCAGGATTTTCTCCTGGGAAGCTGAGAAGCCTCAGAGAAAAAGGAAAACAAATTCTTATCTCATTTGCTTCTCCTGTGTTGTGTTCACGTGTGGAGTGTGTTTGGAGATTGTTTACCCACAGGTGATTGTTTCATTGGTTCCATGTGAATTGTTTTGACTTTGCTCCCGAAGCCCAGTTGCCCTTGGGTCAGAACAGAATCCCAGAATCCCAGAATCTCAGAATCCCAGAATCCCAGAATCCCAGGATGATGAGGTTGGCAGAGACCTCTGAGATCATCCAGTCCAACCTGTGCCCTCACACCTCACCCAGACTATAGCACCCAGTGCCATGTCCAGGCTTTTTTTAAACACACCCAGAGATGGTGATTCCACCACCTCCCTGGGAAGAGCATTCCAGTGCTTTTTTATTCTTTCAGTGAAAAACTTTTTCCTAATATCCAACGTATTCCTTCTTTGCCATAGCTTGAGATTTTGTCCTCTAGAACTGCCCAGGGTTTGCTGGCCTGTCCCATGTTCCACAGCTCTGCAGAGGGATGGACAGAGCTCCTGCAGGACAGGGGTTGAGGGCTGCTCAGTGCCCACAGAAACAAAGCTGAGTGCATAATAAATGGGAATTTATTGTACAATTAGCACCTAGAACCTCGGATGGGCGTCTCTGCTATTTTAAATCTAAATAAATAACTACATTAACACCACCCCTAGCAGTTGTTTTTTTGGCAGCACAGCCACGGCCCAAGTAATTTACTAAAAATAATGAGCCTGGCTCAGTGAAGACCAGCAAGACTGAGACAACTCAACGGGGTTACATCCACAAAGGGATGTGCTCCAGCTGTCCTGGGCATGGCACCAGGAGAGGAAAGGGCCCTGGAGCCCAGAGCTGCCCCAGCACAGCCCTGCAGAGCCCCCACCTCCCTTCAGAAGAGCTTCCCAGAGAGGCACCCAGAGTCCTGAGCTGCTGTTGTTGTTATTATTATTACTATTCTTTGAAAAAGTTGCCTGAGCAGACTGCTGTGCCTGTGACATTCCCTTCAAGCTGCAATAACTAACCTGTCACAGCTACAAACGCCGACAATGCAGCGCCGTGTGGGGCTGACTTAATAAACCTCATTTACATTCATTTTGATTCGCTCAGGCATTGAAAAACATTTCACAGGGAAAAAGAAATAAGCAGGAACCTCTCCAAGCTGACATGATGTTTGCTGATATGATACGAACGGACTTAATAGCAGCACGTATGAGAACATGCATTCCTTACAATATTTGCAAATGGGCTCCTTTTTATTTACTTGTGATTTTTTTCCCCCTTTCTTTTTCCTCCTTTGTGCTGCTGCTCTGGAAGCAGTGCCATGGCCACAGCTCTGCGCCATGGGCATCCCCAGGGGCTGCTGGCCTGGGTGTCCCTGTGCCAGAGTGACCCATGGGGTGGGTGAGGCACAGATTCAGGAAAGGTTTGGGTTGGAAGGGCCTGTAGGGATCAGATTGTTCCAATCCCCTGCTCCTCCTCACTGTGGTGGGTTGGTTCTTGCTGCAGATTTTTGTTGTGCTCCACAATCTGAGCTCCCCAAATTCTCTTCCTGCAGTCAGGCTGGGCTGCCCTTCCCAAATTGGGCCAATCCAAGGCTTCCAGCAGATAAAGGCCAGTGTGGGTCCCACCCTGCCAGCCCTCCATGGCAAGGCTGGCACGTCCTGGATGAAATGCACCCACTCAGCTCCAAGCCACAGGGTGGAAATATCCCCAGAGTCACATTTTATGCTCTGTCCATCCCTCCCTTCCCAGTCTGCACCACACCCCCAGCAGCACAGACCAGTTCCCAGTGCCCCTGGGTCACTGGGAGCTGCACAACATTGGAGGGATCTCCAGCTGAAAGTTTATTTTATCTCAGAGAGTGATAAACACACGAGACCTGGTGGTTCTGTTATTTCTGCTGAGCTTTTTCCTGCTGACATTGGTTTAAAATAAATGCTCTTGATTTACATCTGTCTAAGATCAGAAGGGAACAGAAGGAGTTTCAGCAGAACAGGATTCTGCAGATGAACACACGGGGCTCATTTGCCTTCTCTTGTCTGATTTGCATCACTTGGAGAGAGTTTAATTTCAAGCACTGGCCCTGAGCAATTGAGAACAGGAAAAAAATAAAACTCCCAAGGCCTGAAACAGTCTCACAATCGAGCGAGCTGGGAGGTGTGAGGGGCTGGGAAACTTTCTGGGGAAGGGGAAAATGAGACCACAAAATGAGAAACAGCAGCGAGGGAAGGGCGTGGGGGAAAGGATGTAAAGGATGTTCTGCCATGGGGGCATTGCAAGGGTACATCAGGAAAAACCCAGAGCCTGCTCAGCCATGGCACAGGCTGAACACACAGGACATGATGTCACCTGTGACATCACCTGTGACATCACACCACCCATGACATCACACTGCCTGTGACATCACATCATCTGTGACATCACCTGGGACATCATGCCACCCGTGACATCATATCACCTGTGACACCAGCCATGGCATCACACCACCTGTGACATAATACCATCTGTGACATCACCTGTGACATCACACCACCCATGACATCACACTGCCTGTGACGTCACATCATACCACCCATTATATTACACAGACTGTGACATCACACCATGACATCACACCACCCATGACATGACATCACCCACTGCACCACCTGTGACATCAAATCACCTGTTACATCATCCATGACATCACACCACATATGACATCACATTGCCTGTGACATCACACCACATATGACATCACAGCCCTGTGATGTCACACCACCCATGATACCACAGCCCTGTGACATCACACCACCCATGACATCACAGCCTTGTGACATCACAGCACCAATGACATCACAGCCCTGTGACATCACACCTCCCCAGCTGCTCCAAGAGTTCCTAGGTTTGGGTGAGCCGAGCTCCCAGGTCTGTCCCTGACCCTCTGCCATCATTCCCTGAGAGCTGCCACTATTTCTGCCCAGATCTCACCAATAACCCACGCTGATCTCACCAATAACCCACCCCAACTCCTCTTCCCTGGCCCTGGCTCTCCCTGCTCTGTCCCTGACCCTCTGCCATCATTTTCTGAGAGCAGCTGTTATTTCTGCCCAGATATTACCAATAACCCACGCTGATCTCACCAATAACCCACGCTGATCTCACCAATAACCCACCCAGACCCCCTTTCCCTGGCCCTGGCTCTCCCAGCTCTGTCACTGGCCCCCTTCCATCATTCCCTGTGAAGAAGCTGCTATTTCTGCCCAGATCTCACCAAAAACCTTCCCTGACCCCCCCTTTCCTGGCCCTGACCCTCTGCCATCATTCCCTGTTAGTTTTGCCCAGATCTCACCAATAACCCACGCTGATCTCACCAATAACCCACCCAGACCCCCTTCCCTGTCCCTGCTCTCCCAGCTCTGTCCCTGCCCCCCTCCTGCCCCCCTGTGACCCCTTGGGCTGTTCCTCACTCAGGGAGGAGATGCTGCCCACAGAGAGGGCTGGGAACTCCAGCTCTGAGCCCCTGAAACTCCAGCTCAGAGCCCCAAGCCCGCCCCTGAGAGTGTCACCAGGCCGGGGTCCCTGTCCCTGGAGGTGTCCCCAGGGCAGGGACACTCAGAGCATTCCCAGGAGCCCTCCTGGCACAGCCCACCCCTCAGCCAGGCGAGGAGCTGAGGGGGGAAAAAAATGAAAGAATATTGAACTTCTAATGCACTGTAATTACCAAATGATCCTATCTCAGAAGCAATGGGGCCCTGTGGGATTTATTGCTGTATTAACAGTGGTTTTCCATTGCATTACTTAATGAATAATGTCTAGGCTAATAGCACACACACAAGAAAAAAAGAAGAAAAAAAAGGGGAGAGAACACAACTCCAGTGTAATTATTATTTCTTCTAATGCAGCCACTTCTTGCATAAATACCCATCTCTCTTTATTGGGCTGTTGTTTAAAAAATGTTCCCTATTAAATTGCCATCGGTGCAAGGCATATATTATGGTTATAATTTTTCCTTTTGCTCTGCAGAGGTATTTTCCCAGACCCTAAAGCTCTCTCACACCCAGCTGACCACTCAGTGCCCTCCATCCCCTGGTGCCACCCTCAGCTCTGCCCCCTGAGCCCTGCCAGGATCTCAGCTGTGCAAGCAGCCCCGGCCTCTGTTTATTTTGGTAGCCTCACAAAATATTTATGGAGAGTTATTGGAGCAGAAAGGCTGAATGGAGATCATTGCAATGTGTCAAATTAAAGAGTGCTTCATGCTGCCTAATCTGCTGGTAATTGCTGTTGTGGCAGCGATGGCATCGGGGCTGGGTAAGGCAGCTAATGACAGGGAAAGGGCTGCTCCTGGCACAGCCAGCTCCCACAAGCCAGCCCTTTCATCTCCTTTTTTAATCTGTTTTTTTGATCTGTTTATTGATTAAAGGACCCCTCAGAAACAGGAGTTACCTGCCCAGGGCAATGTCCCAAACCCAGGCAGCCCACAGAGCTCATCAGCCCTGAAAACATCCCAGACAAGGGAGGTTTGTTATCTCCATTGCAGAGCAGGGGAATTCAAGCATCCAGAGACCACCAGACCCAGCAAACAACAACAACAACAATAATAAAGATAAATTAAATACTTTCAGCTGCTGATGCTTCTCTGCACTTTGCAGAGTTTGTGCTGCACTAATCATTGTGTCTGATTGGGCCTGGGTTTCCTGGGGGATTTTTGTACCTCTGATCACTGAGAGCCAAACCCAGTCCCCTGTGGGGCATGTGGGACTTGCACCCTCATGGTTTGCCTCACTTTTGTCCTCGATGAGAGAAAAGGAGAAGGGAGACACGGCCTGGCCCAGGGGAAGGGCTGGGAAGGACAAAGTGGCTGCTGGACACATTTCCAAGTGAACACTGATTCTGCTCCCTAAGAACTCTCTCTTCTCTCTCTGTTCAGCAATAATCCTGCTTTTGGAGCAGCAAACCCATTGCCCTGGCAACCAGCTGTGATGTCAGAGGAAATTGGCTCCGACATCCTCGGGGGAAGGAGCAGGAGTCAATAACCCTGGAGCGAGGCAGATCCATACCCCAGCACCAGGGGCAGCCCTGGGAAGGAGCTCTGAGCACTGCCCCAGGTCCAGGCTCAGCCTGGGCTCCTTTTCTGGGCAGGGAAATGTGAGGCAGCATCTCCCCAGCAGCAGCACTGGTGAGCCTGGTGCTCTCACACTGGCACTGTCACAGACATCTTTTATGGAAAATCCTTTCCTTAGGAGTTTTCCTCCTGAGAAGCTGAGAGGCCTCAGGAACAAAATGTAACCAATGGTTATCTGCTGCTGTGGAATGCAACAGGTGCATCTGGGATTGGGCTCATGTGGTTGTTTCTAATTAATGGCCAATCACAGCCCAGCTGGCTCGGACAGAGAGTCTGAGACAGAGCCTTTGTTATCATTCTTTGCTATTCTATTCTCAGCCAGCCTTCTGATGAAATCCTTTCTTCTATTCTTTTAGTATAGTTTTAATGTAATATATATCATAAAATAATAAATCAGCCTTGTGAAACATGGAGTCAGATCCTCGTCTCTGCCCTCATCCTCGGACCCCTGTGAGCACCAGCTCAGTGCCCATGGCTGGTGGTGCCTCCTCTGCCAGGGCTGTGGCAAACACTGACCCTCCCCAGAGCCTTGGGGTGGGGGAGAAGCCCCTGGCTGGGGTGGGAGCTGCCACAGGGTGGGGGACACACACTGAGCTGTTCATGCCAGGAACTACCCCTGGGTTTGGTTTTCCAGTTTGGTTTTAAGCAGGGACTGTGAGTTGGGAGTAGTGACCTGTGGCCTGTCTCTGGTGCTGGTACTTTCTGTGATCACAAGCAATTCTGTTGTCCTTCCATTGCTTCAGTTTTGCTGTTCTAAAGTTCTAAAACATTTCTTTGCCTCTTAGAGAGATCTGAAGAAAGCCATGCTAGGTTTTTGGTTTGTGTTATGTTATTTCTTGGTAGACTGCAGAAGGTAACCAACGAGCATATTGTCATTAAGCTTAAATTTGCTTTACAGTTAGAGGTGCACTTCCTCTGGAAAAAGACTAAGATAAAAGACAAATTTAGGGGTGAATTTAGGTGGGAGGGGATGCAGGAAGGGCTCTGCGTGGGGAGGGGAGGGGGCTGAACCGGTCTGTTCCAGTTACGGAGCGCAGCGAGCGGGAGGTTCATCATTAACTGTCAAACAGCGGTTTTAATCAGCCCTGCTCCTCGGTGGAAGATAGATTTAATATCAAGGCACATTTTCAGAGCCATTAGTTTAATTATGACAGGTGTCTGCAAACTGGATGGCTCCGCTTTCAGCTCTGAATGACAGCGCTTAATTCCACGGGCCCACAGGGGCCATGAGGGTACTTTACAAAAATGAGCTTCCATTAAAGCATAAGTGTTTCTTTCTTTCTTCTTCCTTTTTTTTTTTTTTAAATACATAGATATATATATATTTCTCTCCTTTTGTTCTCTCTACGGAGAAAATGAGAGCTGATCAGAAAATTGCCCTTTAGTGGAAGCCAAAATAATTTTCCTTGCCCATTAAGGATGGGTATTACAGGTTGGGAAGGCTGTGCCCTGTGCTCTCTGGCCAGGCAGCAGCACAGCAATTTGCTGCTTAACCTTTCCATTATCCATCTCCCTCTCCAGTGTCTTCCCAGTAAACAGATAAATAACCAATAATAACAAATAATGGAAGTTTAGGGTGCCTGGAAGATGCTGCTTACCCTGAGCCCCTCCAGGTGTGCTGCTCCTGCACCTGCACAATAACTAATAATAACCAATAATAACCAATAAATAACCAATAATGACAAATAATGGAAGTTTAGGGTGCCTGGAAGATGCTGCTTACCCTGAGCCCCTCCAGGTGTGCTGCTCCAGCACCTGCACAATTCCCACCTCCAGCACCTCATATCCACCTGCTTTAGGCCCCAAAAATCTTCCCCTCACCCGTGTTCCCTAAAAACAGGGAGGTTTTCCATCCTCGGGGCAGGCAGGGATAAATCCACTGGGAATTTTGCAGCTTTGGGGAAGTTTGGATTAACTTCGTTAATGCCACAGCTCCAGCCCAGCTCTGGTGGGTGAACGTCCCTCATTCCCTGCTGGAATTTCGCTCCAGGGGAGGAGAGAGGCCGCCTCCCTCTGTCCCAGCACCCGGAGGGCGGGGAGGGGATGCGGGGAGCAGGAGGGACCCGTCCGCTCATCATCGGCAGCCCCGCATCCCTCGGCTCTCCCAGCCCCGCATCCCGGAGCTCTTCCAGCCCCGTATCCCGCATCTCTCCCGCATCCCAGGGCTGTTGCAGCTTCGCATCCCTCGGATCTCCCAGCCCCGCATCCCGGAGCTCTCCCAGCCCCGCATCCCGGGGCTCTTCCAGCCCCGCATCCCTCCCGCATCCCTCGGATCTCCCAGTCCCGCATCCCGGGGCTCTCCTGCATCCGGCATCCCTCCCGCATGCCAGGGCTCTTTTAGCTTCGCATCCCACATCCCTCCCGCACCCCGGCTCTCCTCCAGCTTCGCATCCCGCATCCCAGGGCTCTCCCGCATCCCGCATCCCTCCAGCATCCCGGGGCTCTCCCAGCCCCGCATCCCGCATCCTTCCCGCATCCCGGGGCTCTCCTGTATCCCGGCACTCTCCCGGCCCGGCATTCCGGGGCTCTCCCAGCCCCGCATCCCGGGGCTCTCCCAGCCCCGCATCCCTCCCGCATCCCGGTGCTCTTCCGGCCCCGCATCCCTGCCGCATCCCGGGGCTCTCCCGGCCGCACAGTGACCTCTGCTGCAGAGCCCAGCAGCTGCCAGCCCGGCTCGCTCAGCCGCCGGTCCCAGGCAGCTCCGGAGGCTCCCCGGCCCTGCCCGCGACCCCCGCACGGGCGGAGCCACCTCTCAGAGGGACCCCAGCTCCTGCTGGGCGCTCCGGAGGGCACAATAGGAGATTTAAAGGTGCCGGTGACAGCTCGAACTGCCCGGGACGCGCTGCCCGCAGGTTCTCAGCAAGGAACGCATTTCCCCAGCCTCAATTCCTCCAGCCCGGGTCACCTCAGGGCTCTGCCCGGGCACCCCAGCCTTGCCCCGCTGCTGTGCCACCCCTTGTGCCACCCCCTTCCCTGGGCAGCCCGCAATGTCCCCAGGGGGGTCCCGCACAGGGAACGGCCATCGACAGCTCGGGAGGAGGGGACGGAGCCCGGGACGGCCCCGTTCGAGGGGACAGAGCCCGGGACAGAGCCCGGGGCGGCCCCTTCCGAGGGGACAGAGCCCGGGGTGGCCCCGTTCGAAGGCACGGAGCCCGGGACAGAGCCCGGGGCGGCTCCTTGGGAGGGGACGGAGCCCGGGACGGAGCCGGGGACAGAGCCCGGGATGGAGCCCGGGACAGAGCCCGGGGCGGCCCCGTTCGAGGGGACGGAGCCCGGAGCGGCTCCTTGCAGAGGACAGAGCCCGGAGCGGCCCCTTCCGAGGGGACAGAGCCCAGGACGGAGCCCGGGGTGGCCCCGTTCGAGGGAACAGAGCCTGGAGCGGCTCCTGGCGAGGGGACAGAGCCCGGGACAGAGCCTGGAAGGGAGCCCGGAGCGGCCCCGATCGAGGGGACGGAGCCGGGGACGGAGCCCGGGACAGGGCCCCGAGCGGCTCCTTCCGAGGGGACGGAGCCCGGGACGGCCCCGTTCGAGGGGATGGAGCCCGGGACGGCCCCGATCGAGGGGATGGAGCCCGGGACGGCCCCGTTCGAGGGGATGGAGCCCGGGACAGAGCCCGGGACAGGGCCCCGAGCGGCTCCTTCCGAGGGGACGGAGCCGGCCCCGTTGGGCCCCGCAGCTCCCGCTCCTTCAGTCTGGAGCTTTTCAGGCTCTTCCCGAAAGGTCAGAAGGAAATCTCACCCCTGCTTTTCCCGATGCTGAACGCTGAAGCCTCCAGCCAGCCCCAAAGGCTGTTATTTCTTGCTCCTGATTCGCAGGGTCCCTCGTTATCTCCACATGGCCGTGACCTTTCTGTCAAGCGTTTAGGAGCTGACGGAGGGGAGTTCAGACGTGCCAAAGCCATTTGTGAGGCAAAGGCTGGCAGGGAAATCCCTGCTCTCCCAGCCCTTCCAGCCCCAGGCACATCCCTGGGTCTCCCCAGTGAAAAGCAGCAGAACCACGCTGATTTCTCAGCATCCAAGGGCTCCTGGAGCCCTGCCCTGAGCACAGAGGGAATGGAGAGGTCTCCAGGACCCTCCTGGGATCTGCTTCCACCACGGACTTGGGCCAGGGCTGGTGCCGAAGTCAGAAATGCAGAACTGGCATTCAAAACTTCCAGAGGTTTGGAGGTGAGGGGTTGGACAGAAGATCCAGGTGATGGATCAGCCAGCCCAGCCTGGTTTTAAATGGAAATCAGCCCATAACAAGTTATGGAGGTGCTGTGCAACCCTCCAGCACCCAGTCACCACTCAGATCAATCTGCAAGCACAGCCCAGGGGTGCTGAACTCCAAAGAGCCACCGGGATTTCACAGGAAAGAGAAATTTTCCAGATCCGTGACCTAAGTTAACAGCAGAGTTGATGCAATTTCTGCTTTCAACAGTTTTCCAGTTCCTTCAAAAACCACAAACCGCCCCCAAAACCGAAAAAATAAAGAACAGCGTTTCTCCAAAACATCATCCTCCCCCCTTTGGAAGTGGCTCAGAGCCAGCAGGGGTCTGGCAGGTTCCAGCACCAGAGGAACCCAGGACAGACAGCACAAGCTCGAGTCCTCCAGGGCAGCCAGAGCAATGTCCTGGGTTCTGACATGGTTCCTCTCTCCATGCCCACCCTCAGCCCTGGAGGGGCTTGTGGCGCTTTTATTTTTTTGTGGTGCTCTTATTTTTTTGTGGTGCTCTTATTTTTTTTGTGGTGCTTTTATTTTTTTGTGGTGCTTTTATTTTTAGTGGTGATTTTATTTTTTTTTTTTTTGTGGTGCTTTTATTTTTTTTTTTGTGGTGCTTCCAATTTTTTTGTGGTGCTTTTATGAACTCCTGCCCTCTGTGGGCACTGAGTGTGACAGCCTTTGAGCCAGCTCTGGGGTGCCTGAAGAGGACACAGAAGGTGTCCCCTCAGCATTTATCCACACCAGAACACAGATTTGTATTGCTGAGGCATTATTGGCTGTCGGGCTGTGAACAGAAAATCACTTTTGATGCAATCAAACTTCCCAGCCTGTTCAGCTCTGCTGCAGCAGCCCCTGCCCAGCATTAATTGCCAGCTCCAGGCTGAGGAACCCAAAGGTGCTCGAGGGGAAGGGAGAACTTCACATCTCATCCCCACAGCCAGGGATGGCACCTGGCCCTGCACAGGCCGTGGCAGGAGGAGAAACCCCTAATGTGGCACAAGAAAATAATTTTAAGAAACCTTCAGAAGGGTTGGGAGCATAAAAATTTCTGGCTCTGTCGTCTCTCTGTTTCTGCAAGCAGCAAAAGATCCATAATTCTCACACTTAATGTAATTCCAAGGCATCTAAAGTGATTTACAGTCAGTTTACTCAATACTTTCAGCTTTATTTAATGTAACAGTTATGGCACATAAAAAGTTTATTGAAAATCCTTTGGGAGTATGATTGAGTAAGAAACAGTCATTGCTAATGCCATTACAAGAGCTGAGGAGAAGGATCCCAGCCTTGTTCCCTGGGTGACCTCCCTGGCTCTGGCTCTGGGGTCACCCCAGGAGGGGACAAGGCCACCCCTGGCCTGCCCTGGTGGGGAGGGGACGGCCTGGAGGGACCTTGGGGACAGCCTGGGGTGGCCACAGGGGTGGGGAGGAGAGCAGAGGAACTTCTGGGAAGCTGAGGAGGGAGGAATTCCCCTCCTGCCAGACCCACTCCTTTGAGCAGATATTTAATTCCACATTTCCGTGCAGAGCTGAGCCTCTCTCAAGCAAGAGGAGCCGTTCTGGGTGGGATGGGATGCAAACAGGGCTGCAGGAGGCTGGAAGTGCATGGGCTGTCCCCAGCTCAGCTCCCTCCTTGGCTCTCCCAGCATCTCCAGGGTGTTAAACTTGTCCCCAAAGGTGAAATTGCAAAAGA
This sequence comes from Molothrus ater, assembly GCF_012460135.2. NCBI lineage: Eukaryota > Metazoa > Chordata > Aves > Passeriformes > Icteridae > Molothrus > Molothrus ater. Next base: position 2,652,975 of record NC_050505.2, on the reverse strand, counting down.
TGTTAATTTGCCTTTGCAGTTAACAACCATTACTTTTACCACTGTTATGGCAATAACTCCCATTTATTAATTGCCAGCACTGGCGGTGAGCACATCCACAGCACTGAGCAGCTCTCAACATCAATTTTTGCTGGACATTCTTGCAGTGCTGGCAGCCCACCAAGGCCGCCTGCAACAACAGAAGATTCACATTTATCTTAAGAGGTGAGAAAATGAACAAAAGATCTGTTCCTGTCGCTCTGGCAGCACCCCAGGCTCCAGCCCAAGCCCAGACTGTGCAGGGGATGAACAAACCAGGCCTCAATGGCCCTGCAGAGAGCTCCCAGCCCCTGCAGCCCTGCTGCCAGCCTGCCCGAGGCTGCAAGGGGAACTTCAGCCTCAAGGGTGCCCAGCTGGGGGCTCCACCCAGCCGGGTGGCACCGCTGCTGGTCCAGGGGATGTGGGCACAAAGCCACCCTTCCCTTCCCTTCCCTTCCCTTCCCTTCCCTTCCCTTCCCTTCCCTTCCCTTCCCTTCCCTTCCCTTCCCTTCCCTTCCCTTCCCTTCCCTTCCCTTCCCTTCCCTTCCCTTCCCTTCCCTTCCCTTCCCTTCCCTTCCCTTCCCTTCCCTTCCTTTTCCCCCTTTTCCTTTCCCTTCTCCCTTTCCCTTTTCCCTTTCCCCTTTCCTTTCCCCTTTTCCTTTCCCTTCTCCCTTTCCCTTTTCCCTTTCCCCTTTCCTTTCCCTTTTTCCTTTCCCTTTTCATTTTCCCTTTTTCCTTCCCTTCCCCTTTTCCCCTTCCCTTTTCCCTTCCCTTTTTCCTTCCCCTTTGCCCCTTCCCTTTTCCCTTCCCTTTCCCTTTTCCCTTTTCTCTTCCCTTTTTCCCTTCCCCTTTACTTTTTCCTTTCCCTTTTCCCTTCTCCCCTTCCCTTTCCCCCTTTCCCCTTCCATTTTCCCTTTTCCCCTTCCCTTTCCCCTTCCCTTTTCCCTTTCCTTTCCCTTCTCCCTTTTCCCTTTCCCCTTCCCTTTTCCCTTTTTCCTTCCCTTCTCCTTTTCCCCTTCCCTTTTTCTTTCCCCTTTTCCTTTTCCCTTTTCCCTTTCCTCTTCCCTTTTCCCTTTCCCTTCCCTTCTCCCTCTTCCCTTCCCCTTTCCTTTCCCTTTTCCCCTTCCCTTTTCCTTTCCCTTTTCACTTCTCCCTTCCCTTTCCCCTTTTCCCCTTCCCTTTCCCTTTCCCCCTTTCCCTTTCCCCATCCCCTGGGACCCTCCAAGGCCTCTTTTCCCCTCCCTGTGCTCTGCAGGGCTCTCAGGTGGAAGGTGGGAAGAGCCAGCCCAGGCCAGCGAGAAAAGAAAAAAAATCCAAGTGCCCCAAGTGAAGGGAATAAATAGGCAGTGAGGGAAAAACATGTTCCACATGTGCATGTTCCATAAACAGAAAAAGGTTACATTTTTCAGATAAGATGGATGATGGATTGTTTAGCTGTGTTTGTCAATCAAGTATTAAGACTTGCAGAATTAAAATCAGAGCAGTTCAGAGACGGGTTCCAAGCTCTCCAAAACATCAGGTTTGGCATTTTGATAGCTCTCAAGCTATCAACTCTAGACACACAAACAGGGAGATGGATGGCTGATTTGGAGAAGAGATGGAGACATTCTTTCAAGAGCAGTTTTTTCAGATTTTTGGGGTTTTTTTTCTTTTTTTTTTCTTTTTTTTTTTCCAAGAGATGATTTGCTTGTGCCAAGAATTCAGCCTGGGGAAAAGTCCAAATGCAGAATTTCCTCTCTCTGAAACTGGCCCAGAGTGAGTTCTGGCTCTGCAGCTCTGCTCCCATCAGGGACAGGGACAGGGCTGGGAGCAGGGCAGGGATGTGTGATGGTTCTTGGATGAGGGAAGAGACGAGGATCTGACTCCATGTTTCAGAAGGCTGATTTATTATTTTATGATATATATTCCATTAAAACTCTACTAAAAGAATAGAAGAAAGGATTTCATCAGAAGGCTGGCTAAGAATAGAATAGGAAGGAATGATAACAAAGGTTTGTGGCTCAGGCTCTCTGTCCGAGCCAGCTGGGCTGTGATTGGCCATTAATTAGAAACAACCACAGGAGCCCAATCCCAGATGCACCTGTTGCATTCCACAGCAGCAGATAACCATTGCTTACATTTTGTTCTTGAGGCCTCTCAGCTTCTCAGGATGCAAAATCCTAAGGAAAGGATTTTTCATGAAAGATGTGTGTGACAAGGATGGGCACACACACACCTGCAGCTGCCCAGAGGGTGCTGGGGCAGCCAGGCAGGATTTGGGGCTCCCACAAAATTTCTGTTGGACAGAAATTCCTAGAAACAGAGGCAGAGGTTCAGAGCTCCAGAGGCAGCCGTGGGCTTTGGGGTCTGCAGGGAGCAGCCTGTGTAGCTTATGGATTAATGTGCTATTATTACATTACTCTTTAAGCTTCAAAGGTCTGCCAGGAAACCTAAGCCCACTATCTATTGAATGACATTTTAAGAACAAATAATACATTAATATATTTAATTTGAGAATAAACACATACATTATAGGAAGGGATTTTGTCTATGCTGATAAGTCAGTGCCTGACCTTTCTGCTGCAATCCCTGGGTGCCCAGCCAGGGCCTCTCCCTGCAGCTCAGCCCCAGCTCTGCTCCTGCAGCTCCAGGCCGTGGCTGCTGCCTCTGGAAGCTGCAGCTCAGCCCTAATTATCCCTTCGACACTAATCTGCAGCTACACTAAATCTTGTTGCCTCAAATTAGTTAATCAATTAAGTGTCAAACCACAAAATGTTACTGATTGTGGCCTGAATTTATTGTCTTGGCACCAGATTCCATCTGCTGCTCCCTCCTGGCTCAGGTTCTGGGATGGAGGACTTTGAGCTGCCCCAAACCTTCAGGGAAGGGCTCCTGGAAAGGAATGGGCTGGAGGAGCAAGGACCTGCTCCCAGTGAGGAATGAACCTGAACTGGGATATACTGGGAGCAAAGGAATGGGCTGGAGGAGCAAAGCCCTGCTCCCAGTGAGGAATGAACCTGAACTGGGATATACTGGGAGCAAAGGAATGGGCTGGAGGAGCAAAGCCCTGCTCCCAATGAGGAATGAACCTGAACTGGGATATACTGGGGCAAAGGAATGGGCTGGAGAAGCAAAATCCTGTCCCAGTGACGAGCAATCCCTGAACTGGGATATACTGGGGCAAAGGAATGGGCTGGAGAAGCAAAATCCTGTCCCAGTGACGAGCAATCCCTGAACTGGGATATACTGGGGCAAAGGAATGGGCTGGAGAAGCAAAATCCTGTCCCAGTGACGAGCAATCCCTGAACTGGGATATACTGAGGGCAAAGGAATGGGCTGGAGGAGCAAGGACCTGCTCCCATTTAGGAATGAACCTGAACTGGGATATACTGGGAGCAGGTTTGGGGTTCTGGTGAACCCAACCAGCCTGAGGTGCCTGAGCCTGGAGCCCCTGCAGGCTCCACCTGCAATCCCAAAAGTCACAAAGTCCAATTCAATGCCCAGATTAGCTTGGAAAATTTTAGGAGCTGATGGATGTTGCTGAAAACCTTTTCAGCTCCAGAGAGGGTTTTTCTTTTTTAGAATTTCGACAAAAGATAGAACTGATAACGGCAACGTTTAGATTTTCAAAAGTCGTGAAAATATTCAGCTTAGGAAAACATTTCTGGTCACAAAATAAAATAGTCTGCTTTCTTGGAGACAGTTTCAAAAATAAATGTCAGCCTTTTAAGTGTGTATTTGAAAGAGGAAAGTTTTAAGGAAGAGGTTTTTGGGTTTGTTTGTTGTTCTTGAAAAACAAGAAACACTTTGCAACAGAAATTTCAGTTCTCGGGGAAAAGCCAACCATCATTCAAAGGATGTTGGGGAAGAAAAATGTTCACCCAGTTCTGGTCTCCAGGGTTTATATTTGCACCAAAGCTGAGGCCCAGGGTTCTGCTGTCCCCAGTTCCTGATGTGGGGACAGAGCCAAGGGACAAGGGGGAGTGTGGAGCTCTCAGGGTGGCACCAGGCAAGCAAGGCCACCTGGGGAGAAGGGGGAACTTCATAACCATGAACCAATAAATCCTAACCCTAAACCTGACCCTAAACCTAACACCTAAACCTGACCCTAACCCTAAACCCTAACGCTAAACCATAATACCTAACCCCAAACCCCTAACCCTAACCCTAACACCTAAACCTGACCCTAACCCTAAACCCTAACGCTAAACCATAATACCTAACCCCAAACCCCTAACCCTAACCCTAACACCAAACCCTAACCCTAAACAGAACCCCAAACCAAACCTAGACCCCTAACCCTAAGCCTCAACCTTAAACCCAATCTAAACGCAAACCCTAAATATAACCCTAAACCCTAACCCCTAACCCTAACCTTAAAGCTAACCCTAAATCCAAAGCCAAAGCCTAACTCAAAACCTAACCCTAAACCAAAGCCTAACCCTAAAGCCAAAGCCTAACTCAAAACCTAACCCTAAACCTAAACCTAACCCTAAAGCCAAAGACAAACCATGACCCTGAAGCCAAAGCCTAATTCAAACCCTGAGCCTAACCCTAAACCTAAGTTTAACCCTAAAGCCAAAGCCAAACTCTGCCCCTAAAGCCAAGCCAAAGCCAATCCCTAACTCAAACCCTAACCCTAAACCTAAGCCTAACCCTGAGCCTAACCCTGCCCCTCCCAGTGCCCTCACCCCCTCGTGAGCAGGTAAAACTGGAAATCAGGGCCCAGGCTTTGGGAGAGGATTGCCAAAGCCAGGCTTATTGATCCCCGGTGGAGATTGATGGCACAATAAGAGCAGGAGGCGAGGAGTGATTTTGCTTTTGAAAACGTTGATGAATAAGCACTCAGGGGCAACAAATAGCTGGACTCCCTGGATGATGGACGGCAGCAGCAGAACAAGATGCATTTTTATAAATGGGTGAAAGCAGAGGAGGACTTATTAAAAAAAATGAATGACCACACGTGGCAGGGATATGCCACTGGGGAGAAGCCAGCCATTGATTTATGTGCACTACTGGCATTTGAAAATTCAATAATAACATTGACAAATGAGAGGCAAAGCTGGCCAGAGGACAGCAGAGAACTTGGAGTGGAGAAAGAAAATGCCAAGGTCAGGATGAAGGAACAGAAAAACATGCTTATGTTGGAAAGGTTCTGAGTTAACTCATCTATATAAAGACATTAAGAAAAATCACTGTGGGATCAGAGCTCACCCCCCTGCCCTGGCAGGGCTGGAGGAGCTGTGGCAGCCAGAGGAGCTCTGGGGATGTCTCTGTGCTGGCACAGGCAGCAGGGCCCAGCCTGCCCCTCCTGCTGCTGATAAGGGGCTGCTGGCACTGCCTGGCACCCCTCAGTGAAACCCTGCTGGATTCCAGGAGCTGCTGCAGTGGGGGAATCCATAAAATCAGAGGGTTTGGGGAAAGCTGCAAAAGGCCTCAGAGACAGCAGAACTGTGATTAGAGCTGAGCAGCAGCCATGAGATTGGGCAGCAGAAAAATTATTTAAAAAGTAGAAAAAGCAAGAGCAAATAGAACAATGGTCTGTGTATTAATGCTTGCCCGAATAACTCTCTAAGCTACAGAAAGTTTATCTAGAGAGATATTAGGAAGTTCTAAGCTTAATAATGGAGCTCTGAGCATTGTGTTTGAAGGCTCACAAGCAGGTATTGTATTTGAAATAAGCAGGCATTGTTTAACCAAAGGTACCTGTGCTTACAGTGGTTGGATAGAACTACTGTCAATGTGCTTTTGCTTTGTGGGATTGGTCAAAACACTTATAAAGTGAGTTGTAACATTAAATTCTTGGTCTGCTGCCTGGGATGTGAGCTGGTGGCATCTTCCCATTGTCCTAACCATGGAATGAGGCTGATGCTGGAAAATCAAACAGCTCAAGGCACATTCTCGAGGGCTGGAGGAGCTGTGGCAGCCAGAGGAGCTCTGGGGATGTCTCTGTGCTGGCACAGGCAGCAGGGCCCAGCCTGCCCCTCCTGCTGCTGATAAGGGGCTGCTGGCGCTGCCTGGCACCCCTCAGTGAAACCCTGCTGGATTCCAGGAGCTGCTGCAGGGTTTTGTTTATTGGTGAGCTGGGGGCACAGCCCAGCCCCAGAGCTCTGTGCTCCCTTTCCCTGCTCGGGGAAGGAGGTGCTGAAAACCTCTCCTGAACCACAGGCCCGTGGACAAAAGCACAAATTGAGCTTTTGAGCCATCCCTGGCTCCCCTGTGGACAATCCCTGTCCTCAGCAGCCTGTGGGAGGTGCTGAGGCACCTGATGGTGCCTCAACATTTGATCTGCTTACTGCAAAGGGCTCCGGGGGGAGGCAGGCAGGGCTGTCCTGCTCTCCCTCACCTCCCTCCAGGCTCCTTCTCATCTCTGCAGATCTCTGAGTGCTGGCAGGTCAGAGGGGTGTCACTGTCACATTCTCTGAAAAATCCTCTTTGCCCAGGACTTTGCCCCTGGGAAGCTGAGAAGCCTCGGAGAAAAATGAAAGCAATAATTATCTGATTTGCTTCTCCTGTGTTTTGCTGCTTTGGAATGTGTTTGGACATTGTGATTGTTTCATTGGTTTCATGTGAATTGTTGTAACTTAATGACCAATCACTGTCAAGCTGTGTCAGGACTCTGGAAGGAGTCAGGAGTTTTCATTATTGTCTTTTACCCTTCTGCCTGTATCCTTTCTCTATTCTTTAGTACAGTTTAGTGTAGCATAATATAATAAATATAATATAATATAATATATAATGTAATATAATATAATATATAATGTAATATGTAATATGTAATGTAATATGTAATATATAATGTAATATAATGTATAATATAATATAATATAATATAATATAATATAATATAATATAATATGCCTTCTAAGAACATGGAGTCAGGTTCATCATTCCTCCCTTTGATGGGGGTCTCAGAAAATACCACGGAGGGGTCACAGCACGGAGCTCTGGGCTCTGCCCAGCCCAGCCCTGGCACCGCTCCTGGGGCAGGGGAAGGGCTCTGGGCTGGGGCTCCAGCCCTGGGGAACACCCAGGGACTGATGCTGGGTGCTTTGGAGCCCATGGAGGGAGGGCACAGCTCTCCCTGGGGCTCAGCACAAGCCTGGATGCACCAAGGGCTTTACTCAGCGTGGGGTTTTAGGATAATTTCCATCCCAGAACAGCTGAACTCGGGCAGGAGCAGTTCAAGCCCTCAAAACAGCACTTGAGATATTATGGCCAGGTTTTTTCCTCCCCCTGCCTTGTTACCAAACAATAAATTTCCACCCTCAGCAAAGCAGCTGAAACTCCTGCTCGTGGTGCTTTTCTCAGTCCTGCAGCCTGGCAAATCTCCCTGCCAGAGCCAGATTAGTTGTCAGCATTGTCTGATGTCCTGTCAGCCGCAGCTGATGTGCCCTGGCTACTTCAGGATGCGTCCCTAAGCAAGCTCCAGGCCAACAAATCCTGCAGGACCAGGATTTGGCATCCCTTGGATGCCCTGTGCTCCAGCCAGAGCCAAATCTGGCCAGGTGATTTTGGGGAAGATTCCTAAAAGTGGGGCCAAACTGCTCAGCTCCATGGGGGGTGGACACAGACAAAGCCCCCCCTCTTTTGTGCTGCCCTGGCAGAAGTGTCAACAGAAGGATTAAACATAATCTCATTAAAATTACAGTGCTGAGGATGGAGTTTGTGCTTCTCTGGGATGTTCTCTATATTTAGATTCCAAATGTGTTGCTGTTGCCACTCAGCTCCTCTGCTCCCAGAATTGGTGGCCCTGACAATAACGAGGTGCTCACACCCACACAACAGTGCTCAGTGTGGAAAAGCTCTGAAAACAAACAAAATCACCTGAAATTTCCTTAATCTGAGGATCTCAAAGCAGTTTATGTAGCAAAGTATCTTCTCTGGGAAGGTAAAGGGGATTTTTTTGGATTCTGTGGGTGAGAATAGACTGAAACTCTTGCAGAGAGTCCTGGAGCCCCTTCCAGTTCCTGGAAGATGCATTTTTACCCCTCTGAAAGTCTCTCAGTAAGAGTTTTTACACAAGCAATTAAGGCTGGCAAGGAGACCCTAAGTCTCTCTTTTTTTGCAGGGTTGCTGCAACAACCCTCTGCTCGAGTTTGACAGAACTGAAATAATGAATGAGGGAAAAGTTGAAAAGCTGATAAAATCTGTGTGAGCCCACCCCTCTGGCCTGGAGGGGGGGAGGAAGAACAACAGCTCTGAGCTGTGTCAGCAACAGGGTTTTGCAATCCAATCTGAGGCAGTGCAGCTGAGGACAGCTTTAATTTGGAGTTTGGAGCCAGAGCTGCATAACCCCATCCACAGCTGGTGTGATTCTGCTGCCTGAGCCTTGTGAGCAGCCAGCAGAGCCCAGCATCGAACCCCCTCTGCCCCCAAGGGGTGGGAGCAGCTCCTCAGCACCACTCCAGAGCCCATTAAACCAAAAGTAAGATACCTCCAATCATTATTACTCATTTTTACGGCCACGTTGTTCACAAATGACTGAATTTAGCTGTCAGACGTATAGAAAAGAAAAATAAAAACCTGAGCAGCAGCCATCTGCGCCCCAGAAAGGTTTGTGTTTCCCTGGTTGTTTATGGCACCAGGTCCCAGCTCCTTTGTTCCCCCGGGTTTGTTATTGTGTGGGAAATGAGTGGGTTTCACTCCCCCATTTATAAGGGTTTTGCTTTCTCTCTCCAATGCACCCTCGCTCTCTCCCTGTCTGTATTTTTAGTCCATAAATCTGGGATTGGCACGTGGAATTGGGTTTGTTTTCCTGCTGCTGTCTCTCTGATGGTTTTCCCTCGCAGAGGCTCCAGCCCGGTGTGAAAAACGCCAATCGCTTGTTTTGAAAATTTTAAAAGTTTAATAGGAATAAAATGGTTATAAAAATAGTAATACAATTAGAGTAATGATAATTTGGACAATTTGAATTAGGACAATATGAGTGTTTGCAAACAAGCTGTGGGTCTCCTGGGAGATAAAACCAGCACTGGGAGAGAAAAGAAACAATGGGAAGGATTCCACTGATTGATGAATGGAAAATGAGATTTGCTTTTACAAATAAACTTTAGGGTTGATGATAAATGAAATTAGACATTGAAAGATGAAAGAAACAATGAGGGAAAACCCCTAAATTCAGTAAGAATTAAAAATGAAAAGGGAGGGTTACACATTAGAGGGGAATCTTTGGTATCAGGTGTTCTGGGAAGTCTGAACCTCTCAAGTACCTCAGAAATGGGGAAAGAGAGAAGGGAAATGTGGCTGGAAATTGGGATAAAAAGGGAGGCTGCATCCTCCAAAAACTGGAGAGACCCCAGGGGATGCCCCATGGCCTCTGCCTGTATTGGAATAAAGTCAAAGGACTCCTCTGTCTCCTTTTTGAACATGAACCTCTGGTGTTTGTGGGTTAATTTTCCTATCAGTGCTCAGAAACTTGGGCCCTTTCAGGGCCTCTCTTGAGCAGAGTGTCCCAAATCCAGTGGCCACTTAAGACAATCTTGGCCAAAAGGCATCGAGAGCGAGGCACAGCTGACACAAGTGAGAGTTCCACTCCATCAGAGCATGTAAACACGTATTTAGCTCTAAGTGGATAAATATTCCCTCTGCAAGCCACCCACATGGAGAGAGCATCCCTGGCCCTGCACAGAGGAGGAGAGCAGAGCCTTTGGGACAGGAATGATCCATCCCTGAGGGACCTGTGCCCTTGCAGGTTCTGTGACCCCACAGAGCGTTCCTGGCTCTGCACAGGGCACAGGAGGAGAGCAGAGCCTTTGGGACAGGTAAAGATTGATCCACTGAGGGACCTGTGCCTCTGTGACCCCACAGAGCATCCCTGGCCCTGCACAGAGGAGGAGGGCAGAGCCTTTGGGACAGGTAAGGACTGATCCAGCAGGAGGGCAGAGCAGGATCGGGGCTGTCCCCAGCACAGCAGTGACACCAGCAGGCACCAGGGGCTGTCCCTGCCGGGGCAGCCTGTGCCTGGCAGGGGTGGGAACGAGCAAACCCACGGAAAACGAGGGAGGAAATGAATTCCAGGCAAGTGGCTGGGGCAGGGGGAGGGAGGGAGGGAGGGAGGGAGGGGTGGAACGAGCGTCTCTCTTTTCAAGGCAGCTGGACTTATTTTAATGGGCAAGGTCAGCAGAGAAATGACCAGGAAGAGAAATGGCTGCCATTACAAATCAGCCACGATCTTGTATCAATTATTCCCGGCGCAGTTCCCTGCCTTGGGCTCGGGCAAACACGGCCTAATCAGTTTTACATCTACGTTTAATTTTATTGGAAAGAGGAGCCAGCAATGCATCATGGGGCTGCTGCGTGACATGAAAGGTGACCCCTGCCAGCTTAATGACACAATACATAACCCTTAATGAAGTCACTATCTTGTCCTCTTTTTGCTGTCTCAGCCTGATGATTTATGATGGCATCATTTTGCTTTGCCCTCTTTTCATTTCAGCTTGACAAAGTGGATGAAACAATTATCTTCGTTATCATCCGGAGCAGGAGAAATGTGATAGCTGAGGATTTCTGCAGGTGTGCAGGGCCTGGGTTTGGGATCAAGGGAGTGGAAAAATAGGATTGGGAATTTTAGGGTTCCCCCTGTCTTTCCTCTCTTTCTCTGACTGTGGCCTTGTGAAGATGGAGGGAGGATCCCACCAAGCCTTGCAAGCCTTCCATCACCACAGCAAGAAGGAATTTCCGGAGCTCTCTGGAGCAGCAGAGAGAAGAGACCTGGGAGATGTCAATACATTTCCTTTTCCAGCTTTTTTCCCTCCCCTCTCCACACACACCTGTCCTGGAAGGCTCTGTACCTCCAAAATAAATTTGTCAGGCTCCCAAGTGCCTGACAGAGGTGACTGGGCAGGTGCTCCTTGTGTAAAGGTGGCAGCAGTGACTCTGTGTGTGCCACACACCCCCAGGTCTGTGAGCCTCTTACCCGATTTTCTGTATCATTAAACCCAGCACAAATCCCTCAGAGCTGAGCCCACAACTTCATGGCCACAACTTCATGGCTGCCAGCACACCACAAACTGCAGCAGCTCAGAACCCCAGCCCAGCTGCTTTTCCCCAGTTTTTAGGGCTAACAGGCCCCTTTTTCATTAAACCCAAACTGCTTTTCCCCAGTTTTTAGGGCTAATAGTTCCCTTTTCCATTAAACACAGCACAAATCCCTCAGAGCTGAGGCCACAACTTCATGGCCACAACTTCATGGCTGCCAGCACATCACTGCAGCTCAGAACCCCAGCCCAGCTGCTTTTCCCCAGTTTTTGGGGTTAACAGGTCCCTTTTTCATTAAACCCAGCACAAATCCCTCAGAGCTGAGCCCACAACTTCATGGCTGCCAGCACACCACAAACTGCAGCAGCTCAGAACCCCAGCACAGCTGTTTTCTCCAGTTTTTGGGGCTAACAGGTCCCTTTTTCATTAAACCCAAACTGCTTTTCCCAGTTTTTGGGGCTAACAGGTCCCTTTTTCATTAAACCCAAACTGCTTTTCCCCAGTTTTTAGGGCTGACAGGTCCCTTTTTCACAGAGGTTGCGTGAGGAAAGCCTTTCTGGTGGGCTGGGGTGCAGATGGAAGCTGCCAGCTCAGGGTTTCAGTCCTGCCAGGCAGAAATGACAAAGTGCCCTCGCTGGCCATCTGCTTGATGGCACTTGGCACTGCCAGGTGATGCCTTGGCTGGTGCTGCTCAGGGTCTGAGGGGCTGGAGCTGCTCCTGAGCTGATTCGGGGTGATGGGAGCAGCCCTTCACAGCCCTGCTGAGGCTCCTGGACAAATTGCTGCAATTCCTCACGAGGTTTGAAGAGACAGAGACAGGCCCAGCTCTTCCCACCTCGTCCTGTTCCTTGCAGAGCCTTTCCCAAATCTGGAGCTCAATCCTTCCTCCAGTCCACCAGCTGATGGAAGCCCTCCTGCCATGTTTCACCACCCAGGGGTTTTCTGCTGTGTTTCCAGCTACTCCCCCTTCCCAGTCAGGAGCTCCTGGAGCACCCTCTGTCATCAGAGCTGGAATTAAGGTGCTGTTCCAACCCTCAAAGGCAGCCCCATCCCACTGGCCTGCTCCTTGGATTTACATACTCACAACTCCGCCTCTTTTTAGCCACGTTTTTGATGTTTTTGGAAATAGTAGTCACAAGCCTTCCAGGATTTTACATCCACTGCTTCAGCCTTCTGAGTGTTCTTACTTGTAGGTCGAGGCCTCTGCACACTGAAGCAGTCAGAGCACATCTAATTAAGTTCTTGTGCCTCATTCCTGGCTAATATAAAACCGGGTTCTGAATCAGGGCCCCATCCTCCTCCTCCTGCTCCTCCCAGGGAAGGTTTTCTCTCCACGCTGTGACCTGAGCAGGCTTTCTCCGGGAGGGTGGGGAAGATAAATGCAGTTTATCAGAAAAGGCTCTTGGAGCGACCCTCTGTCAGCAGAGCTGGAATTCAAGTGCTGCTCCAACCCTCAAAGGCAGCCCTCAGCCAGCCCCATCACACTGGCCTGCTCCTTGGATTTACATACTCACAGCTCCACCTCTTTTTAGCCACATTTTTGAAATCGTATTAAAAATAGTATTGAAATAGTATTGAATAGTATTGAATAATTGAAATAGTATTATAAATGCCAGGATTTTACAACCACTGCTTCAGCCTTCTGAGTGTTCTTACTTGTAGGTCGAGGCCTCTGCACACTGAAGCAGTCAGAGCACATCTAATTAAGTTCTTGTGCCTCCTTCCTGGCTAATATAAAACCGGGTTCTGCATCAGGGCCCCATCCTCCTCCTCCTCCCAGGGAAGGCTTTCTTATCACTGGCTGGGGTCTGCGTACAAATCACAAACAGGACAGGACTGCTGGGAACGTGCCTTGAGCTGTTGGATTTTCCAGCATCAGTCTCATTCCATGGTTATGACAATGGGAAGATGCCACCAGCTCACATCCCAGGCAGCAGACCAAGAACTCAATGTTACAACTCACTTTATAAGTGTTTTGACCAATCCCACAAAGCAAAAGCACATTGACAGTAGTTCTATCCAACCACCATAAGCACAGGTACCTTTGGTTAAACAATGCCTGCTTATTTCAAATACAATACCTGCTTGTGAGCCTTCAAACACAATGCTCAGAGCTCCATTATTAAGCTTAGAACTCCCTAATATCTCTCTAGATAAACTTTTCTGCAGCTTAGGGAGTTATTCTAGACAAGTGTTAATACACAGATCATTGTTCTATTTGTCCTTGCTTTTCCACTTTTTAAATAATTTTTCTGCTGCCCAATCTCATGGCTGCTGCTCAGCTCTAATCACAGTTCTGCTGTCTCTGAGGCCTTTTGCAGCTTTCCCAAAACCCTCTGATTCTGTAGATTCCCACATTTCTCTCCACGCTGTGACCTGAGCAGGCTTTCTCCGGGAGGGTGGGGAAGATAAATGCAGTTTGGCAGGACATTAAGGCAAACCACAGCACTGCCTTGTAAGGCAGCTCCTATCTGATCAGCGGAGTCAAACGGTGCCGGGGCTGTGTCTCAGAGGAAGTGGAACCAGCTGCCCCCCGTCAAGCTGATTGCTGAGATCCTCCCTGAGATATTCCTTCTGTCTGTGGGAGATACCAGCTGCTGAGGGATTCCCAGCATGTGCTGAGTGACCCTGGCCCAGCTCAGGCAGCCCCTTCTCCTGCCCCCAGCCCTCAGGCTCCTCCACTGGCACAGCAATGGGGATTGCCATCCACCCTGGGCTTTCCTAGCACGTCAGGGGCTGAGAAAACATGGCCTGGCTTATCCTGGAGAGCAGAGGATGTGGGAGTGGGACACGGGGGCTGCTTTCTCTCATAGTGAAGGAAAAGCTGCCGCTCTCAAATTGCTCCTTTGATTTCCTAACACCTTCCTCCGGTCCTCGCAGGAGGCATTTCCTGCTCCTCTTGTCAGTTTGGACAGTATCCTAGGAATTCATTCACATGGAAGGTGGGAAATGTGATGCGTTGGCAGAAAACACAGGCAGCAGCAGTCTCTGGTATAATAATAAGTTTCAGAATAATCTGCACAAATTTAACTAATTAATTCTCAGAGAGATTCCATTATATGGATGCCATGGAACAAGGGAAGGCCAAGGTCACCAAGGTCCAGGGCCTCCACACCAACAAGGGGTGCTGGACATGGCCAAGCCCCCCAGAACTTCCTTTTTGGGCAGGAGCTCCAGGACACAGCCACAAATCCTACTTAGCCTCAAACACATCAGGGAGAGGAGAAAAGGCTCTTGGAGTGACTCCTCCACCGTCAGGATAATTACAGCCAAGATTAGAACTGGGTGGAAAACAGGAGCATTTTACAAATGAAGGAACAACTAACTGTAGGATGGTTTAATCATAATTAATGGGAAGACACTGCTCAATGAGGAGCTGCACAAGGGCCTGGCTGCGGCTCGAGCTGCCGACAGTGATGGATCGCGGCTGCTCCCTAATCCCCACTCTTTATATGCCCATTCTTCCTCATGTCCTTGCTCTAAGAGCTTTTACAGCTTTTACATCATGTGGTATCCAAGGGTGTTTAAGTGCCACGGTTTGATCCATGGGCTCTGGATTTGGGAGTGAGGGCAGGGCGTGCAGCCTGGGTTAACGCATCCCTCGCTGCGCACCCTGCGGCGCCAAATCCCGCTCCTGCCTCCCGCTTCCTCCAGGAAATCCGTCGTCTCCCAGCTCCAGATTTGGGGAACTTTGACATCCCCTAATGAGGTAAACACATTACTGTCATGTACAAACAAACAGCAACAAATTAGCAGCTGACACGCGCGGGAGCCGCGGCTCAGCAACGCGGCATCGTTGCGCTCGTTACAGGCAATTAATGCCTGCCCGTGTCCCACTGCTGGCCTCTGGCTTCACCACCACCCCCCATCTGCCTCCTCCTCGTGGGCTTCAGCCCCCTCTGCCATCCTCGTGATGCAGCACAAGGTGCTGCTGGGAGAACTGGGAAAAGCCACCTCAGCGTGTGGCTGTGAACACACGGAACTGGTGGGGCGCAGGGAGGGCTGAGACTTCCCTGAGCACCCAGCCTGGGCTCACATCCCGTGATCCTCACTTCCAGTCTCCTGCTTGAGGCCCCACCAGAGCTAAAACAGGCTGGGGAGGGGAGAGCTGGAAGGGAGAGATGGATATTTGAGTTTGTTTCAGCAGAAGCCTCTCTATTAAGTGAGAGCCAGGACAGCAGGCCCACGGTCAAAGGGCTTTATTATTATAATTGCTTTGCAAGGGTGAGAGCCTCTGGATAAGAATCCAAATCAGTCATCACTCAGAATAATGATCACGAAAAAAGATAAATAAATAAAGGTAGGATCCAGCCAAAAAAGGAGCTCGCATTATCAGCCATTAAACCAATAATCCATTAGTGCCCAAGGTTGCTGAATAATATAGTACTTTCCCAGCGCCCGTAATTTATAGTGCAGACTAGAGAATAGACACGATTATTAGAGTGAGGGCTACTGGCTGACACATGATGCATGACCGTGTGGCATTGATCTTCACACAACAGGAAGGTGTCTAGACGGGAGATGTATGGCCCCCGCAGCCAGAGCGGGGCATATTTCACGCGGGGCCTAATGGAGTGGTGGAGGCCGTGATGGATGAGCCGCGGGCGCGCGGAGCCGCGCGGGCACGGCCCCGCTAATGCGTGACCCCGCCGCCGCCCGCGTCCTTCACTCGCTCGCCGTGACCTCATGGAGAGGCAGGGACAGCGGAGGAGCAGAGGGTGAGGGAGGGAAGGGGGGTGGAGGGGAGGAGAAGAGGAGAGAGAAGAAGAGAAATAAAAGATAAGGAGAGGGCGTGATGTAAATGAGAGATCGCGGCTGCCTCGGGCTCGCTGCGCCGCTGCCTGCGGGGTGCATTCTGCTACTGGGTGTACAGGATTCACACAGGTGCTACTGAGAGCACCAAGAGGGCCCTGGGGTGCAAGTCTCAGCCTTGCTCAGGCTGCTGGAGCTTGTGGGACAGGCCTCAAATGAGCACCACATCCCATGGGACTGGCCCCAAATGAGCACCATATCCCATGGGACTGGCCCCAAATGAGCACCACATCCCATGGGACTGGCCCCAAATGAGCACCATATCCCGTGGGACTGGCCCCAAATGAGCACCACATCCCATGGGACTGGCCCCAAATGAGCAGCATATCCCATGGGACTGGCCCCAAATGAGCACCACATCCCATGGGACTGGCCCCAAATGAGCAGCATATCCCATGGGACTGGCCCCAAATGAGCACCACATCCCATGGGACTGGCCCCAAATGAGCAGCATATCCCATGGGACTGGCCCCAAATGAGCACCACATCCCGTGGGACTGGCCCCAAATGAGCACCACATCCCATGGGACTGGCCCCAAATGAGCAGCATATCCCATGGGACTGGCCCCAAATGAGCACCATATCCCGTGGGACTGGCCCCAAATGAGCACCATATTCCATTTTATGGCAGGCCTGGTTCCTCGTCATGGGATAACCCCATGTGGGAGGGGATACCCCTGGGGCCTTGTAGAGTCTCTCAAATGGCTCTGCCTGTGTCTGTCCTCAGCCCTAAACTGCAGGAACCCCATTGCAGCACACGAGGTCCTGTTAGGACCTCTGCAGCTCCTGGAAGGCTTCTTACCACCCAATCTGGGCACTTCCCTTCCCCAAACCAGGAATAAATCCATGTGTACCCCCTGCTCCTTCCCCAACCAGGTACAAATCCACACAGGCGCCCTGCTCCTTCCCCAAACCAGGTACAAATCCACGTGTACCCCCTGCTCCTTCCCCAAACCAGGTACAAATCCACACAGGCCCCCTGCTCCTTCCCCAAACCAGGTACAAATCCACACAGGCCCCCTGCTCCTTCCCCAAACCAGGTACAAATCCACGTGTGCCCCCTGCTCCTTCCCCAAACCACATACAAATCCCATTCCACCCCTTGCTGCGTTCCTTCCCCTCCATGTAAGGGCTCCAGCTCCCCGAGCTGCCTGGGAAGGAAAGGAGAGAATGGCCATTTACTGTGTTTCTTTTACCATCTGGGCTTATTAAAAACTGCGCAGCAAATTAAAAATAGGTGGGAACAAAGATGGGGGAATGACATAAAGGGTTGCAGAAAATTCTCTGTGTACTTTTAAAAGCTGGAATTGCCATATGGACTGGCAGAGAGACATGTTTTACATTTCCACTGGTACATGACTGACATCATTTAGCATTAACTTCTATTTGAATAAAATGGTAGTAGACATTTAGGTAATATTACAGGGCAATAAATGTTTTAAAGAGCCTTGGGGGGATGCTCTTGAAACACAGTCCAGACCAGAACTCTAAAAATATGTCTTAATATATATTAACCTCTTTTAGGACTTTTGGCTCTCAAACAAATAATGGAGGATAGAGGGGCTTTTTTTCCCCCTCCCCTTTTTCTTTCTGAATTAAGAGTCCCCAGCTATATTTTTTTCCCTTTTTCCTCTTTAGCTGTGCTGGGGAGAACATGAGGGAATGTAGTTAAAATTCAAAAAGGTTCCCCTTTATCATTACCATGAATCAACACAATAAATGAGCCCCTTCAGAGCACGGTAATAAGAATTTGATAAATCATCAGCCAAAAATTAACTAGATGTCAAAACAATCTTTGGGAAGTGTGATGGATTAGGGGCGATAGTGGCAATTAATCTCCCAGCATGAGTTCACAGGAGAGACTGAGCGGTGGGAGATGGATAGGGGGGAGACCAAGGCCTCACAAGGTCAGGACACTGCGGAAAGGAACGGGAGGCAGAGAGAGACGGAGAGAAGAAGGAAAAAATTCCACTGAGTCGGCAATCCCTGGCCCCCAGCAGCCGAGGTAGAGGTCAGTCACATGCCTTTGAAAGCCTCTCTGTCTCCAGCTGCTCCTGTGATGAGGCAAGCACTTTCTGCTCCTGCAATAAATGCCAGCAGCAGCTCAGGGTCCAGCCCTGGGCTGGGGAGAGCCAGAGCTGGGGATGCTCTGCCCTGATCCAGGGATGGGCGGCTGCAGGGAGACAGATCCCCCTCAGATGTGGGAATCCATCCATCCCTCATCCATCCATCCATCCATCCATCCATCCATCCATCCATCCATCCATCCATCCATCCATCCATCCATCCATCCATCCATCCCTCTCCATCATCCATCCATCCATCCGTCCGTCCATCCACCCACCCACGCACCCAGGGCTGGCAGTGGGCAGTGTGGTCTCACTGGTTCTGCCTGAGCACAGAGGGCAGGAAGGAAGTTCTGCTGCAGCCTGAAATTCCCACCCAGCTGGAGGAGCCTCCCTGGGCCTTCCAGCTCGTGGGAAGGGCTGCACCCCGCCAGAGGCAGCTGGAGCTGGGCAGTTCTCTCCCTCAGCCCAGCTGGGTCAGCAGGACCCTCTGCCCACGCCAGGGGAGCAGGGGAGGGTTGGCACAGTGGCCCTGCTTGGTGCAGGTACCATGGAGGAAGGTTGTGGCTCACCAGAGCTGGCTCGTCCAGCATCACCCTGGATCTGGCACGGATCTGGATCTGAGACAAGGACCCATGGGCTCTGGGCCTTGCTCACAGACACTCCTTGGCTTCTGCATTAAGATAAAGCAAAATGTTTGCTGTGTCCCCTGGACGTGCAGCTCCAGCTCAGGAACAGTCTGGGAGTCATTCCTTTGCTGAGCTGGGGTTACCTATGGGTGCTGCTCTCCCTTCCCTACAGATCTGCAGCTCTGAGAACAGAAACTCAGTGACACAACAGGACTGGCTCATGATTACGCTGAGCCTCCCCGAGCTCTGACTTTTTCACTCCTGCACACTCACACTGTTGCTAACACCTTCCTCAAATATTTGCATCCTTAAGAAGCAGCAGCCTTTTTTTTCCCCCATTTCTTTTCTTTTTTTAATTGCATCTTTCACGATTTCCCCCGGGTTGCTCACACAGCTCTGTGCAAGAGACAAATGCCTGGCAAGGGCTGGGACGGTGCTGGCTGCGTGGTGCACGTCAATGTCAGCGAGATTTCGGGAGGGGGAGAGGGAAGCAAGCCCTCACCCAGCTGGAATGCTCTCCCACAATGCCTGTCTCTTCTCAAGACAGACAGGCCTTGGATGGGACAGATGTTTCCACCCAAAAGCAGATGTGAAGATGTTACTTTCCCAGGGAGGAATGCAGTGGGGTTTATTATTAACCAACAGTCCCCACATGACAGCTTCCCTTGACCAACAGTTGGAAAATCTGGAAAAACACGGAGCTCTCTAATCCAAGTGGTGGCAGGAAACAGCCAGCCCTGACGGACTCTGCTGATTTATTATCATTAATTACAACCTGGAAATGACCAAAAACATCTGGGAGAGCTGAATGTGGAAGAGAAGGAAAGCTTGAGCAGAGGGGCCAAATACTTGATTCCTTGCTGGGCTCAGGGCGCTGCTAAACCTCGGGGGCAGCTCTTGGAAAGGCTCAAGGGAAGGCTCTGGGGGGAAGCAGCCCCAGGGGTCACCCAATGGGTACCTGAGGAGCCAGGGACAGCCAGCACTGAAACACAGGGGCTGTGTGAGCACAGAGTGTTGTTCATCCCCCAAAAGCTGAGGCTGTGTCCCCCTGAGGGCCCCCAGGCTGCCCAGCACTGGAAGGGTGAGCAGAGCGAGGGCAGCACCAGGAGCAGCATCGCTGTCCCCAAACCTGTCCCTCCTGCTCCTGCCCCAGCTGGGGCCTGTCACTGTCACCCTGCCGAGGTGACACACGGCCCTGGCTGCTCCAGAGCTCCGTGCCCCTGGCTGAGGGGGAGCTGCAGGCATTATTTCAGAAATGGGCTCTCCTGCAGCTCCACACTTGGCAGGTGCACACGGAATTTGCTGAACCCATCGGCCAGTTCAGCTTCACTCCAAGCTTTGGGTTTCTTTAGTCCTTTCGCTCTGTAGAGCTATCCCACTTCCAGATTTTAAACCAAACATTGAATCAGCCATTATTTGGTGTAAAAGAAGCCATTGCCTGCTGCCAGCCCCACCTCAGGACACATGGACACTTTCCCACCAGGTACAGAGAGCCCCTGACATGCACACGCAGCTGTGGTGATCCCACGACCTGAGAGCTCCTAAAACATCTGTTTATATTTTCAGAGCTGTATTAACATTGTCAGACTGTGGCAAATCTGCTTAATTTTCATAGACATATGTGTAACACACAAGCCAAAATACACTTAAAATGGGACATGTCAGAAAATAAACAACCATTAACTGATGAAATAGAAAGGAAGTTGGTTCCTGCACTTTCCCTCTCCCACACACATCCCCTGCAGCCACAGGTCCATCATCTCGTGACTCCCTGCTCAGGCTCACGCCCAAAAAGCTTCTACAGGAAAATGCAGACACTTCCAATGGCCAAAGTGTCCATCCCTCTCTAAGGGAGCTTTCAAAAAAGGCACAACAACATCCATGGGAAAAATCAGCCTCACCCCACCTTTCCTCCACAGATCCATTTGTAGAAATTGAACCTGAGCAGGTTCTTGCCACCCTTGCCCTTGCCCTAATTTACACTGGGAGGTACCTCCAGCCCAAACCCATGCCTGGAGGTGAGCAGAGGTGCCCTCTAATTGGGAACAGCATCTCCAAGGGGCTTTTCCAACGAGGTGCAGATTTCTCTGGCACACGTTGTCAGAGCTGAAGGCAGCATAATGAAGTCCAGAACTTTTAGGTTTCCCCTTTAATATATCCATCATGTCTAGATCCATTATTGACATGTTGACTTTCTTGTTTCTGATTTAAGCTGCCAGACTCGGTAAAATTGCCTTGACAGCTTTAGCATTTGTGGCAGAACACTGACATGATGTTACTTACAGCTAATTAAAGTTGAGAGCATAATAAACAATCTTGGGATCCTAGCAACCCAATTTCCCCGGGTATGGAGTTTGCTGGATCTTGACCCGAGATCTTTGAAGCTCCAGCAAATTCTTTGAGTGACCTCCCTGCTCTGAGGGCGCTGGCTTTGGGAAGCAGGGCTGGATAACACCAAAAACGCCCAGGCATGGCTTGTCCAGAGACATGGGGAGTGATGAGAGACAGGAATGGGAACTGGTGAGGAAATGAGACCCTGGGATGTGCTGGAAGTGGGTTTGTAAGGCCATTTCACCGAGGAGGAACGGGCCAATGGGTTACAGCTAATTAGCAACGTGATGAAAGCCAGCGAGGGACAATTCAGACTGATTACCAGGAAATCTTTCCTCTGCTGAGCTCTGCTGGGCTGCAAAGCCCTCTCTGGAGGGAAGCAGAGCAAAGCACAGCGTGGTTGAGTCGTTGAGGACGGATGGACGCAGCACTGTGAGCCTGGGGAGGGCCCTGGGGGAAGGCTGAGTGTGAACCAGAGATTCACAGGAGCAGACTTTGTACGGCTGCTCCAGAAGGTCCTGGAAACTTTCACTGCATCAGTTCCTTCTCCTTTCCTCCCTCGTGCCATCTCCAACCCAGCTGGCTTTGCACACAGGAGCCTCTCACAGTGTGAAATCACTCACTCACAGAAGGGAAAGGTCAGGTCAGTTCAGGGCAGGATCTCGCTTTCCCTTCTGATGAACACCTTTTTGTTATTTATTTTGTTATAATAACAAAAGAATGAACCTTGCCATACACAAATCAGATTCTCAGAGCTGACTCAGCCAGCAAAATCAGCATTTTTTTCTTGTCTGCAGGGAATCAAAAATCACTACTCACTTGTGCAGAATCAACTGCAATTTGAGGTGAATTAAATCCAAAATCTCCCTCTGTTCCTACAAATGACTGACATGCCTTCTTTATTGCCAGTTTCTTGAGTGCTATTGGACTGATTTCTCCCATTTTCACTGAATCTCCTCATTCTGCAAAGTAGGGCAACAACAACATTTCACATCTCCTGCAGAGACTCAAAGGCAGCGACACCCTCGCTGTGAGTCACCAGAGCCACTGAACGGCATCCTTAGAGCAAACAAAGGTGAAGTTGTACCCAGGCTCAGTGGGAAACGGGCAGGTTCCAGCACGTTCCTTGGCCTTTGTGCATGTGAGGAGCGACTGCTGAATCCCAGCGAGGTGATGATGCATCTGACATGTCAATAGAGGACCCTTAACTGGCTTAGCAGCCCAGCACAAAGGCTGTGGCGGTGCTCTTAATCTCTTAATTCACCTTAAACCAGCCTGAAACCCAAGCCCTGTTCTCACAGTGATTTACTGCGCTGACAGAGCCTTCAAGACTTTATAAAATAAAGACAAAACTTCTGGGCGCAGACAAGGCCCTGGAGGTGAACCAGGCATTCATGAGTGAGGCAAAGGAGCTGAGAGAGAAAGGAGCTGAGTCCAGGCCCTGCTTACAGCATGCTGGGGCACGTGTGGTCACTGCAGGAACCCCAAGAACATCCATTTTATTCCCTGTTTCTTTCCCAGGGACCTTCCCCTCAGTCTGCCGTGGCACAAAGTCCAGGGACAGACGGACGGCAGAGGACAGCCAAGGAAAAGGTGGCCACTTGCAGGAAATCTGGGTTTACCAATGCCCGGCCAAACCTCAGGCTCCAACCAGCCCCCAGCTTGGGATTCTCCACCACCTCAGCAGTCACAGCCAGGCTCAGCCTTTATCCAGGCTGACATTCCCACCACTGTCACCGTCACATTTTCTGAAAAATCCTCTTTTTGCCCAGGATCCTTCTCCTGGAAAGCTGAGAAGCCTCAGAGATAAAAAGGAAAACAATATTATCTCATGTGCTTCTCCTGTGTTTTGCTGCTTTGGAATATGGTTTGGAGATTGTTTATCCAACATGTGAATTGTTTTTACTTAATGAGCAATCACGATCCAGCTGTGTCAGGACAAGAGGGTCACGAGTTTTTCATTATTATCTTTAGCCTTCTGTCTGTATAATTTCTCTATTCTTAAGTACAGTTTTAGTATAGCATTCTTTAATATAATATCATAAAATAATAAATTAGCCTTCTAAGAAACGGGAGTCAAATTCATCATTTTCTTCTTCATCCTGGGGACCCAGCAAACACCACACCACCATGGGCTCAGGCTTTTCCAGTGGCGGCTCTCAAAAACACCAACAGAAGCGTATGAAAGTTTAGAGCAGGGCTTTATGTGGGATTCCCAGAAAAACCCAAAGCAAACAAGCAGCCCCAGCTGGGCCCTGGGTTTAGTCTGTGGGGTGGGAAGGGTTTCACCTCGGTGCAATGAGCTGTGGCAGCAGGAAGCTGCATTGCCAAATACCTGCCACGCTTGCAGGATGACAGGAATCCATCCCAACAGCAATGGAAACAAAACAAAGCCCTGCACAGCCACCTCAGCACCCACACTGGAATTGTTTATAACTGAGATCCCAGAGTCCTGGTGTCCAGGAAAGCTGAGTGATTGCATCCTGACATTCCTGCTGCCACGGAACAAACGGGATGGCAGGTACAACTGGTAACAATTTTCTGAAATTACAGAAATTTCTTGTTGTTTTCTTTTTCCGTAGTTAATAGTTCTTTTGTCCCGGCTCTAGACATTTTGCTAATCAGTTTCTATCATATGGGAGCTATCAGCAGAGACAGTCAAGCCTGGGGATATGTAAAACCTTTCCATTGCCTGAAGAATCCACGGAGACCTTTGACACTTGCCAAATTCCCTTGCAGGGGAAGGGTAAGGGAATAAACTCAGAGCCAAAATCTGCAAAGTTGTTTCTTCATCAGCCTTTAAACAGAATCTTAAAAGTTTCCTCTGCTCTCATCACGTTTTTATGGGGCAGCAACAACCGAAGGACTGCTTTGCTAAGGCTGCTTCTTTCTACCCTCTCCAGCCTCCGAGGAAAAAACAACCCCAAAACCCAAGAGAAAACCCACCCTGCCACTCAAGGAGCCACGTGAGGGGCTGAGGGGAGGCGCCACAGCAGCTTCACAGCCCAACACCTCTACTCCCTTTGCTATTGAAACCAATGGAACACGGAACTTGGGGAAAGCGAACCGAGGCAATTGGGAGCAACAGGGCAGAACCCCCGGTACGTGCTGCAGGGCTGAGCTGCCTCTGCTGCAGGCACAGAGAGCCCCTGGTGCTGCTCTTCCAGGGAATTGGTCCCTGGAGCCATCCCTGAGCCTGGCTCTGCTCTGCTGAGGCTGCTCCTTCCAGGCTCCGGGCTGGGACAGGGAGCAGGATCATCAATCCTCACGTGGGTCTGATAAAAACCACCCCTCTGCCACTGCAAGTGTATCAAACCTTCTCCAAAAAGTCACTTCGAGGTCACTGTTTTTGTCCAGTATTTCAATACATTAAATGCAATTACTTCATTGTTGATTTACCTGTCATTAGAGGCATGTGTTTGAACATGATTTATTGAGTGAGTTTTGTGCCAGTTGACTTGCAATAGATTGCACAATATTCAAAAAGGCTCATTTGCTTGGCATTACATTAGAAGCAGGGTGATTGCAACACAAAGCAATGTAAATGAGTTCTGAGAGGCTCCATCATTCATGTTGTCATGTACTGAATCCTATTATTATTTATTACCATAATTGTACTGTGTTTCCTGGGGCGATAAATTAGGACTGATGGGTCCCGCTGACAGCCAAGGACTGGACTCGCTCTATATAATTTAATAGGGATACTGTTGGATCTCTGCTTGGAGGAGACTTAGGCAGGAATTTAGTAACTAAGCAAAATCCTTTCTTAAAAAAATTAAAAATAAAATAAAAGCAGCGAGGTTCCCCTCACCCCCCCCCCCCCCCCCCCTCTCCCTTGGCAGCAATTTAAGTCTTGATAAAAGCTGCAAAGGAAATGGGAGCACTCTGTCTTTCATAATAGGATTGTTAAAAAAAATCACTGCCCTGTGTCACAATCTGTTTTCTGCTCCCTGCTGACAGGCAGCCTCCCGTGCTGGGAACGCGGGGACAGCCGATGGCTTAAAGGGACAGCGGGGACAGCTCCTGGCCGCAGCCCCGGCCCGGCCCCGCCTGTCCTGCGGCAGGAGCTGTCCCCAGCATGGCTCGGGGGAGCCGGGCAGGCTGTGCCCACCCCTCACACACAGGGGCACAAATGCCCCCAGCTTGTCCTGAAGTCCTCAGAAGTGGCTGTGGGTGGCCTGAGGGGTGTCACCTCCCTCTGAGGGGCTCCCAGAGAGTTCTAGGGGTGCCCCTGAGCCCTCCTTTCAGGGATTCACCTGGAGTTCTCCTTCTAGACATTCACCTGGGCCTCCCCTCCCATGGGTTCACCTGGATCTTCCCTTCCAGGGCTTCACCTGGATCCTCCTTTCTAGAGATTCACCTGGAGCTCCCCTTCTATGGGTTCACCTGGATCTTCCTTTCTAGAGATTCACCTGGATCTTCCTTTTTAGGGATTCACCTGGGTCCTCCCTCCCATGGGTTCACCTGGAGCTCCCCTTCCAGGGCTCTGAAGGCACGGGGGGGACTCTGTAGCTGAGATCCTGGGGATGTTTTCAGCATCACTTTGGTACCAACCTCCCAGCTCACGCCTGCTCTCTCTGCTGGAGCTTCCTTCCCATGAATTCCCTGGAATTCTCAAGGCCTGAAGGGCCAGGGCAGGACCCAGACAGCACCAAAACCCCTCTGGAGAGCAAAGGCAGCACAAAGGTGGGGCCACAGCTCCAGCACCCACCACCTGTTGGAACTGAGGAATTCCTTCCTCCTAACCCTGGGTGCTCCAGAGTGCAAAGCGCAAGGATGAGACACAAAACTCAGCTCTTATTTTATATTCAGGCACCAAAAGCTCGGAGTGGGACAACTACAGGGGAAACAGGGAAAGAATGTCTGAGGGACATTCCCAGATTCTTTCCCTGAGGAAACAGGGAAAGAATCTGAATGTTCTGATATTTAGATTAAGATTCAACAACAAAATTCTTCTTTCCAAGCTTTTAAACACCACCAATACTCAGTTTTTCTTCTACAGTTCTTGTAAAGACACTCAGAGTCACAGAACCTCAGAACTGTTGGGCTACAACAGGTTAATGGTCCCTACAGTCCCGTATGCTGTACTTGTGAGCAACCAAATGTCCATAAATCCTCCTAGTGGACAATTTTATGGAATAATCAACACATCAGGGATATTTCCTTCTAACCTTCCCTGAGTTAGTGACTGGCTTATGCCCTGAGGCATGAGAGCTTATTGACTGGATCCATCTCTTGCTCAAGTCAATAGTTATCTGTCAATTCAGGTCAATTCAAACGAGATTTTATCGACAGGAGAAGCTACACAAAATGTTGCCAAAGTGTGAGAGAATGACAAGGCACCCCTACCCTCCTGGAGCCATCTGTCAGCGAGAGAAACAACCTGCACTGCTTTTACAGAGAGCCCAAACTCGCAGCTCCATCGAACAGAAATCGTCCTTGATTTGGCTTCATCGACTTAATTGAGCTGAGCTCTGCTCAGCATAAACAAGATCCATGCCGTGCCTCCACGGGCACCCTCAGGAGCAGCAAGAGTGCATTAAAGGGTTGCAAAGCCATAATTGTGTTAGAAAGGGGGCAGAGCAGTGATCCTGGCAGAGGATGGCAGAGCTGCACCCACAGCTGCTGGCCTGGGCTCCCGCCCTGCCCCTGCTGGTGCAGCCCTGCTCTCCCACCCTGCAGACACATGAGCCTTGTCACTCACACATCAAAGGCGCTCTGAGCTCGCCCCCTGGCAGCAGTGACACATTTTTGGCCCGGCACAGCACATTAATAGAGCTCGCTGTCAAACACGGGGCTCGCAGACAATGCGGGGATTGTCCGGGCCGATGGGCAGATCACCAGGTAATGTGATGCAAGAGCTATAAAATAGCTCAAAGACACCAGCAAAAAACACAGAGCCCAGCGTTTGAAGAGAGCCTTGTGGTTTGTGGGGATTTTTTTGGTATAAATTCTGGAACAGACCCTGGCATTGGACTCGGTGGGGTTTCCAAACCCAGCCTGGTTTGACAGGCACATTTCCTCGAGTGGTGCAGCGTTTCCTTGTCTTCTCCAGGGTCTCCTTCCCAGCATGTTCTCCCCATCCTTCATTTCATTGCTTGGAACAAATGCCAGGCCCAGTCCAGGTGTTCTTGTGGCACCAGGGACAGGGTTTGAACTCCCCCCTGTGCAGGTACAGTGCTGCTCACCCCAAACCAAACAGGCTCTGCTCTGCCCGGCACCATCCAGGCCATGGTGGAGCTCCACAAGGAATCCCAGGAGCCCTTTGGTCCCACTGCACGTCCATCAGTGAGGGTCAGCCCCAGTGACCTGGCCTGGAGTGACACTGGGGACACAGCAGAGCCTGCACAGCGCCTGAAAGGGAGGTTGCTCTGCTTTGGTGAGCTCCCATCATCCACCATCCATCCATCATCCATCCATCCATCCATCCATCCATCCATCCATCCATCCATGGATCCACCCATCCATCCATCCATCCATCCATCCATCCATCCATCCATGGATCCATCCATCATCCATCCATGGATCCATCCATCCATCCATCCATCCATCCATCCATCCATCCATCCATCCATCCATGGATCCATCCATCATCCATCCATGGATCCATGGATCCATCCATCCATGGATCCACCCATCCATCCATCCATCCATCCATCCATCCATCCATCCATCCATCCATCCATCCATCCATCCATTCCCCATCCATCCATCCATCCATTCGCCATCCATCATCCATCCATCCATCCATCCATCCATCCATCCATCCATCCATCCATCCATCCATCCATCCATCCATCATCCATCCATCCCTCCCTCCCTCCCTCCATCCATCCCTGCCCACTCCCCAGTGCCATTCCCGTGCTCCTGAGCGCAGGATGAGGATCTGGAGGGTGCCTCCGTCAGTTTTGTCCATTTCCCTCAGCACACCAGCCACTGGTCCCCATCTCTTCCTTTCAGAGCCATTTGGAATGGCCTGATGGAAATCAATTGATAATTGATAATTTCCAGCATTGATAACCATGTGTGGGCTCTGAGGCACATCCATCTCCTCCTGCAGCCTCCCATTACTGCGCTGTCAGCCAGGAGAAGGGGGCCCCACTCTGAAAGGGGAGGATGAGGACGTTGTTTCTGCCTCTTTTGTAGAACACATGTCCCCAAATCTCTGTTCCTGTCACCACAGACCCCTGTCCCCAGTCACGCACTTGTTTAGGCTCTGATCCTTTCATTAACAATGGAGAAATGCAGGCCCTTACATCTGTTAGCAGGCATAATTCTAGACAAATACAACTTCTTATCAAATAAGCCTGCAATAAATGTTTCATGAACAGAACCCTTCAATAGAACTCCCAACACTAATTTAATGAGAAGTATCAAATGAATTTTTTTTTTTTATTCTGATATCTCCCCTGAGAAAAATGATACTTTGCAGGCCTATTTTTAACAAATGAATTATTGACTTAAACTGGCACAATTAATCACAATATAATGGGATCAGGGGATGTTAGAGGCTCATTCAGCACGGCAGATGATGAGTACTGACTCTTCCAAGAAATGAGGCTCTTTAATCACTCCCAGATTAACAGCTACATGCTTTCAAATTTCAATCACAGGGAACTGCCAGTGTGGAATGAAAAGGGCCCACTCCAGCAGGAGCAGAGGAAACAGGAGGATTTCTCACCCCATTGGAGCCCTGCTGCTCATTGTCTCAGAAATTGGCACCCAGCTTCCCTGGGGAAAGGAAAGGATCTAAATCGTGCTGCATTTCCAAGAGTATTTCCTCCCAGTCTTCTTCAGGTAAGAATTTGGTTCCAGGACAGCCCTCAGGCTGTTTAACACCTGCCCTGGAGGGAAAATCTTCAAGGTTTAATAGAAAAAACCCTCTTAATTAACCCCCTGCTCACTAGGAACCCCGTTTTCTGAAGCTTTTGGCTGTTCCTGCCAGAGGTGCTGCTTCACTGCACCCCACGAGCACCAAAGGTGTTGGCTGGAATTTTCTCCTCCTTCAGCTTTTACCTGAGAGTGTGGAACGGTCTCTGCTAGGATTTGACTGCAGGAGGAGCATCCAGATCCTCCTCCTGATACAAACCCACCTCCAACTGCTTTGGCAGGGAGAGGTGCCAGGTTTGTGGCTGAGGACGAGAGTTCCCCAGCCAGCTTTGCTGTGCCCACCACGAGGCTTCAACAAGCAGGAGGAAACCCTGCAGCTCCTGTGGACCTTGAATCCACCCAGGGAAGAGGGACAGCTCTTTGAAATGGAAAAGCAGTGGGAAAGAGGCTGGGGAAGGTGGCAGATGCAGTGGGTTGCGCCAGACTTTTTAACAAGTCTCACTGCCTGCGAGGCAGAGCCTGGAGATGGGAACGAGACAGGAGCGAGCCCTGGTTGTGCCTGCGTGTGCTGGAGCTCCTCAGAACCAGCTCTGCTGTGCCGTGGGGCAGTTCCTGGGGCTCTGGCACCCAAAATCTCCTC
Organism: Molothrus ater; assembly: GCF_012460135.2. Taxonomy (NCBI): domain Eukaryota; kingdom Metazoa; phylum Chordata; class Aves; order Passeriformes; family Icteridae; genus Molothrus; species Molothrus ater. The sequence goes on along the minus strand of NC_050505.2, from coordinate 2,623,690 downwards.
TCTGCTTGGATTGTGAGAACAGCAGGGCTGGTGGGGCACAGGTCCTGTGTTCCCTGTGCTGGGCACGTTGTCATCTGCTGGTTCCCTGTGCCTTGGGGCAGCTCCCAGGGCTCTGACAGCCAAAATCTCCTCTCTGCTTGGATTGATAGGCCTGGGAGAACGGCAGGGCTGGTGGGGCACAGGTCCTGTGTTCCCTGTGCTGGGCACGTTGTCATCTGCTGGTTCCCTGTGCTGTGGGGCAGCTCCTGGGGCTCTGGCACTCAAAATCTCCTCTCTGCTTGGATTGTGAGAACGGCAGGGCTGGTGGGGCAGAGGTCCTGCATTCCCTGTGCTGCAGGAAGTGCGGGGATGTTCACAGCAGTGCTGGGCACGTTGTCATCTGCTGGTTCCATTTAACAACTTCTCACACCATATGCAGTTTACATTACGGTATCCTGCACATGTAGGTTTTGGCTGGGAATATCCTCCAGAGCTCGGGATTTATGGCCATGCAAATGCTCGGGGAGGCGAGGAGCAGGCCTGCCAAAGCTGGGGAAAAGGAAAACCTCCTTTGTTCCTGCTTCTGGGTCACGTTAACCCCAGCCCTGCCGTGCTGCAGCACAGGGAACGCTGCTGTCCCAGCCCCTCGTCCTTTCCACAGCCATTCCTCAAATACCAGCATCTCACACACATTTCCTTGGCTTCCATGGGCAGCTGGAGCTGGGCCTCTGAGAAAAGATCTGCTTTCAGCCAAGCTGTCTTTTCCTTTCTCTGCAGGCCTGGCATGACAACGGGGCTGGCTCTGCCATCACTCCCCAGCCCTGCATCCCCTGGGGAGTCTCCAGAGTCCCAGCAGCGCCCTCGGGGCAGCAGAGAAGCTGCTCACGGGCATGGGATGAAGAGTTTGTTCTTAGTGCCCCTCTCCTGCATTTCAAAGAACAAAAAAAACAGGAGAAAAGTTTGGTGTGGCATAAGAAGAGGATTGAAGAGAATCTGTCCATCCTTTCAGTATAAAATCTCGTTTTATACCCACAGGTAACAGGAAGAGGAGTGGAATTTTACCCTCCTACCCATGGAATAGGAAGGTAAAAGCAGCAAGAAAGAGAAATCCCCAGATTCAGAGGCCTGGGAGCTTTCAGCTGATATAAACTGGTGTGCTAAGAAAGAGAAACAAGTTTATGCTCCTTGGGAATTTATTGCAACAGTTCAAAAATGAAATCTCGTATTTGTGAGGAAAAGATGGTTGAAGCTGTTCCTGTGTGGATAGAAATGACCCACATTCCTATTTCTCTCTTAATTTTTTAATAAGCTGATTCATTCCCTGCATGACATCACTACATGTTGATACCTTTATCAAAAACATTAATAAAATATTCACTTGCATTTGTTTACCAAAAATGCCTTTTATGAAGATGAAATATTTCTAAAATCTGCTCATTTATGTTTTTCACCAAGCAATATATAAAAAAAAGAACAACAAAACATAATTTGTGTTGGTGAAACTCAAAGAATTTTGACAGCAGCAACAACAACTTGTTTTGTGAAAATTGCTTTTGAGGTGGAAAAAAAGCAACTCTTTCAGACACCACCATTTAATATTATCTATTTTTTAAACCAGCCTGTTCTGTATGAGCTTCTTGCTGAATTCTGCATCCTTGGTGCCACCTGAGGAATTGAAGCACAGCAGGCAGGACAGGCAAAATTTTGCTACAGAAACTGCAATTACTTGTGGTGTGTTATTCACATCAATATCAAGAAATATATTTATAGCAATAAATATAAATATTAATATTAATAAATAAAATTAAATAAATAGAGTGTCAATAATTATAAATATAATATTAATAAAATGAATATAAACAAATATAAATATAAGTATATGCATATACACATACATATAAACATGCAATTGCTTGTGGTATGTAGCTCACAAAAATATAAATTAATTAATTTATTTATACAAATGAAAATTAAAAATAAAAACATAAACTTGCAATTGCTTGTGGTGTGTTAGCCACATAAATATAAATATTTCATTTATATTAATAAATATAAATAAAATATAAATATAAATATAGATATAGATGTTAATATAAATATAAATATATATAATTATGACTACAAATACATATACACATGCAATTGCTCATGGTGTGTTATTCACATAAATATAAATAAATTAATTTATTTATATAAATGAAAATAAAAATAAAAATATTAACTTGCAATTGCTCGTGGTATGTTGTTCACATAAATATAAAGAAATATATTTTTCATAAATATAAATAAATATAATAGCTACAAATACATATACACATGCAATTGCTCATGGTGTGTTGTTCACATAAATAAAAATAAATATGTATATTTATATAAATTAAAATAAAATAAAAATCAAAATATAAACCTGCAATTGCTCATGGTGTGTAATTAATTTCCAGAGTCCCAAGACAGAAGAATTTAAGCATGTTTTGTCCTTCTTTCTCCTTTTTCCTTCCTAGCCTCCATGTTCTGTGTGATGCTTGCACTTTTAGATTAGTTTAAAGTAAGAACACACTAACATAAGTAATAAGTATTAGAGAATTATTGTAAATAATGTACAGGTAGTTTTTAGTATAAAAGACAGCACCGCCTCTGAGGGTGGTCAGTGTGCCTCTGACTGACCTGCTGGGCACAACTCAGCAGGCCAAGGAAGGAATGTTCGAGATAAGAAACAATAAACAACCTTGAAAAACACAGCCAAAGAATCCTGACTCCTCCTTTGACTGCCGAGCTAAGAAACTTGTACATATCTCAAAGTCATTCTGACCAGCGTTTGGGATATCACCAATATTGTGGATGGGACCTGCCTGAGCTTGTCTGGCCCTTGGTGCTGAACCAAACAGCAGCAACTGTGGTGTTTCACCCCACAGACACTTTTGCCTGCCTGGGTGTGTGGTGTTTCACCCCACAGACACTTTGGGCTGCCTGGGTGTGTGGTGTTTCACCCCACAGACACTTTGGGCTGCCTGGGTGTGTGGTGTTTCACCCACAGACACTTTGGGCTGCCTGGGTGTGTGGTGTTTCACCCCACAGACACTTTGGGCTGCCTGGGTGTGTGGTGTTTCACCCCACAGACACTTTTGCCTGCCTGGGTGTGTGGTGTTTCACCCCACGGACACTTTTGCCTGCCTGGGTGCTGCAGCTGGGCCCTGCAGACAAGTCCAGGCCTGCAGGAGCTCTGGTGCTGCTGGGATGGAGCTTCCCCCCATAACAGGGGCTGCTCCTCAGGTTTCCCTCTGTGGAGAAGCTTTCAGGCCATGGTGAAGGAAAGGAGTCGGTTCTGAGGGAGGGTTTGGATCCAGAGCTTTATTCTGGCCCTCAGGCCTCTGAATGCAGCACCAGCTCCCACAGAACTCCCTGAGCCCGTGGCTGCTGCTCCTTTGAACCCCGGGGAGAGGGGCAGGGAAGGGGCAGGGAGCCACCAAGCAGGGACAGGAGGGGAGGGACAAAGGGACAAAGGACACCTGGATGGCCCAGGGCCCCCCAGGGGTAGAGGGCATCCTTTGGATCTGCCCAATCACTCGAGGCCCTTCTGGAATGCCAGGACAGACAGACAGTGCTGGGAGGGGAAGGAGAGGTGACTGACACACCTGGCAGGGAATTATCAGGGGAGGGACCCGAGGTTCTGAGGTAAACCCTGAAATCACAACACAACAACCAGAAAAGATTCCAAAAGGCAAGGACCAGGCACAGGGGACTCGGCTCAGCCTGCCAGCAGGTGTTAAGTGAATTCCTCCAAAAGGACAAGATTCATTCTTTCACTGGCTTTGGGATGAATTAGCACGAATTCATAATCCATAAATCCTGGCGGCAGCGAAACAGCATCCCTCCTGTTGTTATTTATTTTGAGATTTTCACTGGGGCAATAGCTTTACGTTTGACATTTATATAGGTCACAGTGAGCTAATAGCCATCTGCCATCTGGGGACTTTTATAATGAACATTGCAGAAGACTATGAAACAATCTCTGGCATTTCCGATGCGAGCAGAAGCTGAAATAGGGTTGATCTTTACAATATGCTCTGCTGTCTCTGCTCAGGTCTGCATTAGTCATTTGCCTGGCCTTGCTACACTCGCACATATGGGGAGGGTGGGTTTGGTGTTTAATACCAACAGTTAATCACCAGGCACAGGAAAAGCACCCAGTACCTTCCTGCACGGCTGTAAAAGGCCCCAGTTCACCTGAAAACTCTTCACACACCTCAGAAATACTGATGAGCCCTCCCACAGCACAGGCACAGAGACACAGCTGTGGTGTGGGCACGGGAACTCTCTGCTGCAAGGTCACAGCCTTCCCTTGCTCCCTGATCCCCCAAAACACACCCAGACCGGACAGAAACGGGGAAGAACGGGCAGAATTCCCAAGGAAACACCCCCAGACAGCAGCTGGGGTACAGCAGGCCCTGCTCCATCCCAGCCTTGTGTCAGAGAACCAACCCTGACCATTTCCCAGGTACCAGGTTTGGACCATTTCCCCAGGTACCGTTTCCAACCACGCAGGGTTGGAAGCAGCAGAGACACCTCTGCAGGTGCTGTCCTCACCCTGAGGGGCACAGCGTGGATCTGCTCCTGGGCAGGACAGTCTGTGCCACCTCCCTGGAGCTTATTATTTATTTATTATTTTTTATTATAATAAATATATTTTAATTGTTTATTTGAAATTAATTATACTGTCCTCCTGAGCAGGACAAATACATGGAGCTCCTCCTGGGCAGGACAGTCTGTGCCACCTCCCTGGAGCTTATTATTTATTTATTATTATTTATTATAATAAATATATTATAATTTTTATTTTAAATTAATTATACTGTCCTCCTGGGCAGGACAGTCCTGGAGCTGCTCCTGGGCAGGACAGTCTGTGCCACCTCCCTGGAGCTTATTATTTATTTATTATTATTTATTATAATAAATATATTATAATTGTTTATTTGAAATTAATTGTGCTGTCCTCCTGGGCAGGACAGTCCTGGAGCTGCTCCTGGGCAGGACAGTCTGTGCCACCTCCCTGGAGCTTATTATTTATTTATTATTATTTATTATAATAAATATATTATAATTGTTTATTTGAAATTAATTGTGCTGTCCTCCTGGGCAGGACAGTCCCTGCCACCTCCCTGGAGCTGGACAGGAACACCTGCACTGCCTGGCACCTGTGGGCACCATGCTGGGGTCAGCAGCTCCTGCAGATGGGAAGTGAGAGAGGCGGAGATGGGCACTGAGGCAGAGATGGGCACTGAAAGAGGCAGAGCTGGGCAGGGAGAGAGGCAGAGATGGGCACTGAGAGAAGCAGAGATGGGCACTGAGAGAGGCAGAGATGGGCACTGAGGCAGGGCTGGGCAGTGACACAGGCAAGGCTGGGCACTGAAAGAGGCAGGGCTGGTCACTGAGAGAAGCAGAGATGGGCAGGGAGAGAGGCAGAGATGGGCACTGAGGCAGGGCTGGGCAGTGGCACAGGCAGGGCTGGGCACTGACACAGGCAGGGCTGGGCACTAACACAGGCAGGGCTGGGCACTGAGGCAGGGCTGGGCAGTGGCACAGGCAGGGCTGGGCACTAACACAGGCAGGGATGGGCAGCACTGCCTTGCTGAGTTGTGCAAGCCTCCTCCAGGAGCTGTGAGCCAGCCCAGGTGTCCTGAATTTCAGCTCAGCACTTTGAGAGCAAGGCTGGCCCTTCTCCTGTACCCACACAGGGTTTGTGCTGCTGCACCAGGGCTGTGGGAAAGGGCTGGATATGCTCAGGCATAGCAGAATATCCCAATATCCCATCTCAATTAGTCACTCTCCAAAAAGCCTCCTCAGGGGGGCCGGGCTCCTTAATGCTGCATGTTCCTCCTGAGTTCCCCAAGCCTCCCCAGGCCTCGGGGTAATAAATTCCATTTGTCTGTGCTGCAGCAGCAGCAGCAGCCTGTCCGAATCCTCCTTCCCATGACTCAGCTCATGATGAAATGCCTATTTCCTGGTGCTGAGATCTGTGAAAATTGGTCTTTCCAGCCTCCCTCCCGAGGGCTGTGCCTCAGCCAAGGGTCCCTTTGATCAGAGGAGCTCTCTGCCTTCCCCGTGCCCTGGTGCCTGCTCCTGGGGTGGTTATTGTTGGTGTTTTGTCTCCCAAGGACGGCACGCAGAGCGCATTTGAAATCCAATCCCCTCTCCTGGGGCTGTGGGACAGGGGGTGCCTGAGCACTGCCCACGTTTTGACCTGGTCCTGGAAGGACTCAGGTTACTGAAAACGCTGTGCTGGCTCCCACAGGCATCGATCTTCTGGGCTGTGACCTGTGCAGAGTTCAGCTGGTGACAGCTTCGGGAGCTCTGGGCTCAGCTGCTGCCACCAGAGCTGATGGAGAGGGGCCTGGCACATCCAGCAGCATTCCCAGCTCTGCTCCAAGTGTGGTAGAGCTGTGGGGACACCTGTGGGGACACCTGGCAGCCCCTCCTGGCTGCCACCAGAGCTGATGGAGAGGGGCCTGGCACATCCAGTCCAGCTTCCCTACTTCCAGCAGCATTCCCAGCTCTGTCCAGGTGTGGTAGAGCTGTGGGGACACCTGGCAGCCCCTCCTGGCCCCAGCAGTGTCCAAGTGCTGCCCCTCTGTCAGGGCCCAGGGATCCCTCTGGCTGTCCTGAGCAGCCCAGACCCTGCCAGGGGGCTCAGAGACCCTGGCACAGAGCCCAAAATGCCCCCGTGGGTTTGATTATGACCCAATGGAGCAAGTTACCAACCTTGTATGAAGATCAGCAAGCCACGAAAAATTAAGTAGAATGATAGTGAATTTATCACAGGGTGGAAAAGTAGATTTTAGAGTTTTTGGTATGGGGGTTCAGGAGGCAAGATGGAGGGAACTGGGTGTGTCCAGCCTTTCTCCTTCTTCTTCTTGGCCTCCATCTTCTGCTGCGATGGTGGCACTTTGGGATTGGTTTAGAGTAGAAGCTCACTGTCTAACACAGGTGATGGGTATTGGGAAGGAATTGTAAACATTGTACAGGTAGTTTTTAGTATAAAGACATAACCCTGCCCTGGGGGCAGGCAGAGTGCCTGGAACTGTCCTGCTGGATGGACCTCGGCAGGGCAGGAGGAAAATTTTATAGATAAGATACAATAAACAACCTTGAGTGTCAGACCCTGCCAGCTTGGCAGAAGGGGCCCAAAGAGGAGTTTTTAGGGTTTAAGATGTAGCACAGTATGGTAATGTAGTGATTCTTATAGGCAGTACAGAAATGCTATAAGATTTGTATGTTGTACTAAATTAGTTAGTGAAAATCAGAATATTCAACACAAAAGATGATTTATTGTATTGTAATGAGAACTTGGCACTCTTACCTCTTGTCTCTTAGCTCTTACCTTTTACTCTCTTACCCCTTTTACTCTCTTATGCTTTTACTCTCTCACCCTCTCACCCTCTCTCCCCCTCTCTTCTCTCAGTCCTGCTCTGAGCTGTGCCTGGCAGATCCCAGCAGGGCCCTGCCCTTGGCCCTTTGCAATAAACCCCAAATTCCCAACCTGGCTGCAGAGATCTCTCGTGTCCTACCCCCCGACCGTGCTACCCCCTCATCAATCCTACACTTGAGACCAAGAAATGAAGAGCTCTGACTCCTTCTTCAAGCTCCGGGCTGGGAAAAGAGACTTTGGAACTTTTCTCGGGGTCACTGTGAGCAGCAGAGAGAGACCCCGACACCCCTCAGCCCGGTGGGGCTGCCCCTCACTCAGCCCAGCCCTGCCTCACCCCGGCCCTGCTCCCTGCTCTCCCTCCCAGCGCTGCCTCTGGTGTCAATCACACCTATTTTAATGTGTTAACTTTCTAAATCCACTTTTGTGCTCACTTAACAATGAGCTGCTTTGATCAGGGTAATACCAGCAAAACCAACAAACCCTCCTGCCCCTCCCCTGGAGCAGAGCTCACCAGGCCTCGGCCTTGTAAAACCAAAGCAATTGCAGCCTTTAATTTTATTTCCTTTATGTTCAGGCCGTGAGGTGCTGGTTCTGATTAGGGACATTCTGAGCAGGAATAAAGCTATTTTAAATAAAAACCACGTTGAGCTTCGGGGGGCGGGGGGGGGGAAACACAACCTCATCAATTTAGAAGGGTCTGGCAGAGCTGATCTGTGGGAATCCATAAAATCAGAGGGTTTTGGGAAAGCTGCAAAAGGCCTCAGAGACAGCAGAACTGTGATTAGAGCTGAGCAGCAGCCATGAGATAGGGCAGCAGAAAAATTATTTTAAAAGTAGAAAAGCAAGGACAAATAGAACAATGGTCTGTGTATTAACACTTGTCTAGAATAACTCTCTAAGCTGCAGAAAAGTTTATCTAGAGAGATATTAGGGAGTTCTAAGCTTAATAATGGAGCTCTGTGCGTTGTGTTTGAAGGCTCACAAGCGGGGATTGTATTTGAAATAAGCAGGCATTGTTTAACCACAGGTACCTGTGCTTACAGTGGTTGGATAGAACTACTGTCAATGTGCTTTTGCTTTGTGGGATTGGTCAAAACACTTATAAAGTGAGTTGTAACATTAAGTTCTTGGTCTGCTGCCTGGGATGTGAGCTGGTGGCATCTCCCCATTGTCCTAACCATGGAATGAGGCTGATGCTGGAAAATCAAACAGCTCAAGGCACGTTCCCAGCAGTCCTGTCCCGTTTGTGATTTGTGCACAGCCCCCAGGCTGGTGACACTGATCCTGCCAGGCAGCCCCTGAGCAGGGAAAATACACTTCTCTGGAGCGTGTCACTGTTATCCCAGGTGCAGAGCTGCTGTGAGCACTGTGACACTGCTCAGGACATCAGGGGACAGCTCAGGGCACAGCTCAGGGCTGAGCACCAAATCCTGCTCAGCTGGAGCAGTTCTGGCAGTCCCAGCCCTGCCTGTGCTTTCTGAGCAGCTCCTGCTCCCCGGGGCTCTGGGCAGCCCCATCTCTGTGAGAGGAACAGCAGATTTGTGTTTGCAAACAAGCTGTGGGTCTGCTGGGAGATAAAACCAGCTCTGGGAGAGAAAAGAAACAATGGGAAGGATTCCACTGATTGATGAATGGAAAAAGAGATTTGCTTTTACAAATCAACTTTAGGTTTGATGATCAATGAAATTGGATACTGAAAGATGAAAGAAACAATGTGGGAAACCCCCTAAATTCAGTAAGAATTAAGAATTAAGACGGAGGGTTTTACATTAGAGGGCAATCTTTGGGATCAGGTGTTCTGGGAAGTCTGAACCTCTCGGGTACCTCAGCTGTGGCACCCAAAGGCAGGGCTGGGCTTTCAGCATCCACCTGGCCCCTTTGCAGAAAAATCCCAGGAAATCCCTTCAGCAGCACTGGGCAAGCCCTGGGAGCCTGCCTGTGTGGTGCAGGGGTGTCGGAATTCAGCACATCCCTGTCTGTCCTGCATTGCTTGAACCCCTGCCAGGGGGCTCAGAGACCCTGGCACAGAGCCCAAGACCCCTGTGCCTTTGATTATGACCCATGGAAACAATTACCAACCTTAGATGAGGATCTGCAAGCCACAAAAGTCTAAATAGAATAATAATTAGTTTGTCACGGGGTGAAAAAGAAGTTTTTTGGGGTTTTTAGAATGAGGGTTCAGGGGGCAAGATGAAGGAATCTGAGCATGTCCAGCCTTTCTCCTTCTTCTTCTTCTTGGCCTCCATCTTCTGCTGTGATGGTGGCACTTTGGGATTGGTTTAGAGTAGAAGCTCACTGTCTAACATAGGTGATGGGTATTGGAAAATTATTGTAAATAAAGTACACGTAGTTCATAGTATAAAAAACTAACACCACCCCAAGGGCTGGAAGCAATTACCAGCTTTGTGTGAAGAGTTACAAGCCACAAGAGTTTGAGTAGAATGACAGTGAATTTATCATGAGGTGAAAAATAGATTTTTTGAGTTTTTAGAATGGGGGTTCAGGGGGCAAGATGGAGGAATCTGGGCATATCCAGCCTCTCTCCTTCTTCTTCTTCTTGGCCTCCATCTTCTGCTGGGATGGTGGCACTTTGGGATTGGTTTAGAGTAGAAGCTCACTGTCTAACAGAGGTGATGGGTATTGGGATGTTATTGTAAATATTGTGCATGTAGTTTTTAGTATAAAAAGATAACACACAGAGTGCCTCTGTCCTGCTGGATGGACCTCAGCAGGCCAGAGAAAGAATTTTATAGATAAGAAACAACAAACAACCTTGAGAAAGAGAACAGAAGAGCTCTGACTCCTTCTTTGACTGCCGGGCTGTAAAGAGACTTGAACACATCCCGGGGTCCCTGTGAGCAGCAGAGGTCCCGAGACAGGGGGTGCAGAGGCTCTGCTGCAGTGCCCCTGTGCCACCAGGCCAGCGTCCCTCCCTGGCACGGCGGCGACAGCTGCGAGCCCGATGAGTGAATAACCTAATCGAGCCATTAAAAGAAACAGAAGCCCTCTGCCCTGTTTGATTTCTCTCTATAATGATGTAAAGTGCACTTTAATGGAGTCAAAGTGGTCCTGGGCCATTCTTGTTAAGGCCGTTTGATGCAGTGCTATTGAGTCCCAGTGCTCGCCTTCATTACCTCCCTCCTGCATTGTACTCCAGACTTCCCCACAGCCTCTCTGCTGCCACAGCCCCTTGCCTGCATTTTGTCTACATAAATTAGACCTTGTGCAGCATATTGGCCTGTCAGGGGACTAGGAAGAAACTGTATATTGTTTCTGGCATTCCCGGGCCCTTCTGCCCCTGACATCTGCTGTGTTTGTGACAGGGAATACATTCCTGACTCATTATCCGGGCAAGCGGAATCCCTCCCTGACAGCACCATTAATCAGAATCAAGCAGTCCAGCAAATAAAAAAAAAAAAAAGAAGAGAAAAAAAAAAAAAAAAGGAGAGAGAAGAAGAAAAAGAAAGCAAGCAAAGAAAAGAGACAGTTCCTAACTTTCACTTCTGTGTCATTCCAGTGTCTGGACAAGTAGCAATCCATCTTGCTGAGTGACAGCTCTGATGGATGGCATTATTTATGCTTTTGTGTATTAAAAGATAGTTCTGGCGCTGGCTTGTCACTCAGCAGAGATTTGAAAAAAGTTGAAATTTAATTTGAAGGAAAAGAGGGCAAAGATCAGAGGATGCTGATGCTGGGGAGTTGTGCCCAGGAGGGACAGAGATTGCAGCGGGAGGGGACAGAGGTGTGGGGATGGTGCAGGACTGCCCTGCAGGCACTGAGATCTTTTTCTCAGGCTGGATGGGGATCTCCAGGGCCCAGGGGTCTGTGTTGACACAAACAGGTTTGATGTTCCTTGGAGGGATCATCACTGGGGGGGGTGAGACAGGCATATGCTTAATTTTCTGTCCCTAATTTGTGAGTGTTTGTGTACACAAATATGATTAGATATGTACATATGTATGGGTGTCTGCAGCAGGGGGGCTCCCCATGCACATGTGTATTTACACAAATTAATTTCAAATGCAGGCTTTTTGTCCCGGCACACGCAGCTTCAGTACAAAACACTTCCCTAAGTATCCACACACACACGAGGACCAGCACATGGGCACCTCCCAGGTGAAAAACACACCCACATTTTTCATTTCTCCCTCTTAAAACTGCTTGCTCACACTGTTTGTCGATGTGAGAACAGACCAAGGACAATGTTCCTGGGGAGCTGCTTCGTCCTGAGCCATTCCTAACCTCAGCATCACCAGGAATGCCCATCCATGCCTTGGTTTAAGCGCGCTGGCAGTGAGCTCTGGGTGTCTGTACATCTGTCCCACATGGTGTGTGAGCACCACAGCATGGGCAGGGTGCTTGGGGCTGCCAGGGGAGACCTGCAGGTCATGTTCACCTCAGGACAGGTGAATCTCAGATTGCTGATGCTGGGTGTTAATGCTCCAGGGAAGATTCACCTCATCTGGCCACCGTGGTTAATTCAGCAAAGGGCACTGTGTGAGTAAGGCATCTCAAACTCAGGTGTCAGCATTAATTAATGGTATTTCCAGCCCTGAGCAACCCATGGTTTTGACCTGAGAAAACATGAAACAAGCAGAAACCCCACTCCTGTTATTTATCACTTTTGCTGGAGATGACCCCAATCTCTTGGCTATTGGGACAAACATCTGCTGTGGAACCCATTAGCCAGCAATGAGCATTTGTTCCTAATTAATACAAATTTGTTTCCTTCCCCAGTCCCAGCAGGTCCCAGGACCCCTCTCCTGGGCTGTTGGCAGCAGCAGCATCACCCAGCCACAGCTCAGACCCTGAGAGCAGCTCTGGAGCCTGCAAATGCAGGGCAAAGCCAGCCCTGCAAACCCAGGACTAACCCAGGAAAAACCCAGCCCTGCAAACCCAGGACTAACCCAGGGCAAACCCAGCCCTGCAAACCCAGGACTAACCCAGGACAAACCCAGCCCTGCAAACCCAGGACTAACCCAGGGCAAAGCCAGCACTGCAAACCCAGGACAAACCCAGAATAAACCCAGGACAAACCCAGGACAAACCCAGCACTGCAAACCCAGGACAAACCCAGGAACCCAGCACTGCAAACCCAGGACTGCAAACCCAGGACTGCAAACCCAGAACTGAAACCCCAGCACTGCAAACCCAGCACTGCAAACCCAGCATTGCAAACCCAGAACTGAAACCCCAGCACTGCAAACCCAGCACTGCAAACCCAGCATTGCAAACCCAGGACAAAACCAGGACCAACCCAGGACAAACTCAGGACAAAGCCAGCACTGCAAACCCAGCATTGCAAACCCAGGACAAACCCAGCATTGCAAGCCCTGCTGGAGCTCCAGGAGCAGTGCTGACTTGCAGGCCCAGCTGGATTTTTAGCACAGAATCCCAGGATTGAGTGATTCTGCGGTTCTGTGAGCTCCAGGAGTGACTTGCAGGCCCAGCTGGATGGTTGCCAGCATCCTCCTGCACTCCTTTTCCTTCCTGGGGATCCTGGCTCTCCCCTTCCCACCCACCGGGGTCTGTTTAGGAATACCTCAATGCCTGGGCTGAGCAGGATGGACACTCAGGGGATGCTGGCACCCAGAGCACTCGAACCCCAAAGGCCCAGCCCAGGGTCACCCCAGAGCTGCTCTGTGCAGAACAAGGGGCTGTGTCTGGAAAGTTTCCCTGCCAGGATGACATCACAGCAATCCCAGGCAATGAGCTGTCCCTTCAGGGTGTGAAGCTGTGGAATAAACCTGATTCTTTCAAGATCCAGAGCTTAAATTTCAAAGTGAGATGTGTGTGTAATCCCCTCAGGCTGCTTTGGAAGCCCAGCCGGTGCTTGCAGAAGGAACTGGTCATTTTTCTACTCGAGGTCTCAGCAAGGCAGAGCCTGGGGATTGGCTTTTTTTAAATGTTGATACCATGAAATTGCAGTTGGCTGGGAGGGAGGGGAGGTTGCAGTTTGTGCAGAAATATGTGCAGGGGTTTCTCTTCACTGGCTCCAGAGGGAGAAGTGGGGCTGGTCCAGGAGGAAACACGATATTCATCACTCAGAAGGGCCGGCACAGCAGAGAGGAGAGTCTGTCTCATCTGTCAGTCCTGCTTTATCCATTTTCTTGGACTGTCCTGGGCAATGAAGACATCCCAGGCCAGACCTCAGCCAGGGCTGTAGGAGCGTCAGGGGTAGGATGGTGGGGACAGACGGACAGGAGAGATCTCTGCAGCCAGGTGGGGAATTTGGGGATTATTGCAAAGGGCCAAGGGCAGGGCCCTGCTGGGAGCTGCCAGGCACAGCTCAGAGCAGGACTGAGAGAAGAGAGGGGGAGAGAGGATGAGAGGGTGAGAGAGCAAAAGCATAAGAGAGTAAAGCGGTAAGAGAGTAAAAGGCAAGAGCTGAGAGACAAGAGATAAGAGTGCAAGGTTCCCGTTCCAATACAATAAATCATCTTTTGTGTTGAATATTCTGATTCTCACTAACCAATCTAGTACAATATATAAATCCTACAGCATTTACACACAGCTTATAGAATCATTACATCACCATCCTGTGTTCCATTTTAAACCCTACAAACTCCTCTTTGGGCCCCTTCTGCCAAGCTGGCAGGGTCTGCTCTGACCCTTGGGCCTGTCTGCAGGCAGAGGGTGTTGTTCCATCAAAAGGGGATCACCTTCAGCCAGCCACACCATTGTTTTCCAGTTGTTCAGTAACTGAGGGATCTCAAAGCTGCTTTCATTTCAATCTCACTTATAGTTTCTATATTCTCAAAATCTTTTGCCATACAATCATATTTATAAGGCTTTCCTGTTCCATCTTCCTCAACACGGGGCAAACAATGCAAACATTTGTGGCTGTGCTGAGCACGATTCCTACCCAGTAAAGATCTGCCCCTTGATCCCCAAAGCCAAAGGAACAGAAGCTCCTGAGTTTGCAGCGGGGTTGTTGGAAGGTTTAATTCGATTCTGTCGTCTGTCAGAACAGCAGGCAGAGGGGAGGAATGTACTGGTGTCATATGGAAACCACAGCTCGATGACGGACAAAATTAAATCCTTGCATTTGGACATAAACCATGGTAACACAAAATATGCAGCGAGTCAGGCTTGCTTTTCAGTGCTGAAAACACAAGGCCCCACTTGGCAGGCTGAGAAGGGGATATTAGTCAGATTTAGACATGGTTTTCTTTGTTTTATTGAAGGATAAATAATTATGTGCTGAGATATTCCAGACTCATGTTAACACAGCTCTGTGTGAACCACAGCGGAGGATGCTGTGAGAATGGGAAGGACTGAAGGTCCTTTGGCCTGCAAACTCTCTGGGAATTCTGGAAAAGTTCTGTCATTTGCTTCTAGAAAAAAACCCCAAAGTTTGCTCACAAAACACAGAATCCCAGAGTTGTTTAGGCTGTAGAAAAGCTCTGGATTCCGAGCCCACCACCGGAATCTGACGTGCTGATCTCCACAAATCCAACCTTCCAAGCATTTTCTTCCCTCGCATTCCTGAGTCACCACGGATTCAGGGTGTCCATGTGGCCCTGCAGGGTCAGCTCTGTGTTCCTGCTCCAGCTGGGCACCCCTGGCAGCAGCTGCTGGGCCCCCATGCCCTGTGTGTGCCAGTGGCCAGGCCTGGCTCACACACAGAGCCTTTTGGGGGAAGTTCCTTATGGTGTGGGAGCACTTCTCCCTTGATTGAAAGAAATGTCTGTGCAGAACAACAGACAAAACCGATTTGTCACAAGCCTTTCCTCTCTCAGTGCAAGGCTCCTGACAGGGATTTATTGAGTACACCCAAATGTGCTGAGCAGCTCACAGTGACACTCAGCAAACCCATGTTCTGCCTCGCTTCTCCCAGGGCTGCTCCTGCTTTCTGGTTCAGGGGAAAGCCCAATGTCAGAGCTGCCCACACTGCTCCAGCCCTGTCCCATTGCCACCCTCCTCTGCTTATCCTCACCTTGTGCATCCTCATGGCACAGGAGCTGCTCTGGTCCTGGTTTGGGTTTTGACCGCCCCTCTTCTCCCTCCTCCCCAGCATCCCCACCCCAGCTGCTGCTCCCAACGTGATTTATGAGCTCTTGCACAGTGAAATCCGCATTTCTGGTGCCTGCCAGCACTAATGGAGCATGCAGAGATCTGACCACATTGACTGATCTTAGTCACTCGTGTTTCTCTTTCCTGACCAGCCTCCTCTGCTGCCAAAACAACTTTAAAAGGAAAAAGTGGTGGAAGGTGAAAGGCACAATTCACTGAGGAAGACCTGGAACAGCCTTTTTCTAGAAGAAAAGCTGCTCTGGTTCCTGCCCTCTGCTTCTCAGCTCTGCAGAGGCTGTAAAATGGAGCCTGTAAATCCATGTGGAGAGGGCAGGGGACAGCAGTGGCACCCAGCAGGGTGGGTGTCCACGGGATGGGATGGAGCTCAGCAGCCCAGGCACGACGTGGGGCTGGGTTTCACATCTCCCTGCTGCTCTGCTCCAGGGCTTTGCTCATTTACAGGGCTCTGATTCTGTGACTGGAACTCCTGGTAAGTGGTTCCTTCGGCAGAGATCCAGCAAAGCACTTAGGCAAATTCATGAATTTATGTCCCATTGACTTCTGTGCGAGTATTTATGTGCTCCAAGTCGTGAGTGCCTTAAATGCATTTCCAGATTGGGCCCTGTGCTCACCAGGCTTTCTGCAGCCTCGTAAAGCCCAGGCTCTCAGCATCCAGGAGTTCAGGCTCCCATTTCCCCTCAGCAATGCAGAATTCAACTGCAGAAAATGCTCTTAAACAACAGAAAACTTTTAGCTCTGAACTTCTAATAATTCTGGAGAGCAGCCAAGCTTTGACACATTAAAAGAAACAAAAAAGCACCAAAGTGATGGCTGTCAACAGAGTTCATGCCTTTGGGAGCCCCTCCTCTGGCCAGCAAGTCAAAACTGCCTCCCACATCCCATTAAGGTGGATGAACTGAGTGGTTGGGAGCATCTTTGCATTAATCAGTTCTTTTTCAGAAGTGCTAATTTCATTTCTTCCAGGCTCCAGGCACCCTGGAGTACAGGAACGTGTTGCTCCCAGCCCGGTGTGGTTCCTGCTCTGCCCTCTCCTTCTGCAGCTGCAGCACCACACGTCCTTTACCCCATCAAACACTCCAAACCCCAACGTGACACCCTGCAGAAAATGCACCACTCATCCTTTACCCCATCAAACACTCCCAACCCCAACGTGACACCCTGCAGAAAATGCACCACACGTCCTTTACCCCATCAAACACTCCAAACCCCAATGTGACACCTGCAGAAAATGCACCACACATCCTTTACCCCATCAAACACTCCAAACCCCAACGTGACACCCTGCAGAAAATGCACCACACATCCTTTACCCCATCAAACACTCCCAACCCCAACGTGACACCTGCAGAAAATGCACCACTCATCCTTTACCCCATCAAACACTCCAAACCCCAACGTGACACCCTGCAGAAAATGCACCACACATCCTTTACCCCATCAAACACTCCCAACCCCAACGTGACACCTGCAGAAAATGCACCACACATCCTTTACCCCATCAAACACTCCCAACCCCAACGTGACACCTGCAGAAAATGCACCACACATCCTTTACCCCATCAAACACTCCAAACCCCAATGTGACACCTGCAGAAAATGATTTACAGTCAGCTGGAGCTGCTCTTAATAGGAGTGGTAATTTCATCGAACTAAAAGCAGCAGTGATTTATTTTTAATTATAATTACCCTTTCGGCGCAGGAAATGGAGCAGTGAGTGGGGTTTGCATTTCCTGCCCTGTTTGTCCTGGCCCTGCACCACTCCCTGGCTGCATTTCTGGCAGTCCTGCATCAAATGTGCTCCAGGTTGTTTCTGTGTCTGGAATAAACAGGACTGTAGGTTTGTCTTGGTGCTTTTGCCCTCCCTGACACCAACCAGGAGTATCCAGCGGCACAGTTCAGAACACCCCAAACTCTTCTCCAACTTCTGCCCACGTGGCTTTTCCAAGCCTGGACTGCCAGGGGTTGTGTGAGGGGTGAGGATGCAATAAACTCCCAGGCAAACCTGCCTTCAGGTAGACCCGTGCACAGAAAAATCCAAGGGATTTTGGAATTTTGGGGGTTGGGGTTTCTTTTTACTGTGGCCGTGGCTCAGCCCCCTTGGAGGGGCTCCCAGAGGGACAACCCCAGGTCCCTGCCCTGCTCTCTGAGGGCAGCTCCACATTTGATCCTCCAGGAACTGAACCCCTGTGCCAGCCAGGAAAAGGGGAGCAGCCAGGCTCTGCCTCCCTTAGCCTGAGTTAGAGACAGAAAACTGCAAAGCTCAGGATCAGATTTGCCCTTGGCTCACAGAGTCACAGGGCTGGGAGAGGATGTTTGCCACCACATTTCTCTTCACAGAGAAAAGCAAGGCACAATTCTTCCCAGGAATATTTCTGGGTTTCACCTTCACTGAACCTCAGAGACAGAAAAAAACAGTTCTTGTGTCATTTACTGCTCCTGTGGTTGTTCACGAGTGGAAGATTGTTTACCTGAAGGGAATTGATCACTGGATTCTGGTGGGAGTGTTTTAATTCACTGACCCATTGGAGCCAGGTGTGAGCTGGGACTGTTGGCTGACAGTCACAGGATTTGTGCAATTTGTGAGAATCCCTAAAGTCAGAGGGTTTTGGGAAAGCTGCAAAAGCAGGTGAGGGCTTGGCAGATTCAGTTTAGATGTAATGTAATATAGTATAGAATAATAATATAATACTAGAATAATATAGTATAATAAAGTAATTAATTAGCCTTCTGATATCAATGGAGTCCTCCTCATCATTCCTCCTTCACCAGGGGTGAAAATATCCACTGTGACCGTGTTCACAGGGGTTCTTGGATGAGGGGAGAGATGAGAATGTTGACTCCGTGTTTCAGAAGGCTGATTTATTATTTTATGATATATATTACATTATAACTATACTAAAACGAAATAGAAGGAAAGGTTTCCTCTCAGAAGGAAAAGAATGGAATGAATAACAAAGATCTGGGGCTCGGACAGAGAGTCCAAGCCAACTGGTCTGTGGTTGGCCATTAATTGTAAACATTCAGGATGGGCCAATCAAGAATCCACCTGATGCATTCCACAGCAGCAGATAACCACTGTTTGCAGTTTGTTGCTGTAGCTTCCCAGCTTCTCAGCAGGAAAAATCCTAAAGAAAGGATTTTACTGAAGAGATGGTCTGCGACAATCCACCGTGGATGCTCCAGTGGGAATGGCCAGGAGGGACCGGCCTGGATCTCCCTGGGGTTTCCACGCCCTGGGTGAGGCCCTGCCAGCCCCAGGTCACCCCTTCCCACCCTGCTGTGGAGCACCAGCTGCAAAGCTCAGCCAGATGAGGCTCAGGGGCGGAGAGGGAAGCGCTGGGATGGATCTCGCAGAGCGCGGGGATTAAACCCGCGCTGACGGCTGGAAGCGCCATCCCCAGGGGCCATGGAATGCGTTCCCAGGGCTGAAAGGATGCTCAGCCAGCCCTGTTTTCATCACCCCCGTCCGTCAGCACCCAGCCAGCAACTCCCCAGCCCCGTGGAGACGAGGAATTACAGAGATCAGGCGGCCCAGGGAAGTACAAAAGGGATTGCAAATGTTCTGCTCTCATTAATCTGCTGCTTCTCCCCAAAGATGTTCAAAGCTCAGGCCAGATCCTCAGCTGGCAAGTGAAGTAGGAAAGCACTTAAATAAGACCTTAAATTTAAGCTCATGTTTGAATTCTATTTACCACAAAGTTCATTTGAAGATAAATTCATGCTAAGACAATATTTCTAAGCAAAAAAAAAAAAAAAAAAAAGCCCTCACTTGAGCCAGAGCCTTTGCAATATAAACAGAGCTAATCTGTTGTAGATGAGGATTTTCTGCTGTGGGGCTTCTTTCCCACTCTCCCAAGCCCCTTTCAGCCAGCAAAGGGAACAGAATTTGGGGCTTTGGTGCCTTGTCTCAGCAAACCAATTCTACTTGGGTTTTGCATATTCAAGTAACTGCTGGAAAAATCACAGTGAGCCAGTTTGTCACTGGAAGGCAACACCGGCAAAACAAAAATTGCTGTAATAATTAATTAATCAAAATCTTGTGCACTGGTTTACAGCCTCAAAAGACCTGTTTTCCTGACCCTTTTTTTCTTTCCCTGCCATTGCTTGGGAATTGCAAGCACTGCTGTGGTTTGGGGTGTTGTGAGGGTTAATACATCCAGGCAAAAAATGTGTCCAGGTAAAAATTGATACATCCAGGTAAAAATGAATATATCCAGGCAAAAATTAATATATCCAGATACAAATTAAGGCATGCAGGTAAAAATTAATATATCCAGGTACAAATTAAGGCATGCAGGTAAAAAATTAATATATCCAGGTACAAATTAAGGCATCCAGGTAAAAATTAATATATCCAGGCAAAAAATAAGGCATGCAGGTAAAAATTAATGCATCCAGGTAAAAAAATAATGCATCCAGGAAAAGCAGGCAGTGTAAACCTGGATGATGCCATCACCTCCAGACACCCCCATTAAAGCTTGACTGTTATCTCAGTTATTATTGTCACTGTCATGTTTTCTGAAAAAATCCCTTCTCCAGGATTTCTTCTCCTGGGAAGCTGAGAAGTCCAGGCCTGCAGGAGCTCTGGTGCTGCTGGGATGGAGCTTCCCCCCATAACAGGGGCTGCTCCTCAGGTTTCCCTCTGTGGAGAAGCTTTCAGGCCATGGTGAAGGAAAGGAGTCGGTTCTGATGGAGGCTTTGGATCCAGAGCTTTATTCTGGCCCTCAGGCCTCTGAATGCAGCACCAGCTCCCACAGAACTCCCCGAACCGTGATCTTACCAATCAGATCCAGAATTCACCAAATTTGTTCATTTGACACCTCCAACTTTTGTTTATAAAAGGATTCTATTCCCAGATGCCTTAAAGATAAAGGATTATCCACCAGGATAATCAGCACGCGCTCCCAAGGGAAAAATCAGGGCCCATGAGCGCAGTTTGGAGATTAAAGTCTTAAAAAAATCCATGTCCAGCTAATCCTGGATAGGCCCAGCCCAGCTGATGTTGTTGACAGCGTTGTCACACCCCCAAAGCACAGCACCCCTCTTTGGAGCTGGCTGTCAGCAACATTCCCTGAATTTTAACCCCGGGGCGAGGGGCAGGGAAGGGGCAGGGAGCCACCAAGCAGGGACAGGAGGGGAGGGACAAAGGGACAAAGGACACCTGGATGGCCCAGGGCCCCCCAGGGGTAGAGGGCATCCTTTGAATCTGCCAATTCTGGAATTCCAGGACAGACAGACAGTGCTGGGAGGGGAAGGAGAGGTGACTGACACAGCTGGCAGGGAATTATCAGGGGAGGGACCCGAGGTTCTGAGGTAAACCCCGAGATCACAACGCAACACCCCAACGCTCAGGGGGTGACAAAGCAGCCCTGGGTGGGTTCTGGGGAGCTGGAGGTGCCAGGAGCTGCCCAGGCTCTGCCTCAGGGCCACGGTTGGCACTGGCAGTGGCAATGGCAGTGGGACAGCAGCGCTGGGCCCGGGGAGCAGAGGGTAAGGAGACGTTAATGTGTGCAGTCAGCTCCCATCTTGCACTCTGCGAGTGTGCTGGTATGAGTGGTTCTGACACCCTGAACACAAACCAGATGGCCCCTTTCTTACGCCATATCATGCAAAGAGAGATCTGAATTAATTCATGTAGAAATCATGACAATTCTGTTGCTGTTGGAACTCAGTATAGCGGACAGGGTGGCAGGAGATTATGCTGAATTTTTAACTTATAAAATACTAGTGACAGATGTCACCGCCTGTTCTCCTTTGTTGTTTCTCGTCCTTTCTCCATCCTCTAGGGCCCTCTTGCCCTTCTCCAGAGCTTTACCTCTGGGCTGCACAGCTTAAAACCTCATTTAAATACACTTCTGTGCAGAACTTGACACACCGTGTGTAAAGAAAGATCCACCAACCCCAGAAGCGCGTGCCTGAAACACAAACACGCTGGGCAAAAGGAGATTTCATTTTCCAGCCAACTCCACCCCCAGCCCTTTTGAAATCCCATCCCCAATCAATGACGGGGATCGATGGCCCGTGCAGGCAGCGGCGCCTTCCTGGTGCTGGCAGGGGGAATTCCAGCAGGGAATGTGCCATAGCTGGGGTCCTGCCGGGCTGTCCCTGCCCGTGGGACAGGGGTGGGTTCACAGCTGTGCAGCATCAGAGCTGTGGCAGCAGGGGCTGCAGCTCCGAGCTCAGCATCCCTGGGCTGGCGCTGCTGGGGGACACCCAGCTGGCCCTGTCCCCCTCTGGGCACATTCCACTGGCCCTGTCACCCTATGGGCACATTCCACTGACCCTGTCACCCTATGGGGACATCCCACTGTCCCTGTCCCCCTCTGGGCACATTCCACTGGCCCTGTCACCCTATGGGCACATTCCACTGGCCCTGTCCCCCTCTGGGGACATTCCACTGGCCCTGTCCCCCTCTGGGCACATTCCACTGGCCCTGTCACCCTATGGGCACATTCCACTGTCCCTGTTACCCTATGGGGGCATCCCACTGTCCCTGTCACCCTATGGGGGCATTCCACTGTCCCTGTCCCTCTCTCAGACACCCTGCTGGCCCTGTCTCCCTCTGGGGACACCCCACTAATCCTGTCACCCTCTCGGGGCACCTCACTGTCTGTGTCCCTGTCCCCCTCTCAGGACACCCCATTGTCCCTGTTCCCCTTTCAGACACTCCACTGTCCCTGTCCCCCGCTGGGGACACCCCACTGTCCTTGTCCCTCTTTTGGACACCCCACTATCTCTGTCCCCCCCTGGGGACACCCTGCTATCCCTGTCCCTTCCCTGTCCCTGTCCCCTCTCTCCTCCCCGCTGTCCCAGCGCTCCCAGCCCCTGCCCCGTGTGGCCCCCGCATCTTTCAGCCCCCGAGCCCCGCGGGGCTGGAGCAGCTCCGGGCAGGGCTGGGGCCCCTCCAGCCGCACAAAGGCACCGAGGGCTGGCACCGAGGGCTGGCACCGAGGGTCCCTTTCCCTTCCAGCAGCGCTGCGGGGCCCGGAGGATGCTCAGGGATGCTCAGGGATGCTCAGGGATGCTCCCGGTCCTGCGGAGCCCCGCGTTTCCCCCTCCCCTTGGCTTTCCTTCCACCGGGGAACTTTCTCCTCCCCCCTCGGAACCTGAATGAACACTTCTTTCAGTAATGGGTTTTTTCCACCTGGTTGAGCCGATGAAAGGTTTATGAGTTGACATTCAGTGCGAGGAGAACAAAGCGAGCGCGGGCTGTGCGTGCGCGGGGGCGGGGACGGGCGCGACAGAGCTGCTGAAAACTTTATTACAAACCCGAGAGGCGCTGGGAGCCATAAATCACCGGCTGCTCCCTGCGAACCCCCGGGAAGCTGCCACGGCACACGAGGATGGGCACCGGTGAGCGGCGCTGGGAGGAAGGACAGGAAGGAGGAGGAGGAGGAGGAGGAGGAGGAGGAGGGGATGAAGCTTGCTGAGCATCCATCTCTCACTGGTCCCACTTCCCTGTGCCAGACAGGGATGCCCAGAGTCCCCAGCTCAAATCCCAGAAAGGTTCAGGTTGGAAGGGAGCAGAAATGCCATCAGTGCCACCTCCTGCCGTGGGAGGGGACATCTCCCACCAGCCCGGCTTGTTCCCACCTAACCCAGCCTGGAAATCTGAGTTATGAACAGAACAGCTCCAAAGGAGTTTCCAGAGGCTGGAGATGCTGTGTAGGGCCCAGCTGAGGGGGAAAATCAGCTTCAGGTAAGAAGCTGCCCCTCCAAGTCCCGTCCAACCCATCCTGGAAATCTGAATTATGAACGGAACAGCTCCAAAGGAGTTTCCAGAGGCTGGAGCTGCCGTGTAGGGCCCAGCTGAGGGGGAAAATCAGCTTCAGACTGAAGCTGCCCCTGGGACAGAGCCGTGTCCCGGTTCCACCCGGGTTTCACTGGGATTCCGCCTCTGCCCAGGTACAGCCGGCAGCTCCTGTTTACCCACAGAGCCGAGCAGCAGCTCGCTGGGAGTGTTTAAAAACACCGCGCCCAAAACAAACAAACAAAAGGCTTTCAGCTGGTATTTGTTAGGAAACCAGCGTTAACAGGCTCACAGTTATGAAAAGCACCTTTAGCAACGCGAGAGGAATGATTTTTACTTTGCATTACAGAGAAGGGGAGAAAGAGCAGAGCCGCCGCCAGCTGAGCCTGCGAAAGGAGCAGGAGGCGCAATGTCACAGCGGCTCCCGGCTCACACATGGCACTGCCACCGCCACACGCTGTCCCCAGAGCAGCCCGGCCGTCCCCGGGAGCCTGCCACAGCTTGGGCAGCGAGGGAAACAAGGAAGGAGAGCACCTTCCCCACAGCATCCCTAAACCAGCTCGACAACTTCCCTAAACCACCCCTGCACCTTCCCCACAGCATCCCTAAACCATCCTTACACCATCCCCAAACAATCCCTACACCATCCCTACACCTTTCCCATCCCTACACCATCCCCACACCTTCTCCACCCCATTCCTACCCCATCTCTACACCATCCCCACCCCATCCCTGCACCTTCTCCACAGCATCCCTAAACCAGCTCTACAACTTCCCTAAACCATCCCTACACCTTTCCCACCCCATCCCTACACCATCCCTGCACCATCTTACACATTCCCCAACCCATCCCTAAACCATCCCTAAACCTTCCCCACCCCATCCCTAAACCATCCCCACACCTTCCCCATCCCTAAACCATCCCTAAACCATCCCTCCACTTTCTTCACCCCATTCCTACACCATCCCTACACCTTTCCCACCCTATTCCTACATCTTTCCTGCACCTTCCCCACCCCATCCCCATCCCTGCACCATCCCCACACCATCCTCACCCCATCCCTCATCCCTCTCTCCCGGGGAGCGCTCAGCTCCTGCCGGTTCCGTGGCCCGCTGGAAGCGCTTCTCTTCCTGCCTCCCCTGCCAGCAGCAGCCTCGGTTCTGCTCTAATTTAGCCTGGTAATTAGCAGGGCCCGCGCGGTTTCTGGGCCAGCAGGAGCGCTCTCCTGGCCGTGCCGGTGAATGGCTCCGGGGAAGGGATGAGGAGCAGGGAGCGGATCCCGGGTCGGGATGAGGAGCAGGGAGAGCGGATCCCGGACCAAGGAGTGGATCCCGGGTCGGGATGAGGAGCAGGGAGAGTGGATCCCGGACCAAGGAGTGGATCCCGGGTCGGGATGAGGAGCAGGGAGAGTGGATCCCGGACCAAGGAGTGGATCCCGGGTCGGGATGGGGAGCAGGGAGAGCGGATCCCGGACCAAGGAGTGGATCCCGGGTCGGGATGAGGAGCAGGGAGCGGATCCCGGGTCGGGATGAGGAACAGGGAGCGGATCCCGGGTCTGGATGCGGAGCAGGGAGCGGATCCCGGAGCAGGGAGCGGCTCCCAGCCGGCCCCGCCGGTGCCACAGCCGCAGCTCCCGGGGCCGCCTCTCCCCGGCCATGCCGAGCGCGGCACTGTTGGGAAGGATGAGAGTTTGACAGGAAAGTCTCACAGATTTGTGTGCTTGGCAGAAAGATTTTTAAATGTAGAGTCTGATGAAGGAATAGAGATGGAAGCGGGTTTTGATATAGAAGGAAAGAATTGCTGAGCCAGTCTCACTGGATAACCAAGGAGCAAAGGGTGTGTGAGTTAGAAGGGTTTTTATGGCTTAGAGCAAAGGATAAACCCTCCCCAAACAAGAAGATGTTTTTACCAAGCAGGGAGAGAGCACAGGCAAACAAGGCAGCAAATGTGGCAAGGAGAAAAAAGGTCTCAGAATTTTCCACTGCAAGAAAACTGAAAAACAACTTGTGGCTTAAACTGTAATGTACTGACTGTGAGTGACTGGAGAACAGTGACATGGATATGGGAATTATAGCAGTTATGATAGGCTGTAGATAATAGTTAAGGTATAGATTGGTGCTACTGCATTAAGATCCTCAGCAAAGAAAAGTATAGAATGCATTGTAACCAAAAGAAAAGTATAAAATGCATTGTAACCAAAACCAAAGGGTCTCCAGGCCTGCCTGCAGCTGGAGCTGACAGCTGTGGGCACAGCTCTGTCACCCACCACCCTGGGCTGCTGTGACCTCTTGGATGGAATAAACTGCATTTTGGATACAATAAACTGCATTTTGGAGTCCTGCATCCCTCATTTCGGCTCTTACACGGCACAAACACAGAGTTTCTATTTTAAACTGCCACCGCTGCCTCTCCGAGTGTGGATGTCCTGGAAATGTCAGGGCAGAGCAGTGTGCTCTGGAGATTAGAGCCGTTCCAGCTCGCAAATGGCACAGGACAGTCACAGATGTTGCTGTAGCCGTGGCTCAGAGGCACTTGCTCGGGCTTAACTTCTTGAATTGCATTTAGAAATAAATACAGAAGAAAAGAAAAAAAAAAAAAAAAGGAGAAGGGGCAAATGATGAAAGACTGAGCAGCTGTGCCTTTGCTCAGGTTTTATCCTGGCTCAATAAATCTCCTTTCCCCCATAACAACGAGTAGTCTTTGCAAGCCTCGGAGAGATGACCGTAAATAACTGAGTTCCTGGGCCAAAGAATGCAGAGTGTTCCCAGCCTCGTTGCGTGTGGAGCAGTGGAAGAGTTAACAGCTGCTGTGCAGGGATCAGAGGGGCGGCTGTGAGGCTCAGGGAACCTCTGCTCCAGCAGCACTGACAGCAATTCCAGAGCAGACTCACACCGTGGGATGCTGCCACTTTTATGCACCTCATTTGAGAGCTGCTGATTTGCAGATACTGAGACCCGAGCAGCTCTGACGTTTTTACAAAACCAGGTGCTTTTAAGACGTACCTCTAAAATCAAAACCCGTTTTAAATCACTGCTGAGAGCCTTGGCTGGTGTCTAATTGTGCTTCTGGGCACCGGCTCTGAGGAGCAGCCGAGCCCTGGCCTAGATCAGCAGGCAGTGACACGCATCCCTCACACTAATGGGCTGCTCCTGGCTGTGCTGGGGAGAGGCACAGGGAAGGGCTGGGCAGAAAAGCCGAGATGAACTGAAAAAAAACCCCTAAAATAAAAGTCAGGTGTGACTGCAGCTCCAGCCTGAACGCTCGGCGTTCATAATTTGCTGCTTTTCTGGGCTCTGCGCTCCTGAGCACTTCTGGGGCTCTGCAGAGAGCAAAGTATTGACAGTATTGTTTCATTGGTTTCATGTGAGTTTGGGGCTCTGCAGAAAGCCAGGTAAAGAAAAGCTGGATTCTGGGGCTCTGCAGAAAGCAAGGTACAAACAGGATGGAATTTGGGGTTCTGCAGAAAGCAAAGCACAGAGAGGCTGGAGTCTGGGGCTCTGCAGAAAGCAAGGTACAGAAAGGATGGAGTTTGGGGCTATGCAAAAGCAAAGTACAGAGAGGCTGGAATTTGGGGCTCTGCAGAAAGCAAGGTAAAGAAAAGGTGGAGTCTGGGGCTCTGAAGAAAGCAAAGTACAGAGAGGATGGAGTTTGGGGTTCTGCAAAAAGCAAGGTACAAACAGGCTGGAGTTTGGGGCTGTGCAGAAAGCAAAGCACAGAAAAGCTGGAATCTGGGGCTCTGCAGAAAGCAAAGCACAGAAAGGATGGAGTTTGGGGTTCTGCAAAAGCAAAGCACAGGGAGGATGGAGTTTGGGGCTATGAAGAAAGCAAAGTCCAGAGAGGATGGATTCTGGGGTTCTGCAGAAAGCAAAGCACAGAGAAGTTGGATTTTGGGGCTCTGAAGAAAGCAAGGTACAAACAGGCTGGAGTTTGGGTCTGTGCAGAAAGCAAAGCACAGAAAAGGTGGAGTTTGGGTCTGTGCAGAAAGCAAAGCACAGAGAGGCTGGATTCTGGGGCTCTGAAGAAAGCAAGGTACAAACAGGCTGGAGGCTGTGATCAACCCCAAATCCGTGGGGTTTGAGCAAATCCTGCCCAGGCAGAGGAACCCACTGCTGCTCGGGGTCTGCTGCGGCCTGAGGAAAGCCAGGCACAGGAACAGGCACACATCCCCTGGAGAAGGGAATTGTTCTGAGCAAAAGCCTGGATCGAGCACGGGAGCCAAGCCCTGCTCTGCCAGGACAAGCCCAGGCCTAGAGCTGGGCCCTGGGCCTGTGCTGGGGGTGCTTTCATCCTGCCCTGCCGTAGCTTCCAGGGATGACTTTGTTCTGTCAGATGTGGCTGCTAATTACGAGCCCTCCAAGTGCCATTAGTGGTTTAACTGGAGGGAAATTGAGCCATATAAACAGCACCATCCTCTGTTTATGTTAAGCTGGATTTCCCTTTTGATATTTATTGAGGGAGACGTGGATTTGTTTGAAGATTCAGCTCAACTTGTTAAGGTTTTACTGGGGGAAGGAATTCAGCCACTGGAATTGCCACGGGCAGCTTGGGGAGGGAAGGAGCAGGGCTGGGGCAGAGCTGCCACCACACAGGCACTGCAGGAGGGGTCACACAGGAAATTCTGGGTGGGCAGAGCCACGAAGGAAGGGCAGTAACACCCCACTGTTCTGTGGGCAGGCAGCTTCCAGGCTGGAGAGCTCAGCACTCTGGGCCTTGGGGTTGAGTTTTGTCTTGCAGGGCTGAAAGATCATCTCAGTCTTAAGGGGTTAAGAAATTACAGTTTGGAGGATAGGCTCAAAGAAAAGCCTCACTGAAAAACTGCACGAAAAAAGTTACACCTGAAGAAGAAGTCACTTTTTAGATATTCTTAGAAGAAAAGCTTTATATTTTTCCCATGGAGAGGAAGCTATATTTTCATTTAAAAATAAAAGCAACAAGTGAAACTTGATTATTTCTGATCAGCAGCACGGGCTGGGGAAGGGAAAGCTGCAGTAGAAGAGAAAGCAGCAGCCAGGGAGGAGCAGCCAGGGAGGAGCTGCCATCCCCATCTGCAGAGCTCCAGCCCTGCCCGTGCCTCCCTCCTGGGCAGCCCCAGCTCCTGCAGAAAGCTGCAATTACTCACGGCTGACAGCTCAGCCCCACGAAGCCTGGCAAGTTCAAAGCTCTCCCCCACCTGGCATTTCTCTTTTACAAGCTCCAAAGTGGAACTTTGGGAATGTTTGAACCTTCCTTTCCCACACGCCCGGGCGTTGCTGTGCTCGCCTCCCTCTGCCCCCTTTCCTTGCCCTGGGTACAGCTGAGATCATTCAGATAAGGGCAGAAGAGCTCTCAGGATTGCTGCTCTGTGGGGTTTAAAAGAAGCCACGTGGAATAAATTGGATCCCTGGGAGATTTTCAGTGGCTAAAAGACCCCACAGAACCCGAGGTGGTGAACACCAAGTGGTGAAGAGCACTGGAAGCAGCCCCAAGGTGATGAACACCAAGTGATGAACACCAAGTGATGAACACCAGGTGATGGAGAGCACTGGAAGCAGCCCCAAGGTGATGAACACCAGGTGATGAACACCAAGTGATGAACACCAAGTGATGGACACCAGGTGATGGAGAGCACTGGAAGCAGCCCCAAGGTGATGAACACCAGGTGATGAACACCAAGTGATGAACACCAAGTGATGGACACCAGGTGATGGAGAGCACTGGAAGCAGCCCAGGCTGGTTTGCAGAGGTTCTCCTCTGGTGGCCCTGCAGGGTGACAGAGATGTGAGCCTGGAGATGGCACGGCTGGAGCCCAGGATGTTCTGCCTGGCCAGCTGCTGCTCTGCTGCACTTCACTTCTCTCCAGGTGAACAAATTCATTTCTCTCCAGGTGAATAAATTCACTTCTCTCCAGGTGAACAAATTCATTTCTCTCCAGGTGAATAAATGCAGGGCCTCCACTTTCCCTCACACTGCGGTGTGTGTACACGAGTGGCAGTTCCCCTATCAGATTCCTGTACAAAAACTGCTGTCAGCCTATTAATAATCTGCAAAAAACACCTTGAAACTTGACTCAATGAGGGCACATTGCAAATGGGCTCTAATGGCTTTTATTCCTCATCTCTGTCACCTCAGATCTAATCTGCCGTTTTCTCATTTTTTATCCTCTCTGGTCCCCTCAAGAATCGCCCAGCAGCTCTTTCCTCAGCTCAGGGGGGCTGTGAGGGTTCAGCAGGGGTCTGGGGACAGGGAAGGGTCAGGGGTGTCAGGCAGAGCCTGGAACTGACGCTGGATCCTGATTTTTTCCCTTTATTTTGGGGCCACCTCTGCGTTTTTAGTGGGAACCACAAAACCTCTGCAGCCTCTGTGGCTGTGTTTGAGCTCCCAGCCCTCGTGCTGGGTTTGGTGTGGAACATTTGCCTGTGGAAAGCCCAGGGAGGATCAGAGGCTGCTGAGATCCCTCTCCTCTGAAGAAGCCAGAGGAGGAAAGGGGGAGCCACTGCAGAGCCTGACACAGCACCTGGGACCTGGTCAGATTTTAAAGCTTCACCTCCTCCAGAGTTCTTCATTAGCTATCGGTACAGCTTTTAATTAGATGGCTTTCCTAGGTCTCTAATTACCTTTCGAAGCCGGGGGGAAGGCAGGAGGCAGCTCCTGGCAGAAGTTGTTCGGAGTGGGATGCTCAGAGAGGAGCCACAAGTCCCTTTTCCCCTCAGTCACCTCAGCAGCACAATCTGTTTAGGAGTTCCCTTTTTTTCTGTTTTATTTGGTTATGCAAACATTAATTTAAGGAATATTTCTCAAGCCTCCTGTGGGAATCCAACCCAATTTCCCGAGACAAAGCACGTGCAGAAATGACTAACATTTCTCTTCGAGGAGGGGAGGAGATTTAAGGCTTTTGACTCAAGGTTTTTTTCCCCCCTCTTTCTCCCTTTTTCTTCTAAGTATCTCTTTATTCATCACTTTAATTACCTAATCGTAAATTTCTTTAGGGGGTTACTTAGAAGGAAAATTAGCATCAAAGCTTGGCAGTAAATTCAGGGGCTTTTGGAGCAGGTCCAAGCTGTTTCACCTGTGATTAATTAGAAGATTTTTTTTTTTCTTTAAGTGCCAGAGGGCTGCTGAGGTCTTTAAGCAGTTACATGACTGCTGGCAGCTCAGGAATTATGATTGATGCTCCAGGCTGGCATTTAGGACCTCTGCTCCTCTTTGGTGCTTGCCTGGAGAGGGGAGGACACCGGAACAAAGGCTCACACAGCAGGGAAGGCACTGGGACCAGTTCACTGCTGCTGTTCCACGGGATCCAGAGGGGACCCAGGGAGGAGGGAGCTCGTCCTGCTCAGATTCGGTCCTACAGAGTCACAACATCACGGTAGAGCAGCCCTCTCCTCTTGGAAGCTTTCTTTAAGCAATGGGCTGAGTCAAGGGTGAAAGTGAAAGGAAAACAGGACTAAGGGGTTCAGCCCAAGCCTGAAACCTGTGAAAAAAGACATAAAAATCCATTTCTCTCTCATAAAACACTATTATGCCTTTCTCCTTTCCCCAAAGGGCAAAGAAAGAATCTCACAGTTGTTTTGTTTTGTTGTAGCAGAAAACCAGAGAGCCAAATTCCAGACTGATCTGGCTCCTCCTTCTGGCTGGAAACAAAAATCCTGTTGTTCCACCAAAGGGGAAAACATAAAACCAACAAACCAAATCAACTCCCAAGCTCTCCATGAAAGCTCCGGCAGAAGTCAGGAACATCAGGGAGCTCTAATCTGACCCCACAGCTCTCCCAGCCTGCTGGAGGAGGCACCAGGGTGTAGGAGCAATGGGGGCAGGATGGTGGGGATGGATGGAGATGAGAGATCTCTGCAGCCAGGTGGGGAATTTGGGGTTTATTGCAAAGGGCCAAGGGCAGGGCCCTGCTGGGAGCTGCCAGGCACAGCTCAGAGCAGGCCTGAGAGAAGAGAGGGGGAGAGAGGATGAGAGGGTGAGAGAGTAAAAGGGGTAAGAGAGTGAGGTTCCCGTTCCAATACAATAAATCTTCTTCTGTGTTGAATATTCTGATTCTCACTAACCAATCCAGTACAAGATACAAATCCTACAGCATTTCCATACAGCCTATAAGAATCATTACATTACCACACTGTGTTCCATTTTAAACCCTACAAACTCCTCTTTGGGCCCCTTCTGCCAAGCTGGCAGGGTCTGCTCTGACCCTTGGAGCTGTCTGCAAGCAGAGGGTGTTGTTCCATCAAAAGGGGATCACCTTCAGCCAGCCACACCATTGTTTTCCAGTTGTTCAGTAACTGAGGGATCTCAAAGCTTGCTTTCATTTCAATCTGGCTTACAGTTTCCATATTCTCAAAATCTTTTGCCAGGCAATCATATTGATAAGGCTTTCCTGTTCATCTTCCCCCACACCAGGGGAGCTCTGCAGCCCAGGGCTGTGCAGACCCCAGGGCACGGGGCAGGGCTTGTGCCACCCTGCATTTCCAGCAGGCTGAAGTGGCAGCTCCAGGCACCCCCACCCAGCCTCTCCCCCACACCTTGGCTTCTCACAGCTTGTGACAACAGAGATTATTCCTTGCTGGAAGAATGTGGCATTGTTGACATTAAAAAAAAAGGCAAAACAGGCCTTTGCTTTGCTTGAACAGCACAGGCTCTCTTGATCAGCTGTCGGAGGTGCCTCAGCTGTACAAAGCATTTAAACCTGTCTAACATCAAAAAGTAAGGTAAGACAAGTCACTTTGATGCTCCAGAGCACATGCCTAACATGATTATTGCAGCATCTTCCTGGTGATAATAGAATTATGCAAAGGAGGCCTTGACCCATTAATGCTTTTACCTTTCTTAGGATTTCTCTGCCTGTTCCCTCCTTCCCCAGCAGCAGAAGTGCTGGCTCAGGCAGAGAGCTGAACAAAGGCTGCCAGGGACAGGAGTCACCTGTGAACAGCTTTTGGTGTTTCTTGCAGTTTTCGTAGTGCAAAATGCCCTGGCACTGCACAAAATCTGCTTAATATCAGAACACAGAGGCCCAGGCACGTGTGGTTCTTTAAAGCAGGCAAAGCGTAAGGAAGGAAAAAGGGACGTGACCCTCTCTGTGACAGAATTCCAGCTGGGAATGAGGGAAGGTTCAGCTGGTGACAATACAGAGACCCAGCAGGATCTCTGGGCAGTCAGAGGGTGCAAACCCTGCCCAGGCTCTTCCTTCTGAATTCTAAACTCTGTGTTTCCAGCTCCCTGTGCTGCTGCTGTGACGCTGCTGCTGGGGCTGGCTTGGCCAGGGGGGAAGCAGAGCCCCCTGCACAAATCCTCATCTAAGTTTGCACATCCAGGGGTGCTTTTAGGCCAAAAAATCTCCTAGCAGGAGCTCAGCTGACTGTCCTGGCTGCAGCTCAGGCCTGCAAAGGGCTGGCAGGAGGAAGGCTGAACGCTTCTTCTGTGCTGTTTGCTCCAAGCATGGTTCACTGAGTCCTGCTCGCAATCTGTCCTCAAGTCCAAAAGCACCAGGAGTTTGTTCCAGGGAGGATGAGTCCAGCACAGGAACAGCCAGACCTGGATCCAAACCCCAAACCTCTGAAACCCCAAAGCTCCCAAAGCTCCCAAGGCTCCCCAGCACAGCCACGGTTCCATCTGCAGCTTTGGGCCAAGGCTCTGCTCGTGCTTCTCCCTCGTGCTGGGCTCCTGAGTGCCCTGTGCTGACCCAGCCCTGGCTGTTCCAGTGTCAGGGATGCAGCTCCGTGTCCTGTGGGCAGGGCTGGGATGGACATGGGCACCTCAGCCAGGTGTGCTGGGATGGGCTGGACATGGACACCTCAGCCAGGTGTGCTGGGATGGACATGGGCAGCTCAGCCAGGTGTGCTGGGATGGACATGGACACCTCAGCCAGATGTGCTGGGATGGGACAGAGATGGACAGCTCAGCCAGATGTGCTGGGATGGACATGGACACCTCAGCCAGGTGTGCTGGGATGGGACAGAGATGGACAGCTCAGCCAGATGTGCTGGGATGGACATGGACACCTCAGCCAGGTGTGCTGGGATGGGACAGAGATGGACAGCTCAGCCAGATGTGCTGGGATGGACATGGACACCTCAGCCAGGTGTGCTGGGATGGACATGGACAGCTCAGCCAGATGTGCTGGGATGGACATGGACAGCTCAGCCAGGTGTGCTGGGATGGGACAGAGATGGACACCTCATCCAGATGTGCTGGGATGGAGATGGACACCTCAGCCAGATGTGCTGGGATGGGACAGAGATGGACACCTCAGCCAGATGTGCTGGGATGGGATGGACATGGACACCTCATCCAGATGTGCTGGGATGGGATGAAGATGGACACCTCAGCCAGATGTGCTGGGATGGAGATGGACATGGACACCTCACCTCATCCAGATATGCAGGGCTGGGATGGAGAACACCCCACCCCTCATCCAGATGTGCAGGGCTGGCCCCAGAGCCTGGGCTCTGCCTCTGCCACCCCCTGCTCTTTTATTTTTCCTCGCCAGCCCAGCTCTGCCCCTTCCCCTGGGCAGGAAAGCTCCTGGAGCATCCCCTGGAAACAAAGCCTTTCTTCCCCCATTTTGCTGCCCAAACCAGGAAAAAAAAAAAGGAGCAGGACCTTATCCCTGAGCTTTGGGAATCTGTTAATTGGCTCCCCAGCAAAATCACAGCGCCTCTGCCGCCTGATAATGATTGTAAATGACAGGGACTATCAGGTTTACCTTGTGATGTCCCTGGGGAGCTTGCAGTTAGTTTAGTCTGAGCTCTGCGTCAGCTGTTTGGGTTCCTTTCTTCTCAGCATGTGGGATCTGGACTCAAGCTGCAGCCTTTCAAACCTAATTAGTGTTAGGGGAAGGAGAGGGAGAAAAAACACCAAACACCATCACTCTCCTCCCTCAGCTGACTCAGAAATGTGCAGGCAGGGCCTGATTTATGGGACAGGTTCAGGGTTTTGGGGTTTTTTTTTGTGTTTGTGGTTTTTTTCATGCTTATCAATCTTTGGCTCAAGCTGCAAAAAACCTGAATTTTGGTTTCAAAATGGCACTGATGGCACGTGCAGAGCTCTGTGGAATGGTTGAATTTTGCTCAGGAATGGGACACACTGCATTTCAAGCAGAGCTAATTTGGCTCTGGAGCAGCTGCTGAAGGATGGGATGAATGTTTTGATTGCTCAGAATCTTTAAACCAGGACTCAATGTCTCTCTGGGAGAGCTGGAGCTGCACCATCACTGAAATCCTGACCTGGGGAGAATCAGAGCAGGTGAGAGGAGAAGAACTCCCTGAAATCCCACCAGGACTCTTCCATCTCTCCCTGCAGTTGCCACATTCTGCACACATCTCTCCGTGCCCTTGTCTCAGTCAGTATTTTTTGGAGAAAACTTCAAATTTCAAACTCAGATTAAAGGCAGAACAAGGCCTGGAGTGCCACACTCTGTCTCTCCTTTTTGCCACATTCTGCAAACACCTCTCTTTGCCTTGTCTCAGTCAGTATTTTTTGGAGAAAACTTCAAATTTCAAACTCAGATTAAAGGCAAAACAGGGCCTGGAGAGCCACACTCCTTCTCTGTCTCTCTCCTTTTTTTTGACTCTAAATTTGGTTCCTCTGCCTTCAGTGCCTCCAAGAACTTCTTTCCCAGCCTTCCTCCAGAGCTCCCTTCCTGCACGGGGCCACCCTGGGATGTGTCACCTGCATCTCCCCCAGTGTCAGGACCCAGGGATCCCTCTGGCTGTCCTGAGCAGCCCAGACCCTGCCAGGGGGCTCAGAGACCCTGGCACAGAGCCCAAAATGCCCCCGTGGGTTTGATTATGACCCCTGGAGCAAATTACCAACCTTGTATGAAGATCAGCAAGCTACAACAGTTTAAGTAGAATATTAGTGAAGTTATCACAGGGTGGAAAAGTAGATTTTAGGGTTTTTGGTATGGGGGTTCAGGAGGCAAGATGGAGGGAACTGGGCATGTCCAGCCTTTCTCCTTCTTCTTCTTGGCCTCCATCTTCTGCTGCGATGGTGGCACTTTGGGATTGGTTTAGAGTAGAAGCTCACTGTCTAACATAGGTGATGGGTATTGGGAAGGAATTGTAAACATTGTACAGGTAGTTTTTAGTATAAAGACATAACCCTGCCCTGGGGGCAGGCAGAGTGCCTGGAACTGTCCTGCTGGATGGACCTCGGCAGGGCAGGAGAAAGAATTTTATAAATAAGATACAATAAACAACCTTGAGACCGAGAAATGAAGAGCCCTGACTCCTTCTTCAAGCGCTGGGCTGGGCAAAGAGACTTTGGAACTTTTCTCGGGGTCACTGTGAGCAGCAGAGATCCCAACACCCGAGCTGGGGAAGAAGGGTGTCGGTAAATCCCTTAGGCTGATCCCAAATCCTCTTAGCAACATCTGCCCCCATTGTTGGGCCCAGGCCTGTAATGCTGTTAGAGTGATTCCCAGGCTTTGGAAGGCAGCAGTGATACAGCTGAGGGGAGAATCTGCACTTTACATATTTAACAGAAGCGTGCTGAGCTCTTTAACATATCATTGCTGTACTTTTTGACATCAAAAGGATTGCATTTCCATACTTGGGTGAATTAATGGGATTTGCATGTCACCCTCATTCTGTACTTTCTTTGCTGAGTTACACTGCGGGAATTTGAAAGGTGGGGAGGCTGTGGAGGTGTGCTGTGCGTGTGTGAGCCCTCAGGAATAACACACAGCAGCTCTGGGGAGGGTTTGGAGGCGCTTTGAAGGAGCAGCACGTCTGTGACGTGCCCAGGAGATGTGGCCTCCCTCCCCAGCTGATCTCTGGTGGCAGCAGCACTGCTGGGAGCCCCTCTGCACACAGAGGCCAGGCCAAAATCTGCTCCCATCGCCCAGCAGCTGCCCAGTGCCACCCACCCTGAGCTGCTGCTGAGCTTTCAGAGCTGCTCCTGCAGGGCTCAGGAGCCCAGGGCTGGAGCTGGGGGGGATTCAGGGCTCATTTGGGCTCAGGGACCCACAGCTGGGTGAGAAGGAATTCAGGGCTGGATCAGGGGGAATTCAGGGCTCATTTGGGCTCAGGAATCCACAGCTGGATCAGGGGCAATTCAGGGCTGGAATTGGGGGAATTCAGGGCTGGAATTGGGGGAATTCAGGGCTCATTTGGGCTCAGGAACGCACAGGTGGATCAGGGGGAATTCAGGGCTGGAACTCGGGGAATTCAGGGCTGGATCAGGGGGAATTCAGGGCTCTTTTGGGCTCAGGGACTCAGGGCTGCATCAGGGAAGAATTCAGGCCTCATTTGGGCTCAGGAATCCACAGCTGGATCAGGGGAAATTCAGGGCTGGAATTGGGGGAATTCAGGGCTGGAATTGGGGGAATTCAGGGCTCATTTGGGCTCAGGAACGCACAGGTGGATCAGGGGGAATTCAGGGCTGGAACTCGGGGAATTCAGGGCTGGATCAGGGGGAATTCAGGGCTCTCTGGAGGACCTGGGCCATGGCACTGGGCTCACTGAGATGCTCTCTGCCCATGCAAACCCCTGTTGGAGCTGTTGCAGCAATTGGCAATTCTGCTCCCTCTCTGAGGGGGAATATTTCAGCACAGCTCACCTTGTGCCGCCCAAACTCCTCCCTGGCCTGGTTTCAGCTTTCACTTGGAGCCAGCAGTGCAGCTCCAAGCGTCCTGAGGAGTTCCCAGTGACAGAGGAGGGGATTCTGGGCTGCTGGAGGCTCCTTCCCTGCCATTCCCTCTGTGCACAGCCCCTGGCCCTGCACTGCTGGCAGCAATATTGGATTTCTGCCTGGATTTCAGCCCGGAGTGCCCCTGTCCTCTGCAGCAGGGCTGAGTGCTGCCCATTGCTGGCAGGCTCAGGACAGTTCCTGAGGGAACATTTGATCCTCTCGGGCAGGCCCTGCTCTGTCTGGAGCCGCTCCTGACAGCGGCAGTCATTAATTACCCTGGGGCTGATTGACATATCAGTGAGCAGCAGCAATGCAATCCTGTCCTCATGCTGCAGCTTCCCTGAACAGCCTAACGGGACCTGGCACCCTTGTCCTGGGCAGTCACACCTTGCCTGGTGTTTGTCCAGCTGCTGGGACAGTGCCACTGTCCCCTGGTCTGAGCTGGGGCACGGGGAAGGGGAGGAATGGGGCTGTCCCAAAGGAGAGGTGACAGTGACCTGAGGGCTGAGCTGCTCCTCCACTGTCACCTGTGTGTGACACCGGCAGGGCGCTGGCACCAGGGTGGCACTGCCACCTGCCCCCTGTTCCTGCAGTTTGGGATTAAGCTCTTGGATCAGAACTCATGGACCCTGTCACTGCCACATTCTCTGGAAAAATCCCCTTGCCCAGGATTTCTTCTCCTGGGAAGCTGA
The DNA here is from genome assembly GCF_012460135.2 of Molothrus ater. Classification (NCBI taxonomy): domain Eukaryota; kingdom Metazoa; phylum Chordata; class Aves; order Passeriformes; family Icteridae; genus Molothrus; species Molothrus ater. The sequence goes on along the minus strand of NC_050505.2, from coordinate 2,586,197 downwards.
GAAGCCTCAGAGAAAAATGAAAACAATAATGATCTGATTTGCTTCTCCTGTGTTTTGCTGCTTTGGAATGTGGTTGGACATTGTTTACCAACTGGTGATTGTTTCATTGGTTTCATGTGAATTGTTTTTTATTTATTGGCCAACTGGGGCCAAGCTGTGTCAGATTCTGAAGAGAGTCACAAGTTTTCATTAGTGTCTTTTAGCCTTCTGTCTGTATCCTTTCTGTATTCTTTAGTATAGTTTAGTTTAGTATTCTTTAATATAATATAGATCATAAAATGATAAATCAGCCTTCTAAGAACAGGGAGTCAGATTCATTCATTCCTTCCAACAATATTATCTCATTTGCTTCTCCTGTGTTTTGCTGCTTTGGGATGTGTTTGGACATCGGTTACCAACAGGTGATTGTTTCATTGGTTTCAAGTGAATTATTTTTACTTATAAAACAATATTGCCTCATTTGCTTCTCCTGTGTTTTGCTGCTTTGGGATGTGTTTGGACATCGTTTACCAACTGGTGTTTGTTTGATTGGTTTCATGTGAATTGTTTTGACTCTTTGGCCAATCAGTGCCAAGGCTCTGGAAGGAGTCACAAGTTTTCACTATCATCTTTTGAGCCTTCTGTCTGTATCCTTTATTCTTTAGTACAGTTTAGTACAGCATTCTTTAATATAATGTAGATCATAAAATAATAAATCAGCCTTCTAAGAACATGGAGTCAGATCCATCATTTCCTTCCTGCCCCACAAATACAAGAGTACCCATTTTCCCTGAGGGGCTGCAGGGACAGCACAGGGACCGCCCTTCTGCTCCCCACAGGATCTGCAGCATTCCTGTTTCCTCACAGACCACCCGGCTGCTTCTCTCCTGACTCCTCGTGGCAAGGCTTCCCTGGCTCCTGGTCCATTGTTGCTGAGAAATCTCCATTTCTGACCTGCCTCTGAGCCCCAGGATCATCTCCCCAGCTCAGAAACTCCTGACAAGGGGAGCTGCGCTCAGCTCAGTGGGGCTTGCGCTGAGCTTGGCAAGGAATGGTCCTGCATGAGCCTGGATAATTGTGAGGCTCCCCCCAGCCTCCATGGGGAAGGTCTGAGGGGCCTGAGTGTCCCCTCTGGCTGGGTCAGAGCCAGCAGAGCCCTGAGGAGCGCCAGGCCCTGCTCATCCCTCTGGGAATTGCCAAACTCTGCCCCTCTCAGCCTGTTCTGAGCAGTGGGCACGGCACTGAGCGTTTGTCCCCGTGCAAGTTCCACCAGAGGGGTTTGTGGAAAGCTTGTTCAATCCCAGCAAAGCTCCAGCTGCCTTTGTTCAGCCGTTTGCTGCTTCCAGGTTTGAAATTCCCGGGGTTCCTTTGCTTCCCGGCCCATCCCTGTGAATGTGAGCACATTTCTGTGCTGCTCAGGGCTGCAGCAGGGCAGGCATCCATGTGCTCGGCACTGGGCTCAGTTTGTTGCTCTGTCAGAGATCTGACACGGCTCAAACCCAAACCGTGTCAACAGGACCGCAGATGTTTTCCCTCTGCTGACACACCACATCCTGGAGGGGGCTCCCAGGCCTGCAGGCCCTGCCTGGAGGCACCAGCTCCACTCTCAGGCTCTGCTCAGAGGGGCTGGGGGTATCCCCATAGGGGCTGGGGGCTGCTCAGAGGGGCTGGGGGTGTCCTCAAAGGGGTTGGGGGCTGCTCAGAGGGGTTTGGGATCTGCTCAGAGGGGCTGGGGTGTGCTATGGGGGGCTGGGGTGTGCTCTGGGGGGCTGGGGGTCTGTCCAGAGGGGTTTGGGGTCTGCTCAGAGGGGCTGGGGTGTGCTCTGGGGGGCTGGGGGTCTGCTCAGAGGGGTGGGGGGTACCCTCAGAGGGGCTGGGACTCTGCTCAAAGGGGCTGGAGGTCTCCCCAGAGGGGTTTGGGCTTTGCTTAGAGGGGCTGGGGTGTGCTATGGGGGGCTGGAGGTCTGTCCAGAGGGGCTGGGGGCTGCTCAGAGGGGCTGGGGGCTCTGCTCAGAGGGGTTGGGGTGTGTTATGGGGAGCTGGGGTCTCCTCAGAGGGGCTGGGGGCTGCTCAGAAGGGTTGGGGTCTGTCCAGAGGGGTTTGGGCTTTGCTCAGAGGGGCTGGGGGCTCTGCTCAGAGGGGCTGGGGTCTGCTATGGGGGGCTGGGGGTGCTATGGGGGGCTGGGGTCTGCTATGGGGGGCTGGGGGTGCTGTGGGGGGCTGGGGTCTCCTCAGAGGGGCTGGGGGCTCTGCTCAGAGGGGCTGGGGTGTGCTATGGGGGGCTGGGGTCTCCTCAGAGGGGCTGGGGGCTCTGCTATGGGGGGCTGGGGGTGCTATGAGGGGCTGGGGTCTCCTCAGAGGGGCTGGGGGCTCTGCTCTGCTGCCAGGCAGCTCCGGGGGCCGCAGATGAGGCTGGGCTGGATCCTGGGCCTGCTGTGCTTCCCTGGACAGCGCCGGGGGGTTTGGGTGCTGATCACTGCCTGGATGCCTTTTCCTTGTGTCAATATTTGTGCTGGGGAACAGCACACAGCCCTTCTACCTGAAATTTCACCAACTGGCAGGGTGCTATTACAAAAGATTACTTAATTGCAGATTACTACTGTACATTTGAATCTCAGTATCTTATTAAGCTGTCAGCTTTAATTACCATTATGTGTTTAGATTATGCCACAGATTATTTAGTTCTGTGCCTAGGTTTGCCAACCTGTTTGCTTTGTGACATGACAGGGGGGTAATTACAGCATTACTGCAAAACCAAAATTTTTCCATGGGAAAGATGAGAAGCCCTTGGCAGCAGCAGTGACCCCACGAGTGCTCATTCCTGCAGGGTTTGCCCTGTGTGGGTCTGGTTCTCTCAGAGCTGCCTGTTCCCCACCCCAGGAGGAAGGGGCTGTGCTCAGCAGGGGCTTGTGGGGTGTGAAATGTTCTCAGGGCACCCAAACCCACCTGGACTGTGCTGGGCTGGGGCTTTGCTGCTGTCCCCACGCCCAAAGCTGTTTCCCATCATGGCCAGGGTGCAGTGCCCTGGGTTTGTCTCTGCACAGGGGGGATTTGGGTGGGCAGGGTCACTGCACATGGCAGAGTCCCCTCTGTCCCAGCAGCACTGGCTTCCTAAACTGGGATGGTCACACTGCCACCCTAAACCTAAACTGGGGATGGCCACATTGCCACCCTAAACCTAAACTGGGGATGGCCACATTGCCACCCTAAACCTAAACTGGGATGGTCACATTACCACCCTAAACCTAAACTGGGATGGTCACACGCCACCCTAAACCTAAACTGGGGATGGTCACAATGCCAGCTTAAACTGGGGATGGTCACACTGCCACCCTAAACCTAAACTGGGCATGGCCACATTGCCACCCTAAACCTAAACTGGGGATGGTCACACTGCCAGCTTAAACTGGGGATGGTCACAATGCCAGCTTAAACTGGGGATGGCCACATTGCTTCCCTAAACCTAAACTGGGGATGGTCACACTGCAACTTTAAACTGGGGATTGTGACCGTGTTCACAGGGGTCTGAGGATGAGGGAAGAGACGAGGATCTGACTCCATGTTTCACAAGGCTGATTTATTATTTTATGATATATATTACATTAAAACTCTACTAAAAGAATAGAAGAAAGGATTTCATCAGAAGGCTGGCTAAGAACAGAAAAAGAAAGAATGATAACAAAGGTTTGTGGCTCAGGCTCTCTGTCCGAGCCAGCTGGGCTGTGATTGGCCATTAATTAGAAACAACCAACATGAGACCAATCCCAGATGCACCTGTTGCATTCCACAGCAGCAGATAACCATTGGTTACATTTTGTTCCTGAGGCCTCTCAGCTTCTCAGGAGGAAAAGTCCCAAGGAAAGGCTTTTCCATAAAAGATGTCTACGACAGGGGATGGTCACACTGCCACCCTAAAACGGGGTTGGTCACTCTGCCACCCTCCTATCGAAACAGGATCACCCCCATGGCAGGGAGGAATGATGAGGAGGACTCCGTTGATATCAGAAGGCTGATTAATTACTTTATTACACTATATTACATTACATCTGAACTGAATCTGCCAAGCCCTCCACTGCCCAGGATCTCGTGACTGTCCCCCGACAGTCCCAACACACACCAAGGAACCAAAACACCATCACTGTGGGCAAACAATCTCCATGTTGCATTCTACTTTTGCACAAACAGGCACAGCAAATGAGATAGGAACTGTTTTTCCTTTCTCTGAGGTTCAGAGAATGCGAAACCCAGAAACATTCTTGGGAAGAATTGTGCCTTGCTTTTCCCTGTGAGGAGAAATGTGGAGACACCCTCCACTGGGGATGTTCACACTGCCACGTTTGACAGCTGACCCGAGGAAGGGAAACCCCCGTCCCAGCCTTTGCAAATCCCTCTGTTCCCTGATGATGACATCCTGTAACCAACCCTGCTCTTCTGCCTGCAGCAAAGTGAATGTGAGCAGCAGCCTGGTGTGTGCAGCCTGAGCTCGTGGGGAGACAATTCCCTGTCACTGAGCCCAAAGTGCAAGGGAAACACCCAAAATGGGCAAAGCAGGCTGGGAAAGGCAGAATTTCATCCACGGAGTGGGACAGGGCTGTGGGAGCAGCTGGGGAGGGAATCACTGCTCTGGAGTGAGCCCAGCTGTCAGAAACAACAATAACAGGAAGGGTTTGCATATCCCAACAATAACAGGAAGGGTTTGCAAACCCCAGGAAGGGTTTGCACCTTTGCATCCCGCAAGGTTGCAGATTTACACCTGGGAGATCCCTTTTCCTGATTTTAACCCCTCCCGTGCCCATCTCCCCAGGGAGGCGAGGGAAAGGGGCTGTGTGTGAGCCCAAGCAGCCGTGCCTCAGTTTCCCCAGCTGCTGCAAGGACCCAGAGCCAGGCAGAGCTGCCACCACCCTCCTGGGGAGGGGCTGGGGGACAGAGCCTCGTGTTCTGCACTCCAGGCACTGCAGCTCTGAGAAAACAAAACCCCCAGGGGCAGCATGGCCATGGGAAGGCTGAAATCCTCCTGCCCTGAGTGGTTTTTCCACCCTCAGCTGGAAAGATGCAGGGCAGGCTGTGAGGTACAGCATCTGTATCTGTCACTGCAGATGGAGAGACATAAATCACAGGTATAAAAATCCATACTATTTACTTCCTCTCTGGATACCATCAGAAGAGCTCTATACATCTTTATATTTATGCAGCAATAAATACATTAGATAAAAGTAATCTATTCAAGTCACAATTACCTCTTACTCAAATATACCTTGTAACGAATTTGTCTCCTGTTCTGATGGTATATGCTGTGTATTGATATTATTTTGTCTGGTTATTATTAAAAAAACCCTGTCTCTGCCTCACTCTAATCTTTTCCTTGGCACAGCCATTGTTTTAAAAGCCTAGAATGATAATAAAGTATAGGGAAAACACTTAGGAGAGCCATCCATTTCTCAGCCCGTCCTCAGTTAATTAATACTCCACATTCTCCAGAGGAGAAATCTCAGCTCCTTTGCCAAATTGAGGAAGGGAGAGATGCCATAAATATTCTGCTGGGCTGGAGTTGGTTTTGCTTCCATTGCAGTTCTGAGCTCAGCAAACCCTCCCTTGTAACCTCGAGGAAAAAGGGATTCTTTTCTCTTGCTGGGTCTCAGGTTTTGGTTGTTAATTGCTGTCCCCAGATGTGCAGGGTGTCTCTGCTCTGGCCCACACAACTGAAGAACGAGTCTGGACTCTTCACTTTTCGCTCTTGAGGTTGTTTATTAATTCTCATCTATAAAATTTTCTTTCTGACCAGCTCAGATCTGCTCAGCAGGGCAGCCACAGGCACTGTGACCGCCCCTGGGGTGGTGTTGTCCTTTTATACTACAAACTACATAGAACATATTGACACTGAATTCCCAACACCTATCACCCGTGTTAGACAGTGCACTTCTACTCTAAACCAATCCCAAAGTGCCAACACCACAGCATAAAATGGAGAACAAGAAGAAGAAAGGCTGGACATGCCCAAGTTCCTCCATCTTGTCCCCACAACCCCAATACCAAAAATCCTAAAATCTACATTTTCACCCTGTGATCATTTTGTTATTACACCATCCAAACCTGTGTGACTTTCATGTCCTCATACAAAGCTGGCAACTCGCTCCAGGGGTCACAATCAAACCCCCAGGTGCTCTGGGCTGTGTGCCAGGGTCTCTGAGCCCCCCGGCGGGATCCTGGCAGCTCTGGACACCCAGAGGGATGCACTGAGTTCCAACGGGGGGGGCTGGAGGGGCAAATAACCCAGCAGGGCCTGCCCTGGGGGCACTGAACCCAGACAAGGGCTCCCTCCTGCACATCTGGGGTTTCACCTGCATTCCTCAGAGCAGCTCTGCTCCCTGGTCCTTGCAACGTTCCCTTGAAGCCAGAATTCTGCTCACCCAGCCACTGGGGCTGTTTGAGATTTTTCCCTTCACTCAGAAGGGTTTAAACCCCTCCTAATCTGTGTCACCTCTGTGGCTTGGGGAGGGCGAGACTTTGTGTAAAAAGAAGCATCACCCCTTTAAGTGTCTGGATGCCAAGTGTGCCCTACAGCAGAGAAAATTTCGTCCCTGTTGGCTGCAAACATCAGAAATTAGAACAAGGCAGCAGCACCAGTTTAATGCCAGCAGCTCAGTAATGACTTTGGCCTGGTGGTTTTTTCCTGGCTAATTCCCTACAATGTTCCCTCCTTGGCAGTTTTATTTCCCAAAGAGAAAGCAGGGACTTTGTCAGGGAGAAGTTTCCTGATGAGAGATTAGAATCATAACCAAATTAAATGATTGTCTCTGACTAATTAGATTAGTTTAAATTGAATAATGAAACCTTTAGCTGTATTTAATGTAACATGCCTGAAGTCCAACGATTAGTCTGCTGAATGAAGCTAAACAATTAAAAACACAATCTATTTTATAGCTTATTTTATAGGAACAATTGGAAAAACTATTACTGCTGAAATCTGCAGAGGAAATGCACAATTACGAGCCCAAGAGGAGCAGCCAGAGCAGGGAATGTGCAGCAGGGCCAGGTGAGGCACCAGGAAGGACTCAGGACTTCCTCCCAAAAACACTGCCCAGCTCTGGCATTTATCACTTCATGGCTGAGGTCAAGGGGGAAAAAACACCTGAATTCCCAAACATCTTGGTCAACAGATTCCCATAAATATTTAATGTATCATGTAAAAACCAGAGGATAATTTTGTGACACGTTTTCATGGCTTGTGCTTTGCATGGCCATCAAGGAGGGACTGTGTAATGTAAATCCTTTATCCATCCATCCTTTATCCATCCATCCTTCATCCATCCATCCATCCATCCATCCATCCATCCATCCATCCATCCATCCATCCATCCATCCATCCATTCATGGATCCATCCATTCATGGATCCATCCATCATCCATCCATCCATTCTTTATCCATCCATCCATCCATCCATCCATCCATCCATCCATCCATCCATCCATCCATCCATCCATCCATCCCCCATCCACAGCCACACAAGCCCCCAGCACAGAAACTCGGGGGCACAGGGGAACTGGGATGCACCAGTGAGAGCTGGGACACTCCAGCACTCGGGAGCTGGGACACACCAGTGGGAGCTGGGACACTCCAGTGGGAGCTGGGACACTCCAGTGGGAGCTGGGACACTCCAGCACTCGGGAGCTCTCCCCTCATGTAAACCTGCCTTTAAGATCCTCTCCAAACATCCCCCCTGAGCTGCCAGAGCTGAGCTTCCAGCCTGTTGGGCTATCTGCCCGTTTGTGGTGACTAATCCTGTTTTGGAGGTTGCTGGGCAATAGGGCCCTTTTATTTGCTGGGGAGGAAGCTGCAGCATTTCAAGCAGCATGAATTCCAGCCTGCTACAAGTCTCCCAGCTGGCAGAACAGCTTGAACATTCTGTATTTTTGATGAAATCTTTGATCACCTCATTGCAAGATCTGGTTGCCTACTCTCAGCTCCCTGGCAGCTCTGAGCACAACCTGCCATTTCGAGATGGGGTTTGTTCTTTTACGGATTAGGAGCATTAAATAAATAAACCAAACTGTCTCAGAGATCTCCTGATCAATAATGGCAGGGGCCCAGGGGACACAGCACACAAACCTGCAGGGTGGAAAGGGGTCAGGCAGATCCTCCTGTGCCCATCTCCTGAGGGAAGGTGCCTTGTAGGAGCAATGGGGGCAGGATGGTGGGGATGGATGGAGATGAGAGATCTCTGCAGCCAGGTGGGGAATTTGGGGTTTATTGCAAAGGGCCAAGGGCAGGGCCCTGCTGGGAGCTGCCAGCCACAGCTCAGAGCAGGACTGAGAGAAGAGAGGGGGAGAGAGGATGAGAGGGTGAGAGAGTAAAAGGGGTAAGAGAGCGAGGTTCCCGTTCCAATACCATAAATCTTCTTCTGTGTTGAATATTCTGATTCTCACTAACCAATCCAGTACAAGATACAAATCCTATAGCATTTCCATACAGCCTATAGAATCACTACATCACCATCCTGTGTTCCATTTTAAACCCTAAAAACTCCCAAACTCCTCTTTGGGCCCCTTCTGCCAAGCTGGCAGGGTCTGCTCTGACCCTTGGGCCTGTCTGCAGGCAGAGGGTGTTGTTCCATCAAAAGGGGATCACCTTCAGCCAGCCACACCATTGTTTTCCAGTTGTTCAGTAACTGAGGGATCTCAAAGCTTGCTTTCATTTCAATCTCACTTATAGTTTCTGTATTCTCAGAATCTTTTGCCAGGCAATCATATTGATAAGGATTTCCTGTTCCATCTTCCCCAACAGTGCCTGCCCTGCTCTGGTTGAGCACAGAAGGCATCGCTGATCCCTCGTTACCTTGGAGATCTCTCTGTTCCCAGGTTACCACCGAAACCACACGGAAATACGGCCTTGGAGCGAGTGGTGAGAGCTCCAGCTTGCTCCAGAGAATGAGGAGGAAGGGTCTGGATGGGCAGGAAGACCCCAAAAACACCTCACCTCCAGCCACCAGCTGAGCCTGGTGCAGCGGAGCAGCTCCACATCACGGGAGCAGCCCTGAAGGGCTCAGGAGGGCTCTGCTGTCCCTGTGGTGTCCTTGGCCATCAGACCATGGGAACAGCCCTGCAGGAGGCTCTGCTGTCCCTCCTTGGCCACCAGACCCAGGATCAGCCCTGCAGGGTTCAGGAGGGCTCTGCTGTCCCTCCTTGGCCACCAGACCATAGGAACAGCCCTGCAGGGTTCAGGAGGGCTCTGCTGTCCCTCCTTGGCCACCGACAATGGGATCAGCCCTGCAGGATTCAGGAGGGCTCTGCTGTCCCTCCTTGGCCACCAGACCCAGGACACAGCGAGGAGCTGCCCAGCCCAGAGCAGCCCCTCAGCAGCTGCAGCTCAGATCCCATCCCAGCTGCTGCTGAGGTGCCCTCCCTGTCGACATGGCAGCTTCCCTGTCTGTAGTAGCGAGGAAAAATGAGGTTGTGTGAGTCACACATTACCCATGCCAGCATGGGGAAAGGGTTGTGTGGTGCAGGAATTCCTTTGTCAATGTCAGCTGAGACAAACACAAGGAAAAATATACTGCAAAGTGTTTCCTTGAGTTATTGTATCAGCTGGGATATTTACTGCTGCTTGGACTCAGTCCCGAGGATTATTTTAAATAATGAGTTCTTCGGTGGGGACCTTCATTGAGGCAATATTTATATAAACACAGGCTTGATTAAGAGCAAAGAGAAGCCAGCAGGAATTTTCCCCTGTCTTCAGAGACTTTAAATTACATCCACGTAGCAGGACGTTGTGAGAGGCCAATTTCAGATTCCTGCGCTGTGGTTGTGAGCAGCAGCAGCAGCAAGAATGAAACACCAGCTTCAGTCAGGTGCTGCTCTGGCCATTGAAGGGACTGGTGCTGAGCTGAATTCTTGGGGATGTCACCAGGTGGCCAAAGGAGCAGCTCCTGTCCCTGCTGTTCCCTTCTGCCCCTTGCAGGGTTCCTTTTTGATTTTCTGGGATGCCGGTCGTTGGGGGATGAATGAATCTATCTCCATGTTCTTAGAAGGCGAATTTATTGTTTTATGATCTATATTATATTAAAGAATACTAAACTAAATTAAAGAATACTGCTCTGGTCCCTGCTGTTCCCTTCTGCTCCTTGCAGGGCTCCTCTTTTATTTTCTGGGATGCCCATTGTTGGAAGGAATGAATGAATCTGACTCCATGTTCTTAAAAGGCTAATTTATTATTTTATTATCTATATTATATTAAAGAATATTAAACTATACTAAAGAATACAGGAAGGATACAGACAGAAGGCTAAAAAGATAATAATGAAAAACTGGTGACTCCTTCCAGAGTCCCAATACAACTTGGCTGTGATTGGCCAATAAGTCAAAAACAATTCACATGAAACCAATGAAACAATCACATTTTGGATAAACAATGTCCAAACACATTCCAAAGCAGCAAAACACAGGAGAAGCAAATGATGTAATATTGTTGGAAGGAATGAATGAATCTGACTCCCTGTTCTTAGAAGGCTGATTCATTATTTTATGATCTATATTATATTAAAGAATACTAAACTAAGCTATACTAAAGAATACAGAAAGGATACAGACAGAAGGCTAAAAGACACTAATGAAAACTTGTGACTCTCTTCAGAGTCTGACACAGCTTGGCCCCAGTTGGCCAATAAATAAAAAAAATTCACATGAAACCAATGAAATAATCTCCTCTTGGTAAACAATCTCCAGCCACATTCCAAAGCAGCAAAACACAGGAGAAGCAAATCAGGTAATCATTGTTTTCCTTTTTCTCTGAGGCTTCTCAGCTTCCCAGGAGAAAATCCCGGGCAAAGAGGATTTTTCAGAAAATGTGATGGTGACAGGTTCCTGTACGGGCTTCACAGGCGAGCAGCCCCTCACCAAGCAGGGTTTGGCAGAGCTGTGAATCACCCACCCCTCAGCACAAGGAAAAGTAAATTTGCATCCCTGACAAGGAGCAGGGAGAGGCTGCCAAGTGGCTCCCCCGAATTCAGCAAACTGGGAGCAAGCTGGAACCCCAAAATTCACCCCGGAAATCTCAGGCAGCCACTGGCGCCCTCCTCACACAGCAAATCCCAGGCCAGCACGGATCCCGTGGCATTCTGGCAAGTCAAGCCTCTCCTCACGAGCTCCTTCCCCACTCAGCTTTCCCAATCAATCAATGGATGCTTCCTGATCACAATAGAGCCATCAGCTCTGCACACAACCTGTCAGGGATGACAGCTCCTCCTTTAATGCTGTGGGAATGCACAGCCTTGGGAGGAGGCACCTGTTGGATGCCTCGAGTGGGGGAGAGAGGGAAGGCACTGCAGGAACCTCTCTTGGTGATGGTCCCACCCTGCTGGGGCCCAGCCCAGCCCCTCTTTAATTAATTTCTTTCTGCCTCACACTCCACGAGTTCCAGTTCTTTTCAGCCTCTTCCCTCAGCCGTGACCTAGTACAAAGCAGTCACTCACATTTCCATGAATCACAGGAGATAATGCAGCTCTCAGCTATGCTAAGAGATGGCCAGACACATCCAAGATGTTTCAAACTTCATTTGAGGACTAACATAAGTGATTAACAGTTGTCTGTAGCATTAGGAGGCAGGGAGTGGAAGTCCTTTTATCAAATTGTGAGCTGCCAACAAATTCCTGCTGACAAGCTATCTTTAAATGCTTCATAATGCCTCTGCAAAGCCCTAAAGCTTTGTTGAATCCCTCGCCTGCAGTCTCCCGACGTCAGCTCTTCCTCCTTGCCTCAGAAAACGTGGCCAGAGCGAGCCTTGGTGTCACGTGTACACTCTAAAGGGTTGGGGGCTTGGGTTCCTCTGGGCTCCAGCCAGGAACAGCAGCGATTTCTCCAAAATCAGGGCTGGGTGGGTGTCCTAAAGCTGCCCCAGAGGGATGGCGGGGTCAGAGCTGACTCACAAAGGTCCTCAGAGCAAGCAAGGCCTTGGGGTGCTGCTCCACTGAGCCCAAAAATGCAGCCAGGTGAGGGGGCAGTGGGGGCAAAGCCCTGTGGGAGCCTGACCCCAAAACCTCAGCCAGGTGAGGGGGCAGTAAGGGTGAACCCCTGGCAGAGTCTGTCCCCAAACCCAACCAGGTAAGGGCAGAGCCCTGTGAGGATCTGTCCTCAAACATGACCAGGTGAGGGCAAAGCCCTGTGGGTGTCTGACCCCAAAAACACATCCAGGTGAGGGGTCAGTGAGGGCAAACCTCTCTGAGAACCTAACCCCAAACCCACAGCCAGGTGAGGGCAAACCCAAGGTGAGGATCTGTCCCCAAACCCAGCCAGGTGAGGGCAAAGCCCTGTGAGGATCTGGCCCCAAACCCAGCCAGGTGAGGGCAGAGCCCTGTGAGGATCTGACCCCAAACCCACATCCAGGTGAGGGCAGAGCCCTGTGAGGATCTGGCCCCAAATCCAACCAGGTGAGGGCAGAGCCCTCTGAGGATCTGGCCCCAAATCCAACCAGGTGAGGGCAGAGCCCTCTGAGGATCTGCCCCCAGGGCTGGGGCTCCACCAGCACAAACCCCGGCTCCTTCCCTGCCTGGGGATGGTTGAACACCCTGCCTGCTCTGTTCTCATCCCAGTCTGGGAATCCTGTCCCTGTTTCTGACTCCAGTTCCCCTTGTCTCTGGGCAGGAGTGGGGTTTTCACCCCAATGAACTCTGGCTGTGCTCTGGAGCCCCCTGCTCTCACCCCCAGCCCTGCCCTGGGGGGATTTGGGGCCTGGCTGGGCTTGGCTGACTCCTCCTCCTGGATGAAATCACTCCAAAGCATCCAAGAGCCTCCCCTGCCTCACAAGGTTTAATTACTCAGCACAGAGGTGTTGAGTGTTGCTGCAAAATATTCTAATTTAGAGTATTCCATCCCATAATTAACAAATACATCAGGCAACAAGTAAAACCAATCTTAAAAATGAGTAGTTAAATTTTTCTTAATTACATCCACTGAACCGAATCTGCCCCTGAGCAATGCACATGTAATCCCAGTGAAGTCGGTGCAGTTGCACAGAAAACACTAAAACAAAAATAGTCTGTAGTTATCATCTGTACTGCAGCAATCCTTCCAGTCCCCCACCAAGGTTAGGGACTCAGCTTTGTTTAGAGTTTGGAACAGGAACAATAGAGGAGAAGGCAGCTGAGCTGAGGGGAGAGAGCTGAGTGATGCTGGGATTCACACAGCACAAACAAAGGCTGAATCCTTGTGTCACAGGGGGGTTGATGCCACACAGCAAACCAGAGCTGAGGGTCTCTGCTGACCATGAGCCAGATGATGGTGCCTGAGGAAGAATTCCTATGGCAAAGCCTGAAGAGTTCATGGAGAAATCCCAAAGTGCCTGAACATGGAGCTCAGTGCATCAGGGCCCTACAGAAACCTCAGAGTGACACAGAAGGGAGGCCACTGTCCCCTGCTCTCCATTCCTTTATTTCTCTCTTTCTTTATTTCATCCAAGCCCCACCTGGAGCACTCCCAACAAACACTGTATCTCATCCCTCCTGCTCTCCTGCTGCTCCTGGGCTCCATCCCATCCCATCCTGCTCTCCATCCCCTCTCTCCTGCTCTCCATCCCATCCCATCCCATCCTGTCCCATCCCTCCTGCTCTCCATCCCCTCTCTCCTGCTCTCCATCCCCTCTCTCCTGCTCTCCATCCCATCCCATCCCATCCTGTCCCATCCCTCCTGCTCTCCATCTCCTCTCTCCTGCTCCCCATCCCATCCCATCCCATCCCATCCCATCCCATCCCATCCCATCCCATCCCATCCCATCCCATCCTGTCCCATCCCTCCTGCTCTCCAGCCCTTCTCTCCTGCACTCCTGCTGCTCCTGGGCTCCATCCCTTCCCTCCTGCTCTCCATCCCCTCTCTCCTGCTCTCCATCCCATCCCATCCTGCTCTCCATCCCTTCCTTCCTGGGCTCCATCCCATCCCTTCCTCTCCCTTCTGCTCTCCCATCTCTCCTGCTCTCCATCCTGTCCCTCCTGATCTCCCATCCCTCCTGCTCTCCATCCCTTCTCTCCTGCTCTCTATCCCTTCCCTCCTGGGCTCTATCCCTTCTCTTGTGCTCTCCCTTCCCTCCTGCTTTCCATCCCATCCCATCCCATCCCATCCCATCCCATCCCATCCCATCCCATCCCATCCCATCCCATCCTATCCCATCCCATCGCATCCCATCGATCCCATCCCATCCCATCCCATCCCATCCCATCGCATCCCATCCCATCGCATCCCATGGATCCCATCCCATCCCATGGATCCCATCCCATCCCACCCCATTCCGTCCCCTCCCTCCTGCCGTCCCCCAGCCCCACAGGTTCCATCCCAAACCCAAGGGCTGCTCCTGCTCCCCACACACAGATCAGAGGCTGCTTTGCTGGCAGGAAGGCTGTTCTGAGAGACAGACAGCTTGAGCAAGGGTGGCGAAATTCAGCTCCTAATTATTAGATTAAAACCTCAAAACAGTTGTCATGTACGAAGGGACAAAGTAGAATTTGGCAAACAGGAAGGGGAAAAAAAACAACAAATCTTCTCATAATGACAAAAAATCCCTGAAGACAACCTTGTCATTTCTTGAGAGCATCTCAACAGCTCTCTGCTTTTATTTTTTTGGTCACTGCTTATCAAAATTTGCATGGCTAGTTAGTGGGTTAATTTAATTATGAGCAGCATTTATGAGCAGCCTGATGGGGGATCTGCAGAGGGCAATAGAGTCTGTTCCTGAATGATGAAATTGCACACACTCGCACATCTGGAAGCCGTCATGGGACGGATCTCTGTCTTGTAAATGCATGTTGAGTGTTACAATATTTTACTAAGCACTCCCAATCTGTCAAGGTTTACAGGAGAGCAGAGACTGGGAACATTTGGGATCATTTGTGGCTTAGAGCTATTAGCTCCTTCCACCCACTTATTGTGACGTTATTCATGGCGAAATAATCTAAAGAGCAGGAGTTGGCTTGCTGGAGAACCTGAGATAATGGAGGAGATTTTCAGTGAGGGCCCCAGGGCTGAATCCTGTGCTGGGGAGCACAGCCTGATTTGGTGGCACCTTTGTGGGGACTCTGCAGCTCAGAGGAGTCACCTGCAGCCCAGCCCAGCCCTGCCTGGGCTCTGAGAGGTGCCACAAGAGATCACCTGTGACGGTGTTCAGAGGGGTCTGAGGATGAGGGAAGAGATGAGGATCTGACTCCGTGTTTCAGAAGGCTTGATTGATTATTTTATGATATATATTACATTAAAACTATACCTTAAACTGGGGACATTCACACTGCCACCCTAAACTGGGATATTCACAGTGCCACCCTAAAGTGGGGATTGTGCTGGTGTTCACAGGGGTCTTAGGTTGAGGGAAGAGACGAGGATCTGACTCCGTGTTTCAAAAGAGTGATTTATTATTTTATGATATATATTACATTAAAACTAAACTAAAAGAATAGAAGAGAGGATTTCATCAGAAGGCTGGCTAAGAACAGAAAAAGAAAGAATGATAACAAAAGCTTGTGGCTTGGACTCTGTCCAAGCCAGCTGGGCTGTGATTGGCCATTAATTAGAAACAACCACATGAGCCCAATCCCAGATGCACCTGTTGCATTCCACAGCAGCAGATAACCATTGGTTACATTTTGTTCCTGAGGCCCCTCAGCTTCTCAGGAGGAAAAATCCTAAGGAAAAGATTTTTCATGAAAGATGTCTGTGACAATCACCCGAGGGAAGCAGCAAGAGGCCCTGGTGAGCAGGAACCACACTCAGGGATAAATCCAGACTTCATTCTACCCCAGGCAGTGCAGCAAAAGCTCCCTGCCAGGCCGTGGGAGCTGTGGCTCCATGTTACCCCTCCAAAACTCAAGTTTCCTGGCTGAAATGCAGTGTCAGCGAGCTGCAGTGACATCAGGGATGTTGGTGACTGTGGGATTGGCACTGCCAGCAGCAGGGGACTTGCTGAATCCTCCTGGAGTACAAGAGAGACCAGAATGGCCAATGAAGGCTTTAATCATGTACAGCTCCAGTCCTAGCCTGGGACACAGGAATGGATTTCATCCCATGGACAGGAAATCAAGACTTGGCCTGCAAAAGAAACTTTGCACAAAATCTTTTGGAGCCGTGGCTCAATGAAAAGGTTTGGAAATCTCTGAAACTCCATGGAGCTTTTGGCTTCTTGTTAGGCCGTTGCATGTCTATTTAATTGAAATCCTCATCCAATCATTAAATAGGGGTGTTTTCTTTAATGGGTCATTATGATGTGATTTATGGCATTGGTGTAATTGTCAGAATTACTGTGGGTAATTAAAATATGAAACGATGCTGCCAGAGGCTTCAGTCCCTCTCAGCACCCTCATTAAAAACCAGGAGCTGACCAAATTATAAATAGACTGGTTTGCACAAGTTCACAGGGAGAGCTAATTATGAAACTTATCCTTGTGCACTCAGGACTCCCAGCATCAGTCATGCAGATTCCTCAGGTGATTATTCCATTGTATAACCTGGAGTGGGATTAGTGGGCCCAGGTACAAGGATCAAAGGGAATGGAGGGGGGAATTCATGCTGGACCATATCTCCCAGCTGAGTGTTTGTAACTCAAATAAACCTAATTAACTGCCTGTGCATTATCAGCCCAACCATCACTGCATCCCCTGGCTCTGAGGAGAAGCCTCAGAAATACAGAGCAGGAACAAAGGGACTTCCAACCCAGGAAAAAGGGAGATGCCAAATATTATCACCTCTTCCTAGAGGAGCATCCCAACTAAATCAGTTCTCAAAACCTCAGAATGCTGAGGTTTTCTCTCAGCATTCCAAGGGTTCTGCTCTCCAGGAGGAAAGGGAATGGAAAAAGGAATAACTGGAGGAGGCCTGTTCACAAAATCCAACCCAAAGGGAATGGAGGGCTGAATCCCTGCTGGACCATATCTCCCAGCTGAGTGTTTGTAACTCAAATAAACCTAATTAACTGCCTGTGCATTATCAGCCCAACCATCACTGTCCCCCTGGCTCTGAGGAGAAGCCTCAGAAATACAGAGCGGGAACAAAGGGACTTCCCAACCCAGCAACAGGGAGATGCAAAATATTATCACCTCTTCCTAGAGGAGCATCCCAACTACCATCAGTGTCCAAAATACCCGTTCAGCTGCCTCTGTGCCCTTCCCAAGTTTCAGGAACACCATCTGGGTGGCTCAGGAGGGGCTGCTTTAGAATCCCACCCCTGAAGTGTGCGAGGCACCTCCAGTCATCCCCACTTTGTGTTCCCCATCCCTGGGAGGTTTGGCCCTTCCAGCAGCAGCAGCAGCAGAGCTGGGGGATCGTGGGGCTGGGTTTGCTGTGCCAAGCTCTGCCCTGCCCCGGAGCCCAGGTGCTGCTCAAAAGCACAATGTGCCAAAGGAGCTGCCCGCTGGAACAACGCTTGCTGCACCTCCATCCCGCTGCCTTCCTGCAGAACACAGCTTTACACTTGTCCTTCATACAAATAACCCGAGGGTGGGAATTATTCAGAAGGCTCGTGTTTGACACCCCATCTGTTCATTTCTGACAGCGATATATAATGTAAGGCTATAAAAACTTGAAAAATAATGCAACATAAAAAGGGATTGACTCGGCTCCAAGAGGCCATAAACGGTAACAAATACCATTGTATGATTTATTTCATGCTGTAATCTTTACAGTAAGTCATCTTTCAGACATTTCCTTGTGACAGGTTTTAATAATATTAATGCCCAGAGCAATCCAAATCATCGCCAATAGACATATTTATCAAGCTGCCAATCCAAGTAAATGAAATTCTATAAGCAATAATGTAACATGTTTAAAGGAAGCTAATAAAACAAGTCAGGAGAGAAATATTACTGCAAAGTATGCTCTCTCTAATCCAGCCCTGGATTTTATACAGCCGAAATGCAAATCTTTCCCCTCCATGATTTATTGCTCCAAAAATACCAGTGACCTTTCCAGGAGCTCTTGCACAGCCCTTCTCACACGTCCCTGCAGCCTGGGAGGAATCCTGCCTGGCTCTGCCCCACCTTGCACTGGGGAGTGATGGGCACCAGCAAGGAGCAGCATCTTAAATCTTGGAGATTTATTAAAGACTGACAAGCCTTAACACAGGCTTGGCAACTCAGCAGGTATTTATGAGCAATTATCTGGGCCCCAGATAAGTTGCAATTAACAGGGAGCTGAACCTGGGTCTTTAACCTGGTTTTCCTCTCAGTGCAGCTCAGTTCTCACTGAGGCAGAGCTCGGCTGAGGGGGCTCTGCAGGGGTTCCTTGGGGTTCCAGCACTTTGGGGTTCCATTTCTTTGGGGTTCAATTTCTTTGGGGTTCCATTTCTTTGGGGTTCCAGTCCTTTGGGGTTCCAGTCCTTTGGGGTTCCAGCCCTTGGGATTCCAGCCCTTGGGGTTCCAGCCCTTTGGGATTCCAGTTCTTTGGGGTCCCAGTTATTTGGGGTTCCAACCCTTTGGGATTCCAGCTCTTTGGGATTCCAGTTCTTTGGGGTCCCAGTTATTTGGGGTTCCAGCCCTTTGGGGTTCCAGCCCTTTGGGGTTCCAGCCCTTTGGGGTCCCAGTTATTTGGGGTTCCAGCCCTTTGGGGTTCCAGCCCTTTGGGGTTCCAGTTCTTTGGGATTCCAGCCCTTTGGGGTTCCAGCCCTTTGGGGTCCCAGTTATTTGGGGTTCCAGCTCTTTGGGGTTCCAGCCCTTTGGGGTTCCAGTTCTTTGGGATTCCATTTGTTTGGGGTTCCAGCTCTTTGGGGCTCCAGGGAAGGAGCCAGGGCAGGGCTGTGCTTACAGAGCCCCCTCACAAATATGTGTTTGTTCCTCGCTAGAAACTCAGCAGGAAGGAAAAACAAGAGTCAACAACTCAGCAAAACTCACACCATTCAATCGGTCACGCCTCGGGCAAGAATGTGTGGAAAAGCTGTGAAGCAAGCGTGGATGCAGGGGCTCAGCAGGGCTTGGGGAGTCCTCAAGGTCTTCAGGAACCCAGTTCTGGAGGAATTTTGAGGGGTTTTTGTGTTGGCTTGTTTTAATGACACGAGTTAAGTTCTCCTGGATGTAGAGATCTGCTGCTTGGCAGTGGGGGAGCAACCAGAGAAAGGGAGGGATGTGCAGGAAGGGAGGGATCCTTGCTGGCCAAGTGGCTGGAAGCCCTGAACCAGGCATGGTTTGGGTCTCACAACAGGCCAAGCCTCATTCTTCCCCACTGCAAGCTATTGAGCTCCCCCAAATTATGGTTTGGTCACATTTTTCATCGACTGGCCCACACCCAAACGTTATCTCAATCTCAGATTCAAATTTCTGTTCAGAGAATGATTGGAATTTGAGTGTTTCGCTGGTTTGATGTCCCAGTAAACACAGGTGCTGTCACAGAGCCCTGGAAAGGGGTGGGAGGCAATTCCAGAGGCGTGGCCTGCTGGACATGTCCCTGCTGGATCCCTGACTTTAAACTGGGAATGGGCAGTTGGGTGCAGCTCTTTGGGGCTCCAGCTCTTTGGGGTTCCAACCCTTTGACATTCCAGTTCTTTGGGGTTCCAGCCCTTTGGGGCTCCACCTCTTTGGAGTTCAATTTCTTTAGGGTTCCAGCTCTTTGGGGCTCCAACCCTTTGAGATTCCAGCTCTTTGGGGCTCCAGCTCTTTGGGGTTCCAACCCTTTCGGGCTCCAGCTCTTTGGGATTCCAGCCATTTGGGATTCCAGCCATTTGGGGTTCCAGCAATTTGGGGTTCCAGCTCTTTGGGATTCCAGTTATTTGGGGTTCCAGCCCTTTAAGATTCCAGTTCTTTAGGGTTCCAGCTCTTTGGGATTCCAGTTCTTTGGGGTTCCAGCTCTTTGGAATTCCAGTTCTTTGGGATTCCATTTGTTTGGGATTCCAGCCCTTTGGGGTTCCAGTTCTTTGGGATTCCAGCCCTTTAAGATTCCAGCTCTTTGGGGTTCTAGTTCTTTGGGGTTCCAGTTCTTTGGGGTCTCAGCCCTTTGGGATCAGTTTGGAGCTCTGCCGTCACACAGGGTCAGCCCCAAAGAGCTGCAGTTCACAGGGAGGTTTCCCCTGTGACTTCCCACTCCTCATTTCACCCTTCCCCACTCCCTCCCACCTTCTGCTCCTTCTGCTTTTGCTGAGAGCTCTTTGAGGCAGGAGCTGCCTTTCCCTGTTCAGCAGCCACTCCTAATGGGATCCCAGTCCCAGCAGAAGCCCCAAGGCACTGCTGTAATACAAATAATAAATACTGCAACTAATAATAACAGCACTTTCAAATGTCCTCCCCAGGGAAGGGCTGGAAGACCAGTCCCTGGTGTCATTTAAAACTAAACACCACAAACCAGACCTGTGTGACTGCCTGGAACACGGAGTCTTTACGAGTGTGGCTGGGGGAGAATACTGATGGGGAGAGGAACAATTATTCATCCTGTGGATTTGGCTATTTCTTTAGGGGAATTAAAAATATCTCCTAGTACCTTTTTTTGTTCCTCACTGCTAAGCAGCAGCAGAGATCTGAGGGGAAAGAAATAAATAAATAAGAAATACATAATCCCCAAGGTGTAATCCCAGAGTATGGAAACTCACTTCACTTAAATACCTCCCTCTGGCATAATTGACTTTTCATGTGCATGTTAATAATGATATTTCAGCAGGTTGTGAGGGCTTGTTCTTCTCCCCCCACCTGCTTTGGTAAATTATGTGATTGGGCATGAGGAGAGACACATTATAAATCTAATTATGTTTTCGTTTGTATTTAACAAGTCAGCACAATCTGGTGGCTTGTGTGTGTGTGTGTGTTTACTGATATTTCCAGCTGACCCTGGGAGCTGCAGGACAGCAGCCCTGGGCAGCATTTCCCTGTGCCAGTTCTGTGCCAGCAGCTTCCTGTGCCATCCTCCTCCTCTGTCCCTGTGCCATCCTCCTCCTCTGTCCCTGTGCCTTCCTCCTGTGTCCCTGTGCCATCCTCCTCCTCTGTCATGTGCCTTCCTCCTCCTCTGTCCCTGTGCCTTCCTCCTCCTCTGTCCCTGTGCCTTCCTCTTCCTCTGTCCCTGTGCCTTCCTCTTCCTCTGTCCTTGTGCCTTCCTCCTCCTCTGTCCCTGTGCCTTCCTCTTCCTCTGTCCCTGTTTTATCCTCCTCCTCTGTCCTGTGCCATCCTCCTCTGTCCCTGTGCCTTCCTCCTGTGTCCCTGTGCCTTCCTCTTCCTCTGTCCCTGTTTTATCCTCTTCCTCTGTCCCTGTGCCATCCTCCTCCTCTATCCTTGTTCCTTCCTCCTCTGTCCCTGTGCCATCCTCACACTCATCCTCAGTGATGTGAAGTTTTTTCCCACACTGTTCTCAAACCATTTTGAACTCCCTCAGTTTCCCACGGGGAAATCAGAAGTCAGCAAGGCCAAGTGGCCTCCTCGGTTCAATCTGAGAAAGAAGATGAAGGAAACGAGCTGAAGATGCCCAAATCCTCAAACAGCCATTTAGCAGCTGGAACATCTTCCCTCTGACAGCTGCTCTGGTCCTTGCTGGGCCATAACCCAAGACCATGAGCTGTTAATCCCAGCCTTGGAGCACCAGGAGTGATGTGGGGAGTGTTCACTCCCCACTCCTGGAGTGAACACCAGGAGTGTTCCTGAGGCTCGGGATACTCCCCCGGCTCAGGATGCTTGGGATGCTCCTGAGGCTTGGGATGCCCCCATGGTTCGGGATGTTCCTGAGGCTCGGGATGCTCCTGAAGCTCAGGATGCTTGGGATGCTCCCCTGGCTTGGGATGCTCCCACAGCTCAGGATGCTCCTGAGGCTCGGGATGCTCAGGATGCTCCCCTGGCTCAGGATGCTCCTGAGGCCCGGGATGCTCCTGAGGCTTGGGATGCTCAGGATGCTCCCCCAGCTCAGGACGTTCCCATGGCTCAGGATGTTCCTGAAGCTCAGGATGCTCAGGATGTTCCTGAGGCTTGGAATGCTCCCCTGGCTCCAGATGCTCCTGAGGTTCGGGATCCTCACAATGCTCCTGAGGCTTTGGGATGCTCCCCTGGCTCTGGATGCTCCCGAAGCTCGGGATGTTCCTGAGGCTCAGGATGCTCGGGATGCTCCCACAGCTCAGGATGCTCTCGTGGCTCAGGATGCTCCCACAGCTCGGGATGCTCCTGAGGCTTGGGATGATTGGGATGCTCCCGAAGCTCGGGATGCTCCTGAGGCTTGGGATGCTCCTGAGGCTTGGGATGCTCTGGAGGCTCAGGGTGCTCGGGATGCTCCCACAGCTCGGGATGCTCTCGTGGCTCGGGAGGCTCCCACAGCTCGGGAGGCTCCTGCCGGAGCCCTGCAGGTGTCAGCACTGCCCGCTCCCGCTCCCCGTCTCATCCCCGGGAAGGCTCAGCCGTGGGGCTCGGCTGCCATCTGCTGCTGAACGTGTCTCTGCTCCTTTCTTTCCTTAGCCAAGCTCTGGCTCCCAGAGAAAAGCAGAGATTCGGAGCATTTCAAGTGTAATCATAATCAAAAAGATGAAATGTATCAGCAGAAAACTCCTTATTTTAGCACGGGAGCACAGGGCTGTGTACTCCAACCTATCCTCTGAGAGATATAGGTAATGAAAATATAATTAACAGAGATTCACTCAACTATCTAGGATTTTATTTCCTCCCTGTTTATATCTGTGCACGTTTGTTTGGTTGTTTTTAATGGGAAACAGATTTTAAAATTTTATCTGAGAAAGGTTCTGAGATTCTGCAGTTTATTCAACTCCAGGGCTCCTGAGGATTTGGCAGCTCTTTTAAAAAATAATTTGCTAAATTGCAAATTTGCAAACTTCATAGGAAAGAGGTGCTTTCACTCCCACCACATTATTTTTTGAATGCTTTTACTACAATAAAATCATGAATGTAACAAACCCAAGGAGTTTTACTGCAGCCTGGATGGGCCATTTCTCCATGGGACCGCTGGAATTCCTGAATGCTCACACTAAAAATACAATGTTTGAGATATCTGCTGTAAAGCTGATCACACCAGGTGAAGCAAGGGGGGGAAATCTTCTTTCCCAATGGTTCTCCTTTCTGATGAGCACCAGGATCACATCTAGGCTGGGTCCCCTGCAAATTCCCCCTGCAAGGATCGCTCCAGGAACCAGCCCAGGCCAAATTCCTGCTGCTTCCAGCCTGGTTTTGGTGGATTTGGGCATTTCCACATGGAGGGGGCAGGGGCAGATGAGGGAGGGAACATTTCCCTTGCACACCTGCCCTCGCTGGGCAGATTCACAGCCCAGAGGGTGAACAAAGCATCAGAGACCCCAGTGGTTATCACAGATACTGACTCCAATTATTACTGCAGGTACTGACTCTAATTATTACCACAGATACTGACTCCAATTACTACTGCAGGTACTGACTCTAATTATCACCACAGATACTAATTCCAATTATTACTGCAAGTATTTGTGGGATTATACTCTTTTCTGACCCAGAGATGGGGTAACTGAGAGGCATTTTATTCCATTTTCAGTCTCAAAAAGAGACATTTACCACAGTACTGACTCTAATTATTACTGCGGGTACAGACTTCAATTATTACTGCAGATACTTTATTACTGTAGGTACTGCTTAATTATTACTGCAGGTACTGCCTCTAATTATTTACTGCAGGTACTGACTCTATTTATTACTGCAGATACTCTAATTATTACTGCAGGTATTGACTCTAATTGTTTACTGCAGGTACTGACTCTAATTATTACTGCAGATACTCTAATTATTACTGCAGGTATTGACTCTAATGGTTTACTGCAGGTACTGACTCTAATTATTACTGCAGATACTCTAATTATTACTGCAGGTATTGACTCTAATTGTTTACTGCAGGTACTGACTCTAATTATTACTGCAGATACTCTAATTATTACTGCAGGTATTGACTCTAATTGTTTACTGCAGGTACTGACTCTAATTATTACTGCAGATACTCTAATTATTACTGCAGGTATTGACTCTAATTGTTTACTGCAGGTACTGAATCTAATTATTACTGCAGATACTCTAATTGTTTACTGCATGTACTGACTCTATTACTGCAGATACTCTAATTATTACTGCAGGTACTGACTCTAATTATTACTGCAGGTACTGCCTCTAATTATTACTGCAGATACTCTAATTATTACTGCAGGTACTGACTCTAATTATTACTGCAGATACTCTAATTATTACTGCAGGTACTCTAATTATTACTGCAGATACTCTAATTATTACTGCAGGTACTGACTTTAATTATTACTGCAGGTACTGACTCTAATTATTACTGCAGGTACTCTAATTATTACTGCAGGTACTGACTCTAATTATTACTGCAGCATCAGGAGGTCCCACTGGAGCAGAGGCAGCTCCTCGGTGCCAGCTGCTGTGCCAGGGAAGCAGAAATGGGGTTTCAGCCTCTGGACCTGCTGCCTCTCCCCTCCTGCTCCCTCCCTCCGTGGCTCCATTTCCATTTCCAGACACTTCCTGGGCCCGGGGAAGATGGATGGAGCTGGGGCCTGGTTTTCCATCAGCCCTGAGCAGCCCCAGCCACTCTTTCAGCACAGAGTTCATGCCCCAGCTCAGGGAGAGCACCCCAGGTGTTTTCCACAGCATTTTCCCCTCTGGGCCCAAAGCTGCTGTTCCCCAGCTGCTGAAATCAGCCATTTCCTCCTTAGGAGTGGGGAAAGGAATCATTGCACTCCACAGCCTGCATTTTCTGGGTGAATTCTCCAGCTTTTTAGAGATCTATGGCACTTAATTTATCCCCCTTGCTGAACCAGTTCCAGCTTCCCCATTAGGGTGTCTGGTGTTTCATCACTGCAGAGAGTTCTCTGGCTCAGGACCAGAGAGCAAAAGCTCTGCTGCCAACACTGACAAATGATCCCTTTATGACAATGCTTCAGAGCATTGAGGAGCCTCTGCAAACTCCTGTGGGCAAAAAGAACGGAGGTGTTTCCTTTCCCAATGAAAATAAATATGCCTGAGTCACCCCCAGCAACGGGAGACAGCTCCAGCAACTCCTCTGCCAGCTCGGCCGTGCCTGTGAAATATTTGGGTTTGAATGAAACAGAGCAAGCCCATGAAATAAAAACTCTAAAAGGCAGCTCAATTTTATACACAACCTCTGCATCGACACCTCTGGATGTATTTCACCAGAGAGCCATGGAATGCTTTGGGTTGGAGGAGACCTCAAAGATCATTTTTTTTCCAGCCCCCTGCACCTTTCACTGGAATATCACCTGGCACCTGTGTCATTTATCCACATAAACCCTGGGGATGAAGCTCTCCGAGCAGGAGCTGCCTGTGAAGCCTCCCACAGCCACTAGAGGAGAGCAAAAGTCTTTCTGCTGCATGGCACAAACCTGCAGCCTCCAGCTCCTGTCCTCAGTTCAATCCTCTGGTTTGGAATGGGCAGCCTGTATTAAAATCAATACCATATTGATTAAAATTTTAATTATATTATAATTTAATTATAATTATATCATAACATAATTATATATAATATAATTATATTTATTTTAATATATATTATAATTATATTATAATATAATTATATATAATTGTATTATATTATAATATATTATAATAATATTATGTATAATATAATTATATTATAATAGAATATAATATAGTGTCATTATATTATAATATATTATAATTAATATATATATTGATTATAATACATTATAAAATATTATAATATAATTATAGTTATATAATTATATACTTGTATAATTATATAATTATATAAGTATGTAACTATATAACTATATAACTATATAACTATATAACTATATAACTATATTACTATATAATATAATTATATACCTGGGCAGCCTGTATTATAATCAATATATCATCATGTATCTATAATCAAGAAATGATCATTGTCAAGCCAATATTCGGTTCATGGGTCTCGTGTAGTGGCAGGTGAAGAGAAAAGAGACAAAAGGAGGATGGACCTGGATCCTTCCTGGCAGGGGTGACAGGATTTCTGCTTGTCCCTGTTTGGGTGTGAATTACCCAGTGAGACCCAAGCAAAGACAGAAATGAGCCTAAAATGATGCTGAGGAGAGGGAAAGCAGGGGGTGAACTGGAAAGGGCACCTTGGGCACATTTCCAGCCTGGTTTTGGGCTCCTGTTGCTCTGCCTTAAGCACAGATTCAAATCCTTTAAATCTGTCAAGTGCCAGACAGGATGGGATCATCCCCCATCCCACTGGAGTGGAGAGCCAAAGGAAGCCACAAAATTATTATTTATTTGCTTTTTAATTCCACCCATAAATCCCACCCAAAACCCAACATCTTCACTCCCACAGACGCCCTACTAACAGAAAATAAAGATAATCCAGTTCGAGTTTGGATTTTGGGGTGATGCTGATTACGGCAATGGATTCCCAAATCCAGCAGCACCAGGGGAGTGCCCAGCTCCAGGGTGCCCAGTCCAGGATGCTGGGAGTGATCAGAGCTGACAGATCCCCGGGGTGAAGGACTCAGACTCCTCAGCTGCTGGTGCACAGGATGCTGAGGAAGGTAATTACAGCAGATTTAGGAACATCATCTCTTGTCTGGGGCTGCACAGCTGCTACCTGTCTGAGTCCTTCCAGCAGCTGATAAAATCACTGGAGAGAGCAGGCACTTGGCTTTCTGAGCTCTCCGGGAAGGGAAAAAAAAAAGTGACAGGACAAATATGTTCCCCTGCCAGCAGCACTCTCTGTGTCACTGTTAATATCAGTCAGGCAAAGCAGGAAAGCACTGGAGTGTCTCATCCCACCTCGTGGTGCTGGGAGTCCTCAGGAGGAACAGGCTGTGGGGAGTGAACACCTGCCAGGGTGGGAGAATTCCCAGATTCCCTTGTGACCCAGGAGAGGGAGAAGTTCCATCAGGGTTTACCCCTGGAAGAAATGCAGCAATCCTGATTTTGTGGCACTGCCTTTTGTGGCTCTGAACTTGTGGTGTGAACATCTGCCAGGATGAGGTGTGAAAAATGCATGTATTTTATGATTGGCTTTTTGTAAATATTCAAATGAATATTATATGTGTTGTGTTAGAAAGTAATGCTGTGTTAATTCTCTTAAGCAGTGTGTTAAATATAGTTTTAGGTTATAAAAATTGTTAAAATAGAAACTGTGCTATGTAGGATACTTTTTTTAAAGAAAGGACTCGCAGCGAGATAGCAGCCACAGGACACCTGAATCTTTCGGAGAAAAAGAATTTATTGCCTTCTTATCAGGAGAAACGAACTTCTTCCCACCTCAAAGGCACTGTCAGGATTGGAGGAAGAAGCTGACACTGCCCAGACAGAATCCTGTGTTTGAATGGAATTTATGCATCATGGATGGGGTGTATGAATATGCAACAGGCTGTTGCTTTAAGGGTTAATCCTCTGTTAACGTGACCCAGGGATGCAGCTCCACCCACACCATTTCTATTTTCCAAGTGCTGGAACACGGGAAATTCAATCAGAAACCACCCCAGCTCCAGGCTGGTTTGTTTGTTGGTAGTGTGGGGTGGCTTTGTGGTTTAGCTTTAATCCAGTTCCATTCCTTCCACTGGAGTATTTTGCTGAGTTTTTCAGTATTTCAAGGCCCAAAGTCTCTTCTGGACATGAACAGGCCCCAGGTGTGATGCACACTCCA
Source organism: Molothrus ater (assembly GCF_012460135.2). Classification (NCBI taxonomy): domain Eukaryota; kingdom Metazoa; phylum Chordata; class Aves; order Passeriformes; family Icteridae; genus Molothrus; species Molothrus ater. Next base: position 2,558,642 of record NC_050505.2, on the reverse strand, counting down.
AAGATGAGCAGGCTGAGGCTGCTCCAGGAAACACAATTTCCAGGAATGCTGCATCTCAGAATATTCCCCTTTCCACCCCAAATGATCAGGAGCACTCAGTTTGTGATTTGTGATCATCCAGGCAGACCTCGAGCAGCTCCGTCCTGCTGGGCTCAACCTTGGCAGGTGTTGAAACCTTTTGGTTTCAAATGTGGTAGACCTTGAACAGCTCCATCCTTTTGGTTTCAAACTTGGTAGACCCTGAACAGCTCCATCCTTTTGGTTTCAAACTTGGTAGACCTTGAACAGCCCCATCCTTTTGGTTTCAAACTTGGTAGACCTTGAACAGCCCCATCATTTTGGGCTCTAACCCTAAACAGCCCCATCCTTTTGGTTTCAAACTTGGTAGACCTTGAACACCCCCATGCTTTTGGGCTCCAACCTTAAACAGCTCCATCCTTTTTGTTTCAAACTTGATAGACCCGCTGTGAGCAGTCCCAAGATTTTATTATCATTCTTTTCTATTCCTTTCAAGCCTTCTGATGAAATCCTTTCTTCTTTTCTTTTGGTGTATAATTTTCTTTTAATATAATATATATCATAAAATAATAAATCAGCCTTCTGAAGCATGGAGTCAAGATTCTCATCTCTTCCCTTGTCCCTCTGAAGACCACCACATGCAGTGACCCCGAGTGAGGAACATTCCCACAGATTAATAAGGGGATTTTATTCCATAATTAAAATACAATTGTAAAAAGGCCACAAGCAAAGATCAGATTGGGGCTGAACCAGGCTAACAGCATCAGGTGAGACAGGTGGGGCACTCTGGCTCTTCTCCTCTGTATATCACAAAAAAAAGCTCTTATGAAGTCTTTTTTATACATTTTTTAACTCCAAAAGTTACTAAAAAAAGCCTTTTATTTTCTTATCATTAATCTTATCCTTTTAACATATTCACATAGTTTTTCCTTTCTTACTACTGCTCTTACTGAGTTTCCCAAAACTAGTAAATAATTCACTTTGTTAGAAGAAAATCTCCTACAATATACATTCTAAGAAACACAAATTTATCTTATTGATGATACACATCGAATGCATGTTGCTAGAGTTTAGCCAAACAACTCATCTTTTAAAATCAGCATTTCTAAAAATGAACATTCAGGATAAAATTTTAACACCTATCGCTGTGATCTCATCAAAGAGAATTTCCCAAAACTCTCCTTGAATATACCAGAATTTCCATCAAACACAATTACTGCCACCTCAACACAAATTTATACATGTATCTATTACAGAAGGGAGCTCTCCCACAGACAGAGAGGGGGAACAAAACCCTCCCCTCTCCCAGAGCCACCTCCCCTGCTCAAGAGAAGCTCTCTGCCATAAGCACTGCCTGCTCCAAAGGAGCTGCAGGGATTTGGCAGCTGGGGTAGAGCACACAGCTCAGATTTCAATGAAAACAAGCTTTTCTAAAGCTTAACAGTCGTGGAAATGTTTTCTGGATTTTTCCTGTCTCCTGCTATTGTCATTAATTTTTCATGAGCATCATTCCACAGCCATCCATGCAACTCTAATTTTACAGCTCACTGTTACTCCACAAGAGTCAGGAAATGACACTTCCCAGGGCTTGATGCTCCATTCTCTTTTCAAATGAAACTGCTGAACTTCAACTTTCTCTCCAACTCCAGCATTATTTTCCTATTCAATTTATGCTAAATGGTTTTCATCCCAGGGCTTCTGTAACATTTTTTCTGTGAGCTGTACAAGCCATTCCTGATATCCTGACACGGATCCCAGGGATGGAGCCTGCCTGGAGTTAAGGGCTGTTCACTGTAAATGCAGCATTTCAGCCAGGGAAACCACAGGGTTATTTATCAGTGTGCAGATCCCCTGGGATGGTTTGGATTCCTGTGTTTAGAACCCTCTGCTGCCTTCTCCAGGAGGGATTCCACCCTCTCCCATGGCCCAGGATGGTTCAGTGCTGGGCTCAGGCTGCAGAGGAGGCTCCTCCAGGGCTGCTCCTCACTGGATCCCTCTCACCCTGGCCTTGGAGCTGCTCCCAGCAGTTCCCATCCAGGTTTTCTGCCAGCACCAATTCCCATGTTCCAGCCTGGCCTGGCTCAGGGAGAGCCCCAAGTGCAGCTTTGCAGAGGGATGTGAAACCTGGCAGGGAAAAGCTGTGGGAATGAGCTTCTGACAGGGATCCCTCAGCTCCTGCTGAGCTCTGACAGCAGTGTCAGGACCCAGGGATCCCTCTGGCTGTCCAGGATGGCCCAGACCCTGCCAGGGGGCTCAGAGACCCTGGCACAGAGCCCAAAATGCCCCTGTGGGTTTGATTATGACCCATGGAGCAAATTACCAACCTTAGATGAAGATCAGCGAGCCACGACAGTTTAAGTAGAATATTAGTGAAGTTATCACGGGGTGGAAAAGTAGATTTTAGGGTTTTTGGTATGGGAGTTCAGGGGGCAAGATGGAGGGAACTGGGTGTGTCCAGCCTTTCTCCTTCTTCTTCTTGGCCTCCATCTTCTGCTGTGATGTTGGCACTTACAGATTGGTTTAGAGTAGAAGCTCAGTGTCTAACACAGGTGATGGGTATTGGGAAGGAATTGTAAACATTGTACAGGTAGTTTTTAGTATAAAGACATAACCCTGCCCTGGGGGCAGGCAGAGTGCCTGGAACTGTCCTGCTGGATGGACCTCGGCAGGGCAGGAGAAATTTTTTTATACATAAGGAACAATAAACAACCTTGAGACTGAGAAATGAAGAGCCCTGACTCCTTCTTCAAGCACCAGGCTGGGAAAGGAGACTTTGGAACTTTTCTTGGGTTCACTGTGAGCAGCAGAGATCCCGACAGCAGAGCAGGTGAGGAAGGAGTGTTGGAAATCAGAAACACAACCAGGAGTCCCCCAGGTGAACACCTACCCAAAGGTGGAATGCTGCTCATGGAAAGAAATCTGTGTAAATAGAATTAACTGCCTGCTTGCTCCTCCAAACCCCACCTTCCTGTTCTGAAGATACTCCTAGTTGTTTGGCAGATTTATAATGCCTTGGGATTAAACACAATATTGGATTGCTCTTGATGTATAATTCTGCTCCTCTGATGATTGAATTCACTTCACTCTGCTTCACAGCTTTTATATTTTATTTATTTCATTTTACGATTCCATTTTATTTTTCCAGTGTCACGCACCAGTACAAGCAAAGAACTGAGAACAAAGCTCTGGCATATTAAATCAATCAGAGGCGTTTACTTATTAATATCTTTTTTAGCCCGAGAACATTCTACAAAACGTGTGTGCTCAGGCACAGGCTGGGAGAGGCAGCCAAGCACTTTCCTGCTCAGCCTCCTCCTTTTATTCCCATCAAATTGTTTGCCAAAAGGTGGGCTTGAAGAGGAGCTGCACCTGTGCTCAGCAGCACAGACTCAGGTGGATTTATCACGGTTTTGGCACACGGAGCTGCCCGTGGAGAGACAGAGGAGAACTTTTCCGGAGGAAAAAATCCATTTTGATTTAGGTGAAATGTACATCTTTGAATTTAGTCTAAGCTTGCAAACGTTGCTGTTTAGTCTGACTGCCTGTTCTTGCAAAAAACCTCTGTTCTAAGAAACTGCTTCAGCCTAAGGACAGAGATAAGGGAGGGCCCCTTGAACTCTGCAACAGACAGAGAGGCTGCCATGAAAACCAGAGTCAAAATAACTCAAGAATTCTTTCTGATAAAGAAAAACATAGCAGCAAACGTCACGTGAAATCAGTAGAATGAACATATATAAACCTATTATTAAATTGTATGCATATGTATTTGAGAAAAAGATTTTTAAAAAAAAATCTGGAGTTCCCAGAGGCACGCGTGTCATTTTAAGAGAACAATTCGCACATGTGTCCAGCACTGTAATAAACACAGTGGCTTGTCACAGACATCTTTTATGGAAAAGCCTTTCCTTAGGAGTTTTCCTCCTGAGAAGCTGAGAGGCCTCAGGAACAAAATGTAACCAATGGTTATCTGCTGCTGTGGGATGCAACAGGTGCATCTGGGATTGGGCTCATGTGGTTGTTTCTAATTAATGGCCAATCACAGCCCAGCTGGCTCGGACAGAGAGTCCGAGCACCAAACCTTTGTTATCATTCTTTTCTATTCTATTCTTAGCCAGCCTTCTGATGAAATCCTTTAATCCTTTCTTCTATTCTTTTAGTATAGTTTTAATATAATATATATCATAAAATAATAAATCAGCCTTCTGAAACATGGAGTCAGATCCTCGTCTCTTCCCTCATCCTCAGACCCCTGTGAACACGGTCACAGTGGCTTTACAACTTTCACAAAAGTTGTGGAATTTGTTTGCTTCCACAAATCAGTGATTCCCGAGTTTTCCACCCAGGTGAGCTGGGGGATGCCAGCTCTCCCCTGGCAGGGATGGAAGTGACACTGAGGGACACAAGGAAAGGGCCCTCCAGCCCTGCAAATTCCAGCGCCAGCAGGTGCAGAAGTGACCTGGATCTAGAGCAGGAACCATCCTGGTGACATCTGTGATAGGTGAGTAATGCCATGATTGACTCTCACAATTAACAGACAAATCTCATGTATACAGGGTAAGAAAAGTTTTAGAGATTTATAGTTCTGTTGTACCCCTTGTGTGGTTATCAAGGGACAGCTGGCAGGGCTGGCTTGTCACTGTGGTGACACCTGAGCTCCAGTCAGGATTTGAGGAAGAGATCTCCTCCATCTCAGTTATCTCCACTGGGGTAGCTGAGAGGCATTTTATTCTGAATCTCATGAAAAGAATGAGGCAATACAGATGTTATAATTCACACCATCACAATCAGACATTTTCCCACACTTCCCACAGTACTGACTGTAATTATTACTGCAGGTACCGACTCCAATTACTACTGCAGGTACTGACTCTAATTATTACCACAGATACCGATTCCAATTATCACTGCAAGTATTTGTTGGATTTTACTCTTTTCTGACCCAGAGATGGGGTAACTGAGAGGCATTTTATTCTATTTTCAGTCTCAAAAAGAGACTGAAAATAGAGAAGGGTGAGGCAATACAGATGTTATAATTCACACCATCACAATCAGACATTTTCCCACACTTCCCACAGTACTGACTGTAATTATTACTGCAGGTACTGACTCCAATTATTACTGCAGGTACTGACTCCAATTATTACTGCAGGTACTGACTGTAATTATTACTGCAGGTGCTGACTAATTATTACTGAAAGTACTGATTCCAACGAGGGTTATTGCAGGTACTGACTAATTATGGACAGCAAAGAAGGGGCTGATGGACAGAACTTTGGGAGGGGTTAAAGGGTTAAAAAGGGAAAACCTCCATGGTGAGGGGGCTGAGCACATGGTGGGGAAAATTTTTTGCTCTCAGCGCCGTGACCTTTTTTCTTTATTCAGTCTTCTGTTGTATTTTTGATAAGGTTTAATAAACCTTCCTAGAACTATGAAAAGTGAGGAGCTATTTCTCACACATCCCTGGAGCTACAAACACCCCCCAAAATCCCCAAACTGGGGATTTTGTGTTGGGACACAGCTGCAAGCTCACAGATCTCCTGGGGGTGGATTTGCTTCCAGCACAGCTCACCCCACCCCTGTGCAGTCTGTTTGGAGCAGGGAAAAAGGCTGTTCTAAACCACAGATAAACACCTCCTGCCCCTGGCTGTGTCTGTGGTGGCCGTGGGGAGGCACAGCCTGACCTTTCCCTGCTGGCTCCATCCCACTGTGCGCCCCTCCCACTGTTTGTGGCTTAATCAACTCCACAGTCCTGAGGATCTTGTGGGAATCCACAAAATCAGAGGGTTTTGGGAAAGCTGCAAAAGGCCTCAGAGACAGCAGAACTGTGATTAGAGCTGAGCAGCAGCCATGAGATTGGGCAGCAGAAAAATTATGTAAGAAGTAGAAAAGTAAGGACAAATAGAGCAATGGTCTGTATATTAATGCTTGTCTAGAAAAACTCTCTAAGCTACAGAAAAGTTTATCTAGAGAGATATTAGGGAGTTTTAAGTTTAATAATGGAGCTCTGTGCATTGTGTTTGAAGGCTCACAAGCAGGGATTGTATTTGAAATAAGCAGGCATTGTTTAACCAAAGGTACCTGTGCTTACAGTGGTTGGATAGAACTACTGTCAATGTGCTTTTGCTTTGTGGGATTGGTCAAAACACTTATAAAGTGAGTTGTAACATTAAATTCTGGGTCTGCTGCCTGGGATGTGAGCTGGTGGCATCTCCCCATTGTCATAACCATGGAATGAGACTGATGCTGGAAAATCAAACAGCTCAAGGCACGTTCCCAGCAGTCCTGTCCTGTTTGTGATTTGTGCACAGCCCCCAGCCGGTGACAGACCTGACCGAGCTGGGCAGAGTGAGGCTGGCATTCCTGGGGCTGGGATTGCTGTGCTCAGTGCCCGCAGGTGGCACCGTTTCCCCGCAGTTCGGCTCCTCTGCTCGCCAGCAAGGAAAATCAATTTGCAGCTCAGCATCGCCCTGCAGGAGAGCAGAGCCCAGCTCAGCCTGTCCCGGGCACTGCGGTGTCCCAGCTCCTCGGGCACAGCCACAGCAGTGCCACCAGATGCCACCAGCTCCCCCAGCATCCTCCCCCCCTTCCCACAGACGCAAAACATCATCAAAAGCTCGGGTCTGGTGGAGAGCTCTGACGCCTTTTGAGCACTGCGGATGAATAATGCAATCAGCTGCTGCTTCAGGCAATCAGGACAGCTGAGGATGGCAGCAGCGATTTCGCCCGAATTGGGAAAAACATGTGCCCAGAAGAAAAAACAGAACAAACAGAAGAATGGTGGAATAATAGCCCAGCAAATGGCTGGCAGGGAGGCACAGGATGTGTTATTGCAGACGTTAAACGCAGCAGTAATCGATGTCTGCCCTCTCCTTCCCCCCTTGCTGAGCAGCAGAGGGGACTGGGAGGGACTGGAACCAGCGGGGGTTTGGAATGGGGCATAGGAGAGCTGATAAGAGGCATTATTTGCATTTTCACGGAGATAAGGACGCCGAAATTGCAATCAGTCAGCTCAGCTGAGACTCCAGGATGCTCAAGGCAAGGACAGCAAGAGCTCCAAAGCTCCCCAAGGGGAGAAGGGGAGGGAAGAGCGGGGTGGCTGTGCCAGGGTGACACCAGAGCCCCTCGCTCTGCCAGGGTCCCCTGGGCAGGAGGAAGGCTCAGACTGGAGAAGGAAACCTTTGCCCATTCCCTTTCCTTGCCAGGACTGCACTCTGTGAACTTCCAGCTGTGCCCAGAGCAGGAACGGGTCACTCCCAAATCCCAGCCCCTCAGCAGCAGAGCTGAGTCCCTGTGTTAAAAACGGGAACAGGCTCCTGGTAATTTCAGCATTCATTATAAAAAAAGAAAGGCCTAAAGCAAGGGGGCCCGGGCCGAGCAGGAGCGTTCCTTCGAGGGTGCTGCAGCACCGGCACTGATGGCCCCGATGTCCCAGATTCAATGGGTCAGGAGCCCCTTTTTATCCTGTTTTTTGTCCCTTTGGGTTGGTTTCTGTTCGGATCCTTCAGCTGCATGAAGGTTTTAGGCCTTGATTGGCCATGACAGTTCTGCCCAGGCTGGCTCTTTCGCTTGGGGGAGGTCCCGGGTCCCCATGCTGGTAAAAACGAGAGCAGGCTCCTGGTACTAAAGTGATTTCAGCATTTATTATAATAAAGAGAAAGGCCTAAAGCAAGGGGGATTTCAGCATTTATTATAAGAAAAGAAAGGCCTAAAGCAAGGGGGCCCGGGCCGAGCAGGAGCGTTCCTGTGGAGGATGGAGCAGCGCCGGCGCTGGGGCTGCTCAGCAGCGATGGCCCCGGTGTCCCAGATGGAGCAGCACAATTCAGTGGGTCAGGAGCCCCTTTTTATCCTGTTTTTTGTCTCTTTGGATTGGTTTCTGTTTGGATCCTTCACTTGCATGAAGGTTTTAGGCCTTGATTGGCCATGACAGTTCTGTCCAGGCCAGCTTGTGGTGCACTGTACTGAAGTGTGTTATGGTACCTTGAGTACCGGATTTCTTACAACTCCCCTTTTAACCCCTTTTACAATAGAATAACCAAACTAACAGCACGTGCTTAACGATCTAGCAACTATTTTCCAACAGTTTCTAACCTATTTTTAACATGGGATGGGTGCTCTGGAGGGCACCTCCCATCCATCCATGCTGTGGGGACAGCAGAGACCAAGCTGAGCACTCACAGATTAAACCCTTCTGTTCCCCCCGCTCGCAGGCCTGTCTAGGTGAGAAATGAAGGAACGGAACCACATTTCCCAGCCTGCACACCCCCAGCCCCTTCCCCTGCGGCCTCCATGGAGGGTGGGAGTGAACGCTTTGCACAAACACCGGAGCCCCTGAGCCCTGCTTGGCAAACAGCCCCCACTCCTCCTGAAGGGGCCCTGAACCTTCCAGGTGCAGAATAAAACAGATTGGTCTGGAATTTGGAAGCAAATGAGCCATGCTGCTTGCTCCAGGCTCCCAATTTAATAAACATGCATCTATATCTAATGGACAGTCTGTCACTTCCCTTTAACAGAAATCACCTGCTCCTCTAATAATCATTAAACAAATTGACAGCGGGATAGCCACGGCCTCTCATCTCAATGCCACCTGCAGCAGGACTGAAATAATCCACCCCCATCTCCCCAGAAAGGCCATTATTCTGCTTAATTGGAAGGCACAAACACCCCCTCCAAGTGTGACACGGCGTCAGACATGGCCACGAGGAGAATAAACTGCATAAGAATTCCTTTTGTTTATTTAATGTGTGTTTTATTAGCGACATCATTCCTCATTTCCTCCTAATGAGGGTGATAATCGCTCCTGTTTCCTGCAGTGCCTCCTCTGCTCAGGCCAGAGCAGCTTTTTGGGGCAGAACTGCCAGCAGGGACATCCTGTGAAAAACGCCAATCGCTTGTTTTGAAAATTTTAAAAGTTTAATTTTAATAAATGGTTATAAAAATAATAGTAATACAATTAGAGTAATAATAATCTGGGCAAATTGAATTAGGACAATATGAGAAGATAAATACAAAGAGTTACAGACAGTCCAGGTACCTTTTTCTGGGCAGCACGAGCCCGAAAAAGGACCCACGTTAACAGAGGATTAACCCTTAAAAGCAACAGCCTGTTGCATATTCATACACCCCATCCATGATGCATAAATTCCATTCAAACACAGGATTCTGTCTGGGCAGTGTCAGCTTCTTCCTCTGAATCCTGACAGCGCCTTCGAGGCAGGAAGAAGTTGATTTCTTCTGATAAGAAGGCAATAAATTCTTTTTCTCTGAAAGATTCAGGTGTCCTGTGGCTGCTATCTCGCTGCGAGTCCTTTCTTTAAAAAAAGTATCCTACATAGCATAGTTTCTATTTTAACAATTTTTATAACCTGAAACTATATTCAACACACTGCTTAAGAGAATGAATACAACATAACTTTCTAACACGACACATATAATATTCATTTTAATATTTACGAAAAGCCAATCATAAAATACATGCATTTTTTACACATCCCAAAAGCTGCTGCAGACACCTCTGGGAGTTTTTAAGTCCTCTTTTGGAAGGGATGAGAATTTATCTCCTCCACATCCTTGTCTGGCAGGATCCAAGGGGATAATGGGACTTCTGACATCACCTGTAGAGCTCTGCTAAGGCCCAGGGTGGCAAATATCCTTGACAGCAATAAAGATACTTCAAGGTTCACAATAATTGGAGGGGAAAAAAAATCTCAGAAAGGGAGATTGTCAGCACTGTCAGGTATTTGCCTCAAGCATCTGCTCCTCTTAAGCCTGGCTCTTGTTCTGCCTCCCCATGCCCTGATTCCAGACAGCTCCAAGCCCTGCCTGGTGCTGGCCCTCAAAACCTCTCACCCCCAGCGTTCATTACTGAGGGACACTCGAAATTAATGAAGAATTCTCTCAGCCACCCCCTGCAGTCAGTCTGATTGTCTCAGTCCTGCTTGTTTGGAAGTCCTGGAGCACTTTATGGGGCCTCTTGTGCCTGATGAGGGCACAAAAGCCATTCTTGGGAGAAAGGAGCCGGAGGAGCAGCCCTGCACTTGGGGAATTCCCACTGAGCTGGGGCCATCCTCTGCCAGCTGGGCACAGAAATTTTGTGGGGAATTGTGATAGATGAGTAATGAGATGATTGACTCTCACAATTAACGGACAAATATCATGTATGTAGGGTAAGAAAAGTTTTATAGATTTATAGTTCTGTTGTACCCCCTTGTGTGGTTATCAAGGGACAGCTGGCAGGGCTGGCTTGTCACTGTGGTGACACCTGAGGAAGGTGATTTGAGGAAGAGATCTCCACCACTGGACAGCCAAGAAGGGGCTGATGGACAGAACTTTGGGAGGGGTTAAAGGGTTAAAAAGAGAAAACCTCCATTATGAAGGGGCTGAGCACATGGTCCAGACCCCAGAACCACTCACAGCCACTGGCACTGGCCAAGCCATCACGCAGGAACTCTTCTCCAAAACAGAACATCATTTTCTGTGAATGATCTGAGCCCTCAGACGCTGACAGGTGTGATAGGTGAGTAATGCCATGATTGACTCTCACAATTAACGGACAAATATCATGTATGTAGGGTAAGAAAAGTTTTATAGATTTATAGTTCTGTTGTACCCCCTTGTGTGGTTATCAAGGGACAGCTGGCAGGGCTGGCTTGTCACTGTGGTGACACCGGAGGAAGGTGATTTGAGGAAGAGATCTCCACCACTGGACAGCCAAGAAGGGGCTGATGGACAGAACTTTGGGAGGGGTTAAAGGCTTAAAAAGGGAAAACCTCCATTGTGAAGGGGCTGAGCACATGGTGGGGAAAACCTTTTGCTCCCGGCACTGTAACCTTTTTTCTTTATTCAGTCTTCTGTTGTATTTTTGATAAAGTTTAATAAACCTTCCTAGAACTATGAAAAGTGAGGAGCTATTTCTCAGAGAATTCATCTCAGCAAGGCACCAGGGAGGGTTTTCCTCCATTTGGGCTCCAGCAAAGAGCTCTGGCTTATCCTACCCCAGGTAAATCCTCCCTCAGGCCCAGCCCTGCTGGGAAAGGGCGGAGGAGGAGCTGCAGAGGGATCGGGGCTGCTCAGCCATCAGCCCCTCGGTGCTGAACAATCTCCACGGATGGAGAGGGCTCTGAGCTCCCATCGAAACCTCTCAGCAATCAGGAGGAGCCGAATGAGCCTCATCCACCCTCCAGAGCATCCAAGTGTCAGAGCCGAGGCCCTGGAACTGATTGGAGCCTCTGGTTATTGCCCTGTGCTCCTCTCTGACTATACCCTGGCCAAAAACAGCTTAGGGAGTGACAAAAGTACACAGCCCCTGGGGCTGTGCCATCCCACAGACCCCACAGACATGTCCTGAGCCCTGCAGACCCCACAGACCTGACCCAGGCCCTACAGACCCCACAGACCTGACCCTGGCCCTACAGACCCCACAGATCTGTCCTGAGCAGGGTTTGGGGCCCTGCTGGTCCCACACAGCTCCATCCTGGGGTTTTGTGCTCCCAGGGTGGCTTTGGGGCCCTGCTGATCCCACACAGCTCCATCCTGGGGGTTTTGTGCTCCCAGGCAGGGTTTGGGGCCCTGCTGGTCCCACACAGCTCCATCCTGGGGGTTTTGTGCTCCCAGGCAGGGTTTGGGGCCCTGCTGGTCCCACACAGCTCCATCCTGGGGGTTTTGTGCTCCCAGGCAGGGTTTGGGGCCCTGCTGGTCCCACACAGCTCCATCCTGGGGGTTTTGTGCTCCCTGGCAGGGTTCGGGGCATTGCTGGTCCCACACAGCTCCATCCTGGGGGTTTTGTGCTCCCTGGCAGGGTTCGGGGCATTGCTGGTCCCACACGGCTCCATCCTGGGGTTTTTGTGCTCCCAGACAGGGTTCGGGGCATTGCTGGTCCCACACAGCTCCATCCTGGGGGTTTTGTGCTCCCTGTCAGGGTTTGGGGCCCTGCTGGTCCCACACAGCTCCATCCTGGGGTTTTTGTGCTCCCTGGCAGGGTTTGGGGCCCTGCTGGTCCCACACAGCTCCATCCTGGGGGTTTTGTGCTCCCTGGCAGGGTTTGGGGCCCTGCTGGTCCCACACAGCTCCATCCTGGGGGTTTTGTGCTCCCAGGCAGGGTTTGGGGCCCTGCTGGTCCCACACAGCTCCATCCTGGGGTTTTGTGCTCCCTGGCAGGGTTTGGGGCCCTGCTGGTCCCACACAGCTCCATCCTGGGGTTTTTGTGCTCCCAGACAGGGTTCGGGGCATTGCTGGTCCCACACAGCTCCATCCTGGGGTTTTTGTGCTCCCAGACAGGGTTCGGGGCCCTGCTGGTCCCACACGGCTCCATCCTGGGGGTTTTGTGCTCCCTGTCAGGGTTTGGGGCATTGCCGGTCCCATCCAGGTCCCCTCTGAGCCCAGGTGCAAATCACCAGGGACAGAACCAGGGCTGGGCCCACTCAAACAAGGAAAGGTTCCCCCTGCTCCGTGCTGTTATAAATAAAAAATCTGCTATTTTTTTTGGGGGGGGGGGGGGGAAAGGGTTGCAGAACCAGTTAAACCAGTTGCTGCCAAGGTGAAGTTCTGCCTGTTTGTTATTGTAATCACCGGTCATTTTCGTTAATTGCTCCTTTTGTATCGGTAAGGCCCTGCCTGGGGCTAAGCTGATGGTCCTGCTACCCAGACGGTGAGAGGAGGGGACATGAGGGGGGGGCATCAGAGAGAATGCAAAATAACCTCGAAAACAACGAGCCAATATAGAATTAAGATAGTAGAGTGATGTTTGGACATGAGGAACAGCGTGCCGAGCCTGCAGAGATGCTGAAAACCTTTGTTGTCTCTCGCCCTGAGCAAAGAACCTCAGCTGGAACCAAGACCCCCGAGCCTGGAAAAGTCAAAAGTGGAAACATGGGGTACAAACCCGCTGCTCTCGAGAAGATGGGACCCCCAGCTCTGTTCCTTAGTGGACAAAGCTGCACATTCCTTCTTCTCCAAGTCACCCTGGGAGCAGCAACAGTGAAACCGTGGATCCATCGAGCTTCCCAACCTTGAGCTGATCACCTTTAATAAAGGCACTAAAAGGAGAAAAAGCCTCTTGCCCTGTTTATTCCTCGTGCCATGATCAAAAAACCTTCCCTGGATGTAGGAGAGCTGCCCAAAGTGCCTCAGACAGGCAGAGATTAACAGGCCTAAATGATACATGTGCTCTAATTAGAGAGTGTAATCACCTCGGGCTGATCATTATTGCTGCCTTTATGTTTATCATTGCACTGCATTAAGGTCCCTGGCAGTTCTTTCATCTGACTTACACTCAAGGACATCAGGTTTTAATCATTAAACACCTTAAACACTGTTTTTCAGGAATCTTTGAAGAATAATTATTTTACCAGTATAAACTGTACATCTCTGAAGGTTGATTTAAAACCCTCTCATCTCCAGCTGCTGCACTTATGTCAACAGAGCTCTTTGGAAATCAGGCTTGGGGAAAGGAGCACAGAAAATACAGAAAAAATGTTTTGTCATTCTTACTCTACTTTTTCATCTATTTTGTTTTGTTGGAGGGTTCTCAGCTCCACTCTGGGACCTGTCAAAGTTTCAGCCCTGTCAGAGCTGAGGGGGTTTTCACTGGGGACAACACTTTCCTTCTGATTTCCTTCCATGTTCCTGCTCACACCTTTCTGCTCACACCCAGGTGCTCCCCTGCACTTTTCCCATAAGGAGAAAAAACAAACAAAAAAAAATGGAATTGAAATTGCCACGTGATTTCCCTTCCAAAAGCTCTCTTCAGGGAGAGCAGGGGAGACCTTTCAGGAAGGATTAGCTGGGACTTTACACACATCCTCTGCCACAAGCACTGGGGATGGGGTGAAATTAATTTGGGATGGGGTAAAATTCAGTTGGGATGGGGTAAAATTCAGTTGGGATGGGGTGAAATTCAGTTGGGATGGGGTGAAATTCAGTTGGGATGGGGTGAAATTCAGTTGGGATGTAGTGGAATTCAGTTGGGAAGTGGTGAAATTCAGTTATGGTGTGGTGAAATTCAGTTGTGGTGTGGTGGAATTCATTTATGATGTGGAATTCAGTTGTGACGTGGTGGGATTCAATTGTGACGTGCTGCTGGAATTCACTGCCTCCTGCAGAATGCAGGGATCTGGCTGGGAATATAAAACTGAGATATGAAAGCAGCCCCTTCTCAGTCTTTTTGCAGGGGAAGTGCAGAGGGAGCAGTGGCAGAGCTGCATGGAGCTTGGGGCAAGGACAGGGACACAGGGATGGACGCCCTGGAGCTCCAGGAAGGTTCCTCAGGCTGCTGAAAGCCACTGCAGCTCCTCTGGGTGCCCCTGCAAGGACAATGCTCCCTTCTCCTGCCTCCCAGGCACTGCTGAGCACAGGGACAGCCCCAAACCTCATTATCTGCAAGGTTAAAATCCAGAAATTCCCATCCTGAGCCTAACGACCTTCTCAGGAGCAAGCCCTGAATCAAAGTGTCCAGGCCCTGCTCTGTAATTACTCCAGGACAGCCCCAAACCTCGTTATCTGCAAGGTTAAAATCCAGAAATTCCCATCCTGAGCCAATGACCTTCTCAGGAGCAAAGTGTCCAGAATCTCAGGAGCAAAGTGTCCAGAATCTGAATCAAAGTGTGCAGACCCTGTTCTGTAATTAGAAGCTCCAGGACAGCCCCAAACCTCATTATCTGCAAGGTTAAAATCCAGAAATTCCCATCCTGAGCCAAACGACCTTCTCAGGAGCAAGCCCTGAATCGAAGAGTCCAGACCCTGTTGTGTAATTAGAAGCTCCACATAACCACAGGTTGTTTTTACCGTGTGTTTTCCCCCTTTGATCGCTCAGAGGCTCAGTGTGCTAACTCTGCTCAGTGAAACGAACAGTGCTGGGCATCCCCAGCCTCACAAATTCAATACAAACACTACAAAAACTGCAAACATTCCTGACCCAACCTGCATTTCTGATGCAGCTCACGGCAGGCTGGAGCCAGAGCCTTTTGAAATTCAGATGAAGCCCTTTCCAAATCTGTTTGAACACTGTGGGGCTGGGCTGGCTCCTCTCACACGTGCCATGGATGCTTTTCCTGCATGAATACCAATAATTCCCAATAAAAGCACCTTTGCAGAGCGTGGCCAGGCACAGAAATCCGCCGGCAAAAGGCAGAGGGCTCCTTGTCCCAGCTGCCAGCCCTGAGCAGGACAGGGAACTCCTCCACAGGACAGGAATTGGTTGTGTTTGGGAAGATAAAGCCCCACAAATGCACTGCCCCAGGCAAAGGGAGCTGCAGGAATGGGAATGTGCTTTTTAAGGAGTTCTACAACACAACACTGAGCCTCCAGCCAAGAATTCTCTCTTATTATTAGAAAATCAATTACTCCTTCCAGTCTGGACTGCAAATATTGGAGGTGGCTGAATAGCCTGGGATGTTTTTCACTCATAAACTTCTCTCTCTACAGTGGGAGTAGCAGAGAGGGGGTAATAAAATTTGTGTCTTGTGGTTCCTGCACATTTCAATATTGCTCTTCTGCAGTGCAGCCTGGTGAATGGAAAACAAATTTAAATGGAGATAAAAGCCCAGGCAGATCTCATCCATCCATTTTGTTAACTGCTGTCATGGGCAGAGATGGAATTTGGCTCCTTTGGGAAAGGCACTTGCCATTTTTTCTCAGTGTGGAGCTGAAACTTATTACTGTCCCTGAGCAGGAGGAGTTCCTTGTGTGGGATGGGTGGGGATGGAGCCTGGCTTTGAAATGGGATCACTGGGGTTCCTTCCTGCTTTGCTCCTCAGGAACACACAAATCCTCTGCCCATGTTGTTCTGTGTTCATTTTCATTCTCCAGCCCCCATTACAACTGTGCTTTTTTCCTTGATAATTATTTGAATAAATATTTGAATATTTGCATTTCCTCCAAAGAACCTGGCAGAAAGAACGCTGCTGCACAGCCTGCCTTGTCCCTTGTCACACTCAGGGACACACAGCCAAGAGCCTGGTTCAGCTCTGGAAATCCAGACCCACAGCTGGGCAGTGCAAAGCCCAAATGCCCCACTCTAGCCCGGAATGCAGGGTGGTGCCAAGGGCCCCTGTCCCTCCTGGGCTTGCTCAGGAAGGAGCTGGGGATGCTTTGGGAGCTGATGCCAGCTGAGCCAGTTCTGCACGTGCTGACACCTTCCTGTGACCAGGGCACGGTGCCAACCAAGGACCCCACATTTCCAAACTCAGCGGTTGCCTACCTTGGACAGTTTTCAAAACCCCTGCAATCTCCAGAACCAAACAACTGCAAGTCACTCTGTGCTTTCCTGGAAGGAGACTGCGACTTCTCCCTTGTCACCACGATATTTTCTTAAAAATCCCTTTGCTGGGATTTCTTCTCCTGGGAAGTTGAGAAGCCTCAGAGAAAAATGTAAATAATAATGATCTGATTTTCTTCTCCTGTGTTTTGCTGCTTTGGAATGCGGTTTGGACATTGTTTACCAACAGGGGCATGGTTGGTTGGTTCCATGTGAATTGTTTTTACTTAATGACCAATCACCATCAGCTGTGTCTGACTCTGAGGACTCAGTCATGACTTTTTATTAATCATTCTTGCTAAGCCTTCAGTCTGTATCCTTTTTCTTTAGTATAGTTTTAGTATAGCATTAACATAATATAATACATACAATTTATTATATAATTGTGGAATTTATTTATTTTTATTATAGTTATTATAGGTATTAATATCGTTTACTTGTTATGATTTATTAATTATCATATAACAACAATATAATTTAATTTATATATAATTATATATATACAATATATTATATAATTATAGAATTTATTTATTATTTATTTTTATTATATTTATTATATATAATATAATAATCAATCAGCCTTCTGAGAACATGGAGTCAGATTCTCATCTCTCACCTCGTCCTGGGGACCCTCACAAACTCAAACACCACACTCCCTCCTGCTGGGACCAGAGATCATTAACATCATCAATGTTCTCCTTAAAACCGTTTGGAGACCGTGACAAGCCCCATTTGTCCCTGACAAGGCAGCTGGGAGTGTGTTGGAAAGGCCTCAGCCTGGCTGCTGTGCCCTGACAGGTGGAGTTGCTGTTTTGCTAAAGGAACTGTCATTTCATCAATCTTTTCAGCTGGCTCCAGAAGGGAAAACCCTCCATTGCACTTGCTTTCATTTCTGCTTTTAGTTTTCAGAAAAGCTGTCTTTAAAACACAAATGTAAGACCCCCAGGAGGGGAGGAAACAGCTCAGAGGTACCCGATTCCTCAAACTGAGCCATTTTTGCTCAAGTTGTTAACAAGCTGGCTTCAATTTCTGCCTTTACACCTTTATTCTGATGGCTTCACACCACACCAAGCTCCCTCCAGCACCTTCCCCTTGCTGCTTCTCCAAAATGGCAAATCCACACATGCAAATGTAGGAGTAGCTCTTGTTTTGGGCAATAAAGCTGATGCCAGAGCAGATAAATAAAGTGGACCCAAAATCAATCTATGCAGCTAATGTGGGACTTCTTACCTTTTAAATCCTCCCAGAAGCACAGGACAAGTTTCTAACCCAGCTGCAGCAGCTGCCCTGCAAAAAAAATGAAATGCAGAAGGGTCTGGTGAAGGTTCTCATAAAAGCCAGAAAAGATTCAAAACCAGAACTGTGGCAGGTTCAGAGCTTTCCTGCAGATCCTGCTGCAATTCCCAGCTCCTCCATCCCTCCTCTGCCACTGTGATATTTAATGAAAAATCCCTGTGCCAGGATTTCTTCTCCTGGGAAGCTGGGAACCTTCAGCTTCTCCCTGTTGTGCTCCTCTGGAATGTGACTTGGAGAACTGTTTATCCAGCATGTGAATTGCTTTTAATTGATGGCCAATCACAGCCAGCTGTGTCAGACTCTCTGGTCAGTCATGAGTTTTAATTATTAATTCCTTTCTAGCCTTCTGATGTCTTTTTTCTCTTTCTTTAGTATAGTTTTATAATATGATATGATATGATATAATCCTTCTGAGAACTTGGAGTCAGATTCTCATCTCTCACCTTGTCTTGGGGATCCCAACACCACAACACTCCGGCTCCTTCTCCTGGAGGGGTTTGTGCAGCCACCCCTAATGAACCCCAGGTCATTAATTACCCAAACTCCCTGACCAGGGCCACCTGAGCTCCAGTTCTCCAGGGGGCTCCACCAGCTCCTGTTCAGATCTTTCCTGAAGCTGTCACACCCTGACTCATCAGGAGCCTGAGAACAAAGTGTTGGCATCATTTAAAAAATAAAATACAAGCAAAGCAAAGATGCTTGCAATGACATCTTTGATGTTTTATAGATTAAGAGAGTCTCTCATGAATAACAGTCATTCCTTGTGTCATCCCTTTTCTGGCTTGGAGAGTTTTCATTAACTGAGATTAACATTAACTGGAAAATAATTAAACTGGCTTAGAGAGTCTGGCCTTCCCATCAGCACCAGCAATAATTAATCAACACAATCAATAGATTTTAATAGCATTAAAATTCTGATTTACTGCCTTATTCCTCAAGCCCACACCTCCCACTTCTATTCTTAGCCTCACTGTGGGCAGGATAGTCCTTAGGACAATACCAAGGGAACAAATATAGAAATTAAAATCAACCTTCATTTTCACTGTCCCTGTAAGAAGAGGTTGTATTTTTTTTTCCCTCATAATTTTTTCTTCATAACTCCTCAACATCAGTCACCTCGGGCCTGTGATTCTGAGCTCATCAGGTTCCCTGTTAGCTCCATAAAAACAAAATAAGGAGAATAAAACGGGAACCAGTGCTTAGGGTGAAGGGGGCAGAAGCAGCTCAGCCCCACCTGGGGCAGAGGATTCCTTGGCAGGGCCAGGGCAGGAAGGTCACAGAATCCTGCAGACCCAAATTCAGGCAGATTTTACCCATGGATCAGTGGGGATCCACCAGGTTCTGAGGCAGTTTGGTCCTGCTGAGCACTGGTAGAGTGTTGAAAATTGCAATGCAGGATGTTTTCCATTACCATCTGTAGGGCAGATTATCTTCTGTCCAGTGGGCAGTTTGCCTTATCTCTCTCTCTGAGTGACCACAATCACTCCTCCCTCGGGAGGGGACACTGCTGATAACAGCTATGGAATGTCCCTGCATGGCTGATAAGAACTGCAGCATCCCATTGGGAGATGGGAGCCCAGAGGGAGGAGCCAAGCATTCCTACCCGGATATAATCCAGAGGTTTGGAGACACCAGCACGGCTTCTCCACGGGATTCCCCAGAGGAGCAGCAGCTGCCTCTCCTTCCCCTGAATCTTCAGAGGAAGAGACTCCACCCTTCTCCAGGATCCCTGCTCCAGCAGAGCCACCCCTGGCACTGCAGGAGGGCTGAGCCACAATTCCAATGGTTCTGCTGCCCACACCCTGACCCACAGGGTGTCAGGCTGGGTTCTGACTCTGGCAGTGTTGGTTTGGTCACTGCATTGCTTATTTTATCCTTTTTTTTTCCTTTCCCTATTAAAGAACTGTTATTTCCTGCTCCCATATTTTTACCTGAGAGCCCCTTAATTTAAAATTTATAGCAACTCAGAGGGGTGGGGAGGGTTTACATTCTCCATTTCAGGGGAGGCTCCTGCCTTCCTTAGCAGACTCCTGGCTTTCCAAACCAAGACATGGAGAAAGGCTCCAGCCAAAGCCCTTGCTCTGGGGTTTCTCTGCACCCAGGCACGCCCTGAGCACAGAAAATGAGCTGGATCTCCTCTCCCCAGTGGTTTTGGTGCTTTATCACGAGGGGACAGCTTTAATTCTGTATTTCTCCACGTCTCTGGAGCTCTTTTAATTAACTTTCAGCTTGCTCAGGAAGCTGAGTATCCCATGCTCTCTGTTAGAGCTGCATTAACCATTTCCTTATCAGCAGGAGCCACATTTTATCTACTGCCAGCACTGCCCACACCTGAGAGCAGCAGCAGCAGCTCCTGGGCACAAGGGGGATCCTCCAGCCCTCTGTAACTGAGTTCTACCACTGGGAAATGAGGAAAAAATGAAATCCCAGGTACTTCCTAAGCCTCTGAATGCAAGGCCTAATCCAGGTAATCCCAAAGCAATCTTGCTGGCAATCTAATTGTGTTTTCTGAGGAGGAGGCTGCAAGAACAGTTTGTTTACACATAATTGGATCCCTTTATATGTTTGGATTGTGCTTATTTCTGAAACCTCTCAAAATTGAAAGGTCTCCTGGAATATTTGGCTTGGCTTTTCACTCCAGCCTGAGGGATTACCCATTATTTTGCACATAATGGCCCAGACAAATATGAATTTTGTATTAGCAAAGATCAGAAAGTACAGCTCTCCCTCGAGGGCCAGCAATGGGGAGACACCAGGAAAACTGAGGAAATGGTGCTGATTTTTAAATCCCTTTTTATGTTGATTTGTTTCTCTTAGGAAGCTCTTGCTGTCTACAGCAGCTTCCCTGGTGGAAATGCAGCTCCGTGGGGAGAGCAGGGGAGGAGAGGCTCCACATTTGAGGGTTTGTAAAGTGTCTTGGTTTGGAAAGCCAGGAGTCTGGAAGGAAGGCAGGAGCCTCCCCTGAAATGGAGAATGTAAACCCTCCCCACCCCTCTGAATTGCTATAAATTTTAAATTAAGGGGCTCTCAGGCAAAAAATATGGGAGCAGGAAATAACAGTTCTTTAATAGGGAAGAAAATAAAAGGATAAAATAAACAATGCAGTGAACTAAACCAACAGTGCCAGAGTCAGAACCCAGCCTGACACCCTGTGGGTCAGGGTGTGGGCAGCAGAACCATTGGAATTGTGGCTCAGCCCTCCTGCAGTGCCAGGGCTGGTTCTGCTGGAGCAGGGATCCTGCAGAGAAGGATGGATTCTGCCTCTGAAGATCCAGGGGAAGGAGAGGCAGCTGCTGCTCCTCTGGGGAATCCCGTGGAGAAGCCGTGCTGGTGTCTCCAAACCTCTGGATTATATCCGGGTAGGAATGCTTGGCTCCTCCCTCTGGGCTCACATCTCCCAATGGGATGCTGTAGTTCTTATCAGCCATGCAGGGACATTCCATAGCTGTTATCAGCAGTGTCCCCTCCCGAGGGAGGAGTGATTGTGGTCACTCAGAGAGAGAGATAAGGCAAACTGCCCACTGGACAGAAGATAATCTGCCCTACAGATGGTAATGGAAAACATCCTGCATTGCAATCTTCAACATAAAGTCACCACAGCTTTCACCCAGATCTTTGTCTGCATCTGCCCAGGGAAGGGCTGGGCAGGGTCCCCCTGTCCCTGTTCCCACCCCAGTCCCAGCTGGGAGCACCTCAGTCACCCCCACACCCCAGGAGGGGATTCCAGAGCACAGAACAGCACAGCAGAAGCTGCTGGTGGCTACAGAGGGAGCTCAGCCCTGATCTGGGACAGAGCTCCTTGTACAGACACCCCTGGTGCCACCTCCATCCCAGGGGAACCTTCCCTGGCTGTTCCTTCCCCTTCCTGGGGACATTCCCCCCCAGCTCCCACACCCCAGTTAGCGGCTCTGCCACAGAGCCTCCATGGGGGCTGGAATGTGAATTCCAGGATTTTGCCAGGACATTTTGCACCAGCTCAGCGAGAAACCCACAAGGCCACTGCTGGCTCCATCCACGGCCAGTGCCTGGTGCTGGAGGAGGAAACAGCAATCCAGAGAGCCAAACATGGGGATTTGTGTGCCCAGAACTTTCCTTTCCTTTTTCTTTTTCCCTTTCCTTTCCTCTTTCTTTTTCCCTTTCCCTTTTCCTCCCCTTCCATTTCCGCCTTTCCTTTCCTCTTTCCCCTGGAAACTCCCAGGGCAGAGCAGTCCCTGTGGGACCCTGCTGACCCCACAAGTGTGGGGTGGGCAGCAAATCAAAGCAATCAGCACCATCTGGGGGGGTCAGGGACAGAGCAGCACCTGATCTGCTGGCACAGCTGATCCTCATCACCCTGATTGCAGCTGAACCCTCCCAGCCCTCAGCTTTGGAGCCGTCCTGATGTACAGAAACAACCCCGAATCTGCAGCTCCAGCTCAATCCAGTCACTCCACAAAAAAAGAACCTTTCATGCTTGCTGTCATAGGAGACAAAAGCAGCAGCCTGCCTCGCTCCTCCTGACACTTGTAAAGCTTTTCAAACCAGGCACACAAGATTTGTCAGAACAAAGTTGACATTTTAAATGAAGAGTAATGATGAAATGTCTAAAGATGTGCTGCAGAAACGCTCTCACAGAGAGTGCTGGCAATTTGAATACAACAGCGATGTGTCATCGTGGAAAAGTCAAAGCAGGGATTCTTTCATGTGGCTAAACAGGGGGATAAATTATGGAAAAACTGCAGGAGTTGTGATGCAGAAGGGGGAATTCATCAGTCTGGGGTTTGGGGTTCCACATGTGTGAACCTGTGTTGGGAACTGCTCCTGACACGAGCACAGATATTCCATGGACAAAGAGCAGGTGGAGAGCAAGGTTTGGTTCTCCAAAAAGCCAAAGCAAACAAAGCCTGTTCTGATCTGTTGAGCTGAATTTGGAGAACCCCTCCACCCCTTCAGCATTTCAGCTGCTCTAACAGCACAGATAATGGTAAATGTATTGGAAATAGCTGAGGCTCGGGGAAGAGATAAAATGTGTGGAAATGCAGCTCAGCATTTAACACCCTGCACTGGCCAGGGCAATCCTGAGTTCTTTACAGGGATGTCTGGCCCTGGAACATCCACATTGATGAATTTCAGTGAGAATCCTGAGATTTCATTCTGTTTCCCTCATCTCCTTCCCAGTGGAAGCTAAGCATGCCTAATGCTGTAACATGGGGACATAATAAGAGGTTTTAATCCAATTTTCAACCGCCCTGGATGCAAAGGAAATTTGTGAAGCATATCTAAAGTAACAAATGCCTGAGCTGGAGAGCGTTTTTCATTCTGAAAGTGAATATTTATTGGGAAGCCCCAAAGAGCCACTTCTCAGGACAAGGAGAGGGTGGGAAGCCTGAGAATTCAGCCCTGCTTTATCCTCTGCTGAATCCCAGGGCAGATTCCCCTTCCAGGGCTGCTTTACTGCACAACCTGAGCCCCTCCCTTGTTTGGTTCTTCATCTCTCTGATCCGTAATCAAAAGTGAGATAATTAAACACAAAACCTCCAGTGATGAGTCAGTCCAACGTGGCAGGACACAGGGATGTGTCCAGAGCTCCTACAAGGTAAGGAGGCCCCTTTGGGGCACTCTTTGTGCACCTCAGCCTGTCCCTGCATCCTCCTTTTCCTCCTCTGCCTCCCTGCCAGAGCAGGAGGAGTTTTGTTTAACGAGGCAGGTGATGACCCACATTAAACTGCAGCTTTGGCACCTGCAGGGGAGCTGTGCTTTAATTCCAGCCTCTCCAGGGGTGGGTTCATGCTGGAACTCAGCGCATCCCTCTGGGTGTCCAGAGCTGCCAGGACCCCCCCGGGGGGCTCAGAGACCCTGGCACGCAGCCCAGAGCACCTGGGGATTTGATTGTGAGTCCTGGAGCGAGTTGCCAGCTTTGTATGAGGACCTGAAAGTCACACAGGTTTGAATGGTGTAATAACAAAATGATCACGGGGTGAAAATGTAGATTTTAGGATTTTTGGTATGGGGGTTGTGGGGACAAGATGGAGGAACTTGGGCATGTCCAGCCTTTCTTCTTCTTGTTCTCCATTTTCTGCAGTGATGTTGGCACTTTGGGATTGGTTTAGAGTAGAAGTGCACTGTCTAACACGGGTGATAGGTGTTGGGAATTCAGTGTCAATATGTTCTATGTAGTTTGTAGTATAAAAGGACAACACCGCCCCAGGGGCGGTCACAGTGCCTATGGCTGCCCTGCTGAGCAGACCTCGGCTGGGCAGAAAGAAAATTTTATAGATGAGAATTAATAAACAACCTCAAGAGAGAAAAGTGAAGAGTCCAGATTCGTTCTTCAGTTGTGTGGGCCGGAGCAGAGACACCCTGCACATCTGGGGGCAGCAATTAACAACCAAAACCTGAGAGGTTCAGGGAGCTAAGCCAGCTCTCTCTGATGGGACAGTGTCCAGCAGGTTTTGGTCTCTTTACTCCTTTTGGAGGTCACAGGTCTGGGAGGCTCCGTTTGGAACAGGATCTGCAGAGTTCAGCACAGAAATTCTCTCCCAAGGATTCACTCCTCGGAATGCACTGCCACATCCTGGCTGAGCAGCAATCCGCATCACTTAATGACTGATTGGTGCCTCTAATTAGCCCAGCTAATTGGGGGAGGCAGGGTTCCTGGGTTCAGTGGTCCTCTGACAGATGAAGTCACTCTGGGTGCCACTCTCAGGTGTGACATTACAGGTTGGATCCTCTGACAGGATCCAGTCACTCTGGCTGCCACTCTCAGGTGTGGCATTACAGGTTGGATCCTCTGACAGGATCCAGTCACTCTGGGTGCCACTCTCAGGTGTGGCATTACAGGTTGGATCCTCTGACAGGATCCAGTCACTCTGGGTGCCACTCTCAGGTGTGGCATTACAGGTTCTGAGGTGTCACGAGTCCCTGGTAGGGCCAGAAGCAAAGGAGCTCTTTGGAAAATCCCATTTACAGGACTTGGACTCCATTTCCCCACCCTTCAGCTTCATCATCTGCAGCTTGCCAATAATTCACTGCTTCTCGGGCTCCTAAAGACAAAGCAAATTAATTCAGTGGATGGTGGCTGAACAAGGAGATGAAGAATGGATCTTGCATTCCCAGCACTCCCAGCTCAGGTGTGACTTTATTTAGATGCAGCCACAGGTGCCCCAGGGGCTGCAGGGGGGAATGAGAGCTCAGTTCCCAGCCCTGTGCCATCTCTGTCCTCCAGGCTGGGGGACCGCAATTGTCCCCAGCATTTCACAGAATTGTCCCCAGCATTTCACTGGCCAGCCTTGCTTTGTCTTCCCTGTGTGCATTAACATTTTAAAGACTGAAAAATGAGCCCCGAAAAAGAAACATCCTCAGTCAGCAATCTGCAATCTATTACAGCAATTAATCAAAGACACACTTTGTCAGCTTCCCCTTGTTCTCTTATGCTTTACGGCTGCGTTGTTATTTCATCCGTGCAATAAAAAGGGATTTGTCTTCATTGCTGGGGAAATTCTGCTCTGGACTGAGGGTGGCAGCCCTGGCCGTGCTCCTGATCTGTGGGCCCTGGGAGCAGGACTCATTTCTGGGCATTCATTTCTGGGCATTCATTGTTGCAGTGGTGTTGTGAGGGTCCCCAGGACGAGGTGAGAGATGAGAATTTGACTCCAAGTTCTCAGAAGGCTGATATATTATATTATATTATATTATATTATATTATATTATATTATATTATATTATATTATATTATATTATATTATATTATATTATATTATATTATATTATATTATATTATATCATATTGTCTTTATCATATTATATATTATACCTTGTATATTATATTATACATATTATATATTATATTATATATTAGATTAGATTGTATGAAAATAACACACTAAAACTGTACTAAAGAAAGAGAAAGGAGACAGCAGGAGGCTTAACAAGAATGATGATGAAAAACTCGTGACTGACCAGAGTCCTGACACAGCTGGACTGGGATTGGTCATTAATTAAAAACAATTCACATGTTGGGTAAACAGTTCTCCAAATCACATTCCAAAGGAGCCAAACATGGAGAAGCTGAATCTTTTAGCATAATATAATA
Organism: Molothrus ater; assembly: GCF_012460135.2. Taxonomy (NCBI): domain Eukaryota; kingdom Metazoa; phylum Chordata; class Aves; order Passeriformes; family Icteridae; genus Molothrus; species Molothrus ater. Next base: position 2,533,005 of record NC_050505.2, on the reverse strand, counting down.
TAAATATAATATAATAAATATAATATAATATAATATAATATAATATAATATAATATAATATAAATCAGCCTTCTGAGAACTTGGAGTCAAATTCTCATCTCTCGCCTCGTCCTGAGGACCTCACAAACACCACAAGCTCCTGTTCTGCAAAAGTGCCCAGCAGAAAGGGCTTTCAGCAGGTCCCTGCTCACTGCCTGAAGGACAAAACCCTGACCTGCAGGGCTGTGCAGAATGAGGCTTCCTCTGGACGCCTGCAGGAAGCAGCACAAGAACACAACAATTGCAGTTCTGGACACTCAGGGAGCTCAAAGGCTCAGGCTGCAGCCCCAGCCTTGTCCATCGTTGATCTGAGAACATCAGGGCACTAAAAATGAGAATTCCCCCAGCCCAAGAGCTGCAATCACCTCCCACAACATCCAACCCTTCAGCCCTCAGGGTTTCTGTCAACTTTTCCAATAGCTCATGGATTGGAAAAGCCATGCCCTGAGTTATAACTCCTCTGTATCTCAGTGATCACAATAGATTAGTGATAAATACAAAGTAATTGATTTTATTTTTTCATCTCCTCCCTCCCCCAAACAAGCTTGAACTAATAACAATAATTACATGAAAGTGTTGCCATTGGGAAGTTTGAGCGTTTCTGGCAGTGAAATCAATTGTTCCGAGGACGAATTTTATCTGAGGAATTAATCACTGCTGCCTCCAATGAATGCACCAACAACGTTCTCCAGGATGCAGAACATGCAGGGAACATCTTCATTAGGAAATGAGGCTGTTAGGAAAATTAACCCACAAACTCCAGAGGTTCATGTCCAAAAAGGACACAAAGGAGTCCTTTGACTTTATTCCAATACAGGCAGAGGCCATGGGGCATCCCCTGGGGTCTCTCAGATTTTTGGAGGATGCAGCCTCCCTTTTTATCCCAATTTCCAGCCACATTTCCCTTCTCTCTTTCCCCATTTCTGAGGTGCTTGAGAGGTTCAGACTTCCCAGAACACCTGATCCCAAAGATTCCCCTCTAATGTGTAACCCTCCCTTTTCATTTTTAATTCTTACAGAATTTAGAGGTTTTTCCCCATTTCTGAGGTACCTGAGAGGTTCAGACTTCCCAGAACACCTGATCCCAAAGATTCCCCTCTAATGTAGAAGCCTCCCTTTTCATTTTTAATTCTTATGGAATTTAGGGGGTTTTCTTCCCCATTGTTTCTTTCATCTTTCAATGCCTAATTTCATTTATCACCAAGCCTAAAGTTGATTTGTAAAAGCAAATCTCTTTCTCCATTCATCAATCAGTGGAATCCTTCCCATCGTTTCTTTCATCTCCCAGTGCTGGTTTCATCTCCCAGCAGCCCCACAGCTTGTTTGGAAACACAAATCCCCCATTCCTCTCAGCCTGTGCAGGGCCACAGAGCCTCGGGAGGGGAAATATTTGGGAAAAGTTCCCTGGTGGAGCCCAGGGACACCAACACAGCCAGGCCAAGGCTTCCTGGAGCTGCTGCAAGTGTTTCTTGTCCCCACAATAAAATGATGCTTATCCCATGGCTCTGGCCGTGTCACTCCCACAGTTTGTGTCCCATGGCCTTGGAGCTTGGAGCAGGTCCCAAGGTACCCTCTGAGCATCCCTGCAGCCCCTTCCTTCCAGAGCCAAAATCTTTTATTTTTAAGCTATTAATATAGCTTATCCTAAGCTAAATTGCAAGTTTCCACTTCTAAGTGACACAAATTTGCTTTTGTGTGCAACTGGGGGTGCTTGGCTGGCAAAAAGCTTTCCCACAGCCATTCTTTAATAACCTTATTTAAAGAATCCTTAAGGGACCAAGGAAACCTATGTATTTTAAACATTAAAGTATTATTAGTAGTAAGCAGTGGAAGTGATTGTTCTGGAATAGAAAAACATTTCCTGAAAGAATCTGTGCCAGCTTTAATTACACTCCCATTGTATTTTATCTTCCTGCTCCCCACACTGAGACAAAGGGTGGGTGGAAAATAATTGAAACAAGGTGAAAATGAGTGCTCATTAAATTGCAGACTACACAAGTACTCATTCCATGTGAGAGGGCTGTAAATATGACTTTTAATGAAGTTATGACATGCTTGCCAATAAAAGTCATTTACTTCACAGTATTACAGTTAATTATACACAGCTGGAGCCATTTATTGCCCATCCCTTGTTAACTTTGCCTGGGCTCATTAACCCTTTCACAGCTCTGGGCCTGTCACACTTCCAGGCGAGAAGGCAGAGAGGCTTTTCAGGAGGAATTGCAGGAGGAGGAGTGAGGTGTGGGTGCTGCAGAGAGCAGAGAGAGTGCAAAGCTCCAGCTCAGACTGTGCAAACCTGGAGGAGCCCCTGCAGTTTGTCCTCTGTTCCTCTCACCTGTTAATGGGTCTGGAAAATGGAATTTCCCTGGACTGTTCTGGCTTGCTGCAGCTCATGGCAGGTTCTTTGTGCAGTTCCCAAGGGCTTTCAGCTCCCCCAGTATTTACCACCCTTGTCCTGGAGCGTTCACCTGGTTTGTGAGTTGGGTTTGTCGTGATCTGACCCACTCAAACCCAGGACTTGGGTTATTCTAAACTGGGCAGCACCCACATTTAAAAACCCCAAACTCAGACTGTCCATCCAGCACGTCAAAACAGCCCTAGCACTACAACACAATTTGCTGCAGTTTGATAATGAAGACTAATTACCCTGAGATTTCAGCCTGGCTCTGTTCCTGACCTGCCAACCCTCCTGCTGCTCCTCCAAATCCTGTTTGCTCCTTCTCCCTTCTCTCATTTTAAGCTCCTGCCTGCTCCAGGTGCCTTTTATGTACAGAGGAATTGGTCACTGGCTGTGTGAGCTCCTGCAGGGAGCCCTTTCATGGAGGGCCCTGCAATTTTCTCCAGGAGCTCTCCAATAATTGCAGTGACTGGGGAACTGCGCCGGGGAGTCTGAGAGGGAGGTGGAGGGCAGGGCTTGTTTGTTAAACTCCACACAGAAGAGAAGAGATCGTTCTGCTGCAGCCACAGGGTGTCTGGAGGCAGCAGTGGGCTCCAGGGGAACCCGGACTGAGAGGATTTGTCATTCCAAACAAGCTGTGGGTCTGCTGGGAGATAAAACCAGCACTGGGAGAGAAAAGAAACGATGGGAAGGGTTCCACTGATTGATGAATGGAAAAAGAGATTTGCTTTTACAAATCAACTTTAGGGTTGATGATAAATGAAATTAGGCATTGAAAGATGAAAGAAACAATGGGGAAAACCCCCTAAATTCCATAAGAATTAAAAATTTAAAGGGAGGCTTCTACATTAGAGGGGAATCTTTGGGATCAGGTGTGCTGGGAAGTCTGAACCTCTCAGGTACCTCAGAAATGGGGAAAAAGCCCTAAATTCTGTAAGAATTAAAAATTAAAAGGGGGGGGGTTATACATTAGAGGGGAATCTTTGGGATCAGGTGTTCTGGGAAGTCTGAACCTCTCAAGTACCTCAGAAATGGGGAAAGAGAGAAGGGAAATGTGGCTGGAAATTGGGATAAAAAGGGAGGCTGCATCCTCCAAAAATCTGAGAGATCCCAGTGGAATGGCCCATGGCCTCTGCCTGTATTGGAATAAAGTCAAAAATGACTCCTCTGTCTCCTTTTTGGACATGAACCTCTGGTGTTTGTGGGTTCATTTTCCTGACAAGACCTCTGGGGTTTTGTGCTGGTGTTGTTGCCACAGCTGGGACAAGAGAGGTGCAGGCTGGCAAGGGGGAGAGGGACAGGGAGGGCACAAGGAACACACGGGGAGGAAGAAAGGAAGGAGAAAAGCATCAGATAAAACTTCCAGGGCTTGGGAAGAGCACCTGGTGAGATCAGTGACCTGAACAGGCTATCGAGCCTTGCACAGCTCCAATTTAGAGCAGAGAATTAATTGCTTTTAATCCAGACAGTGGCAGCCATGGATGCAGGCAGATCCATGGGTTGTGTGGGAGCCAGGGAAGTACTGCCAGGGCATTTCCTTCTCCATGGGGGAAGAATTTTCGCTTTAATTCTGCTGTTTGAACTCCTGCACTGGCACCAGCAAGGCTCTGCTCCACTGCAGAAGGGCAGGAAGGACAAAGGGAGCAAAGTCAGGCATCCCTCATCTCAGAGAAACCACAGGAGCTGCAACTGCAGCCCCTCTCCTCCTCCAGGCTGAGGAACCGCTGGTGAAATATTAATTGGAGAAGGAGCTGAAAGTTGTAAAGATAAAAACTCGAGGAATTGTGCTCTAATGGCTGGGGTAGTTAAAAAGCAGAATACAATATCCAGCAAGTAATGCTTAATCTGTTGGATCTCTGTCCCACTGGAGATTTTTAAGGAGAGATTAGAGGAGCACGAGAGGAGTGCCAAGTCTGGCTGATGCTGCCTTTGAAGACACGACCTCCAGAGATTCCCTCCAGCTCTGTTTTTCTGTAATTGCCTGTTGTGGAAGGCTCTGAAATTCAGCCTTTATTGAAAGACAAACGTAAAGCTTGAGAGAGTGCCTGAATACAAACCAGCATCTCGCTCCCCCCCCCGAACCTGGGGAAGTGATTAGGGGCTCTCAGGAGCACAGGCCGGCCTTGCTGGCTCTCCACAAACCCTCAGCACTGCTGAAATCCCTTCTTTTCAGCCAGACTGAAGCACAGGCTCCTCAGGAAATGGTATTTTATGGAATGCTCAAGCAGGGAGCTGCCAGCAAAGCCTCTGGCTCTCAGGCACTCGGGATATTCATGGTGTGAAAAACGCCAATCACTTGTTTGTAAAATTTTAGAAGTTTAATAATAATAAAATGGTTATAAAAATAGTAATAGAATTAGAGTAATAAAAATTTGGGCCATTTGGATTAGGACAATAGGAGACAATAAGAACAAAGAGTTATGGACAATCCAGGTACCTCTTTCTGGGCAAAATAAGCCCGAAAATGGACACAGTTAACAGAGGATTAACCCTTAAAAGCAGCAGCCTGTTGCATATTCATACACCTCATCCATGATGCATAAATTCCATTCAAACACAGGATTCTGGCTGGGCAGTGTCAGCTGCTTCCTCTGAATCCTGACAGTGTCTTCAGGACTGAGCAAGGCAGGAAGAAGTTGATTTCTTCTGATAATGGAGCAATAAATTCTCTTTCTCTGAAAGATTCAGGTGTCCCGTGGCTGCTATTTGGTGCAAGTACCTCATTCCTCTCTTAAAAAAAATATCCCACATGCATGTTTCTGTTTTAACATTATGTTATAACCTAAAACTATATTTAACACACTACTTAAAAAAATTAACACGGCTTAACTTTTTAACATAACACTCATAATATTAATTTTATTTGAATATTTGTGAAAAGCCAATCATAAAATATGCATTTTTCACACATGGGCTGGACTGACAGGAGAGAAGAGGCAGAGAGAAAATAACCCCCCTGAATTCCAGGAAAATAAAAACTGGAGCTGGAACAGGACCTGGAGATTTCAGCTCTGCTCTCCAGAACGAAGAGGGGTGGCAGATTGAGAGCACCAACGTGGCAGAGCATTTCTTCCTCTCTCTCATTTCATTAGGGAGCAGCAGGCTGTGCAGAATAAGCCTTTTCTCAAGGAATTCACTCAGAAATGGTCATCAGGGCCAGGGAGGATCAGGAGGGGATCAGGGGCTGTGTCCAGGCTGGGACTGTGATTGCCTCAGTTAATAAAGCAATTACTTCACTAAATAAAGACTTGGGCTTTCATCTGTTTGTCTGACAGGAGCTCTTGTTTGAGTGGCTCTATTTCCAGTCCAGCACCTTCTCTTTCTGTGCAGGATCCTGCTGGGAAGGTGACACAGCTCCTGCTCCTGCTCTCCTGGGCCTGGCCCTCACCAGGTTTGGGATTTGTGGTGTTCATGGGGTTTATTTTACAGGGAAAGTGACACAGCTCCTGCTCTCTGCTCTCCTGGGCCTGGCCCTCACCAGGTTTGGGATTTGTGGTGTTCATGGGTGGAAGGTGACACAGCTCCTGCTCCCTGCTGTCCTGGGCCTGACCCTCACCAGGTTTGGGATTTGTGGTGTTCATGGGTGGAAGGTGACACAGCTCCTGCTCCTGCTCTCCAGAGCCTGGCCCTCACCAGGTTTGGGATTTGTGGTGTTCATGGGGTTCATTTTGCTGGGAGAGTGACACAGCTCCTGCTCCCACTCTCCTGAGCCTGACCCTTGCCAGGTTTGGGATTTATGGTATTCATGGGTGGAAGGTGACACAGCTCCTGCTCCCTGCTGTCCTGGCCCTGACCCTCACGAGGTTTGGGATTTGTGGTGTTCATGGGGTTTATTTTGCTGGGAAGGTGACACAGCTCCTGCTCCTGCTCTCCCGGGCCTGGCCCTCACAAGGTTTGGGATTTGTGGTGTTCATGGGGTTTATTTTACAGGGAAAGTGACACAGCTCCTGCTCCCTGCTGTCCTGAGGGTTTGGGATTTGTGGTGTTCATGGGGTTCATTTTGCTGGGAGGGTGACACAGCTCCTGCTCCCACTCTCCTGAGCCTGACCCTTGTGAGGTTTGGGATTTATGGTGTTCATGGGTGGAAGGTGACACAGCTCCTGCTCCCTGCTGTCCTGAGGGTTTGGGATTTGTGGTGTTCATGGGGTTTATTTTGCTGGGAAGGTGACACAGCTCCTGCTCCTGCTCTCCAGAGCCTGGCCCTCACCAGGTTTGGGATTTGTGGTGTTCATGGGTGGAAGGTGACACAGCTCCTGCTCCCACTCTCCTGGCCCTGACCCTTGCCAGGTTTGGGATTTGTGGTGTTCATGGGGTTCATTTTGCTGGGAGGGTGACACAGCTCCTGCTCCCACTCTCCTGGGCCTGGCCCTCACCAGGTTTGGGATTTGTGGTGTTCATGGGTTTTATTTTTCTGGGAGGGTGACACAGCTCCTGCTCTCTGCTCTCCTGGGCCTGGCCCTCACCAGGTTTGGGATTTGTGGTGTTCATGGGGTTCATTTTGCAGGGAATTCCCTCAGGCTGATGGATCCTGAGTGCTGGTGGCAGGGGCCAATCCTCCCATCCCCTCTGCCAGGTTGGAACTGGGGGAAGTTGAGCAGCTGAGCAGAGAACAAAAGGAAGGGGGAAAGATCTGCTTCTATTTTAGTGAGTTTGTGTGGGTGAGTGTGGGCAGAGAGGGTACTGGAGAAGCAAATACTCTGTTAAAAGAAGATTTAATGAGTTTCCTCTTCCAAGCAGGTGTGTCAGCATCACATCACCAATTCTCTGTGAAGAAAAGCTCCAGATACTCCCCAAAAGGGTATCTACAGTCCCTCTTTGCTTAAAAAATTTACTCTTCACCTATTCTGTGAGCTCTCACCTCCTTTAATTTTCATTCTTATGGTTACAACCACAGAATTCTTTGGGGCCACATGAAGAAAGAAGGAGAAATAAGATTTTGTGCTTCCTGGCAATTGAATGTCTCTGATTCCTAACCCCTCTGCAGATTGTGTTGTTTTAGATGCTGGGTCTGGTCTTATCCTCCTTCAGAGGAACACGGAGGGAATTCAAAGGGGGGGAAAAGGGGGAAATATGGATTACCAGGAAAAGGCTGATCCTAATCCCAGCCAAGTGTGGGCATCCAGAGGAGCCAGGAGCAAACCAAACCCCAGAGGTTGATTTGGGGGGTGCTGGCGTTAATTTGGCTGCCAGCAGGTCCAGCCTCAGAGCAGGGGCTGTACAGAGAGGGCAGGGAAAGGCAAGGCAGAGGGAGCAGCAGGAGATTTGGGATTTGTGGTGTTCATGGGGTTCATTTTGCTGGGAAGGTGACACAGCTCCTGCTCCTGCTCTCCTGGGCCTGACCCTCGCCAGGTTTGGGATTTATGGTGTTCGTGGGGTTCATTTTGCTTAATTCAGTTTACAGCTCACAGGGTTTCAGCCCCTTCCATTTCAGGATGGTTTTGGAGTGTGGAACTCCCCACTTAGATGCACAGGGAAGGAACTTACACTCCTTGTTTGGACTAAAACATGAAACCTCTCCCCTCCTGCACCAGAAGGGAGTTCATCCCAGCCTGCTCCTGCTCAGAGAGCATCAGCTATTCTTTATTCTTTATTCTTTATTCTTTATTCTTTATTCTTTATTCTTCATTCTTGGTTGTGCCTCACCTTTATCACTTCAGACAGGGCTGTGCAGTGACTGATCAGAGGAATCCTGACTCAGAGTGAACCTGGAGCACGCCCCAGCTCTGCTGCTTTCCCAGGGAATGCTCAGCTGAGGCTGGCAGCAGCTGTGATGAGAGATTCCTGTTTACAGCAGCAGCCCATCACCTGCTCTTGTTTAATGGCACCTGTTCCACCCCACTCTGGCAGTCTGGCACAGCAGGGACCATAAATTACTGCCACAGCAGCTCTTCAGCACCTGCAGCCTCTGTGAGACCCAGAAATTCCCCTGACATCCTTTGCCACGGCTCTTTTAATCTCTTCCCTTTCTTCCCTCTCTGCCCCTCTTTGCTCTGAAGAACCCGGCAGTTCCAGCAGGGAGGAAGGAGCAGCAGGAAGCAGAAATAATCAGGTTTTGTGGGGAAATCTGGAGGGGAGAACTCAGACTCTGGACCCAGAGTTCTGCTCCTCTCAGTGCTTGGCAGTGGGGCTGGCAGTGGCAGTGAACTCCTTCAGGAGAGCAGAGAGCTGAGCCCGGGGATCAGCAGATCCCAGGCTGCTCTCCAGACACCTCAGTGCCCTGAATCACCTCCAGGATGTGGAGTCACCTCAGCCTTTTGGGGTAACCGGATGTGAATGTGGGCAGTGGGACCTTTGCAGCATCCCAGGAATTCCCATGGTGGCAAAGGGACAGTAAGATTCTCCTTCAGGAGCCTTTGGATTTCACCAGCAGGCTGCTCCTGGGGATCAGCTGCTCTCCAGACACCTCAGCGCTCTGAAAACCTCCAGGATGTGGAGTCACCTCAGCTTTTTGGGGTAACTGGATGTGAATGTGGGCAGGGGGACCTTGTGAGGTCCCTTTGCAGCATCCCAGTGAGGAGAACAGTGGATTTGTCATTCCAGACAAGCTGTGGGTCTGCTGGGAGATAGAACCAGCACTGGGAGAGAAAAGAAACAATGGGAAGGATTCCACTGATTGATGAATGGAAAAAGAGATTTGCTTTTACAAATAAACTTTAGGGTTGATGATAAATTAAATTAGCCATTGAAAGATTAAAGCAACAATGGGGAAGAAAAACCCCTAATTTCAGTAATAATTAAAAATTAAAAGGGAGGCTTATGCATTAGAGGGGAATCTTTGGGATCAGGTGTTCCGGGAAGTCTGAACCTCTCAAGCACCTCAGAAATGGGGAAAGAGAGAAGGGAAATGTGGCTGGAAATTGGGATAAAAAGGGAGGCTGAGTCCTCCAAAACTTGGAGAGATCCCAGGGGATGCCCCATGGCCTCTGCCTGTATTGGAATAAAGTTAAAAATGACTCCTCTGTCTCCTTTTTGGACACAAACCTCTGGTGTTTGTGGATTCATTTTCCTAACACCAGGAATTCCCACAGTGGCAATGGGACAGTGAGAACTCACTCAGAGCCTTTGCATTTCACAGCCTCTCACCAAACTGCAAATTCTCCTGGCAGAGGAATCACTTCACTGATTTCTGTAATAACAATTTCCCCTCACGCCTCCTCATTGGCTCACTGGACACTCTGACCAGAGCACAGAGATCTGCTGCTGCTTTTCCTTATTTCATTGCTCATTTTGCTTTTTGCTGGGTTACATTGATTTGATTTAGACAATAACATCTCTGTCAAGTGCAGTATAATTGGTATCTAAGGCCTAGTCTGCATTTACATTTTACTGGAATAATAATGGTGCTAAGGGGGAGGATATTTTTTAGAAAAGACTTATGCTGCTCTGAACTCCTTGGTGGCTGCAATGAGGTTGGAATAAAAGTGATTTACTCTGCTTTGCATCTTCCCCTACTCCGTGGTAATAGCAATCTAATTATAAAGTATGTTTATGCTGACACAATCATATCCACAATCGGGGTTTATTCTTTCATTCTTCTTTTGTCTTCATGTAAATCCTGCCGGGAGGAAAATGCCACATGCACACACAGACAGCACCAGCAGGATCATCAGAGTCCCCAGAACCCATTTGGGTGAATTCATCAGCAGATAATTCTGTCCCCGAGGCTTTAATCTCCAGGAGATCGTTTGTGGGGACTGTAACTGCTCCATTTGCATTACAGCAGTAATAAAAGACTCCCACAGCGCTGAAAAAACCCATTTACGGGACTCCCTTTTAGGAAATAGGATCAGCAGCAGTGAGGGGCTAAACTGCTTTTACTTACAGTGGGCACCAGATTCCTTTAACCCTCAAAGCTCTGCACACAGCCGATCAATAAAACGAAATAAAAGAAGAAAACTAAATAAAACAAAACAATAAACATAAAAGAAATACAATTATATAATATAAATAGGATAAATAAAATAAATAAAATAATAAAATAAAATAAAATAAATATAATTATATAATATAAATAAAATAATAAAATAAATATAATTATATATTACAAATAGGATAAATAAAATAAAATAAATAAAATAATAAAATAAAATAAATTATATAATATATAAATAAATTATATATAATTATATGATATAAATATAATAAATAAAACAAATGAAATAAATATAATTATATAATATGAATATGGTAAATAAATATAAAATATAAATAAATGACACTAACTAAATAAAATAAAATAAAAAAGAAGAGAATCCCAGAGTTTCTGCCACACAATTCCCCTGTGGAACAGGCGAACAGAGCAGCTGCAAACAGCACAGCAGGGGCTGGGCTGCTGTAACTGAGAGAAAGGTGAAATGCACTTAATTCCTGAGGGGAAAAAACAAATTACTGCTGTTAAAAGGACAAATAAAATGGCCCTTGTGGGAGGATCAGCTGGGGAATGCACAATTAAGGGCAAGAGGGAACATTTGTATTAATTGGTGCTTAGTCTTGTCTCGTTGGAGAGCCAGGACTGCACTTTCCCACGGGTTTGGTTTGGCTTTAGTTTGTTTGGGTTTGGTGTTTGGTTTGGCTTTGGTACTTTGTATTTTCTGCTTTGTTTGTTTTGGGTGCTTTGTTTTTGGTGTTAGGCTTGTTTTTAGTGCTTCCTTTGGCTTTGGTGTTTCGTTTGTTTTTGGTGTTTGGTTTGTTTTTAGCACTTTGTTTGTTTTGGTATTTGGTTTTTTTTTACTGCTTTGTTTGCTTTTGGTTCTTTGTTTGGCTTTGGTGTTTGGTTTGTTTTTAGTGCTTTGTTTGCTTTTGGTGATTGTTTCCAGGGTCTGTTTTAACTGCTCCTGCTGGCTGTGCCCATCTGTGAGGTTGGATGCGACCCTGAGCACTCAGATAATCCTATTTTTGTTCGCTTTAATCTGATTAAGTTCCTCAGTACGAGTCGAGATTAACACCCATGACCAACAAATGCCTGAATAAAGATAAAATGCAAATGCTGTTTTCTGCACATCAGAATCAGAGGGTTTATAACAATTCCCAATTTATGTGCAGCCAGGTATTAGGGCTGAAAAAGGTGAGCTGCAGGGATGAAGGGCTGGGGTGCCTTTTCATCTCCCAGAATAAAGACAAAATAAAAGGATGACAGAACAAAATTACAGTAGGAGTTGCTCGAGCTGCCCTTAGGCCATCCAGCAGGAGGTAATTCTGGGATCACAACAGGAGCATCCTCCTGGAGGCAGCCCCACAGGGCAGGAGGGGCTGGGGATGGGGAATCCTCCTGCTCCTGCTGCTGAGGGTGGCAGTGATGAACCGAGGTGACAAATAATGACAGGAAATGACAGAAAATGACATTTCCCAGGAAATGCTGCAGTAAGAACTATCCTGGGGGTGCCTTGGTGGTCACTGGGCTGGGCCTGCCAGGGTTGAGGGCTCTGGGATGCAGAGCAATGTGGTGGCGTTCACAGGATGAGGGAGGAGACGAGGATCTGACTCCATGTTTCACAAGGCTGATTTATTATTTTATGATATATATTACATTAAAACTATACTAAAAGAATAGAAGAAAGGGTTTCATCAGAAGGCTGGCTAAGAATAGAATAGAAAAGAATGATAACAAAGGTTTGTGGCTCAGACTCTCTGTCCGAGCCAGCTGGGCTGTGATTGGCCATTAATTAGAAACAACCACATGAGCCCAATCCCAGATGCACCTGTTGCATTCCACAGCAGCAGATAACCATTGGTTACATGTTGTTCCTGAGGCCTCTCAGCTTCTCAGGAGGAAAAATCCTAAGGAAAGGATTTTCCATAAAAGATGTCTGTGACAGAGCAGGGGCTGCTCTGGGAGGAGGGTGAAGCTTCCAAGCAGGATTTTAATTTGGTTTCAGAGTGAAGTTGCTTTGGCTGCTGTCCCTTTGTTAAATCCTTGTTGCTGATGATGACATTTGTGGGCTGCTCCCCCAGGCCTGGGTGTGCAGGGCAGAAAATGAACTCTGTGTGCTCTGGGCTGTTTGAGATGCTGCAATGGTCACTGCTCTGTTCAGGGGGACACACAATGGCAAATTTCTCACAGCATTCAAATAATCCTGTGCATTTCTGGAATGTTCCCCCTTTTTCAGTCACTCTAAATAGATTGTACAAGATCTGAAGGGGCCTCACGCTCCCAGGCCTGGCTTTGGGCACTGTGCAAACACGGAGAGCTGCAGCTCCCTTTGCAGTTTCAAACACCACACTCACACTTTTATCTCTGAAAACACGCCCTGAATGAGCCAGCACGGGGTTTCAGTGCAAAAGGAATAATCCAGCAGCGGGGGAAGTCCATCATTTGCAGGCTCCTGCTGCTCCCCTTGGCCTGTAATGACCCAAGGCTGTCAGAATGTCATAACTCCAACAGGGAGTGAAGTTACAGCCATAACACTGCGTGTGCAGCCATCAAACATTCATGACCATATCTGAGGCTTTCTAGTCCATAAACCTTCTCTGAACTCAAGTAATGGAGTTATCAAAAAGACAGAGCAGCTGTTCATGGGGCCTGTGTGACATTCACGGGCTCCACCGGAATGTTCCGGGCTCTGCAGTACCTTGGGATAATCAGGGCTGTTGTATAAAATATGAGCCAGACCTCAACTTCTGGCTTTTTCCAATTTTCCCCACAATTTCAAGGATAAGCACGTTATTTGCTGCAAACTTTTTTTTTTTTTTCTTATTTGTGATTCTGGAATAGGTGGAAATTTTTAGCCTCGTTTCTTTGCTGTTTCACTTGCAAACCAAAACAAGCCCATTCCTATGCTCCCTCTCATTTCCAGACTCCTTCTGAGGAATTCCTGTGCCTGTGCTAAGATTTAATCAGTCCCTAGTGGGAGCTGCATGAAAAGGGAATGTTCCAAGGCCTGGAGCAGTGTGTGGGGATGTGAATAAAAGTCGTGGAGTCGGTGCCACCCCGGCCCCAGCTGAATGCTTTTCACAGCTAAATTTTTTCAGTGGTAAATTAACTCCTCATCCCAGGGCTTTTTCTGTCCCTTCTGAGGACAGTTTGTCGCCCCTGCTAAGTGGGAGCTCTGCAGTCAGGACTGGGGACAGCGCTGGCTTTGGTGTGCTCAGCACCAGTGGAGGTGCTGGGACTGGTGACCCTGGCCCTGTCCTGGTGCCCCTGGTGCTGTCCTGCTGTGGCACTGTTCTGGTGACCCTGGCACTGTCCTGCTGCCCCTTTCTGGTGTGCCAGTGCCCCTGGCCCTGTCCTGGTGCTCCTGGCCCTGTCCTGGTGCTACTGGCCCTGTCCTGCACATCCTGGCCCTGTTCTGCACATCCTGGCCCTGTCCTGCACATCCTGGCCCTGTCCTGCACATCCTGGCCCTGTCCTGGTGCTCCTGGCCCTGTCCTGGTGCCCCTGGCCCTGTCCTGGTGCTCCTGGCCCTGTCCTGCACATCCTGGCCCTGTCCTGGTGCCCCTGGCCTTGTCCTGGTGCCCCTGGCACTGTCCTGCACATCCTGGCACTCTCCTGGTGCCCCTGGCACTCTCCTAGTGACCCTGGCCCTATCCTGGTGACCCTGGCCCTGTCCTGGTGCCCCTGGCACTGTCCTGCACATCCTGGCACTCTCCTGGTGCCCCTGGCCCTATCCTGGTGCCCCTGGCCTTGTCCTGGTGCCCCTGGCACTGTCCTGCACATCCTGGCCCTGTCCTGGTGCCCCTGGCCCTATCCTGGTGACCCTGGTGCTTTCCTGGTGCTCCTGACCCTGTCCTGGACATCCTGGCCCTGTTCTGACATGCTGGGGACCCTTCAGCAGTGCTGTGACTGCAGCAGGACGTTGCCTGGCTGAAGCAGCAGCGCAGCTGAGGAGCAGGGGGGGGTGTGAGGCTGTGCCCAGCTGCCCTGGGCACTCCTGAGCTGCAGCCTGCAGCTGGCATGGGTCTGCATGGGCCCCAGCCAGCAGGGCCTCGTGTTTGCCATATGGCCAGGAGGATCTGAGGGCATTCTGCTGGGCAGCTCTGCCTCCAAACCTCATTTCCTTGCCAGGGAAATCTGCTCCTGTGTCCCTGCACAGCAGCCCTGACACCCAAATGCTGCTGCTGCTGCTGCCTGAGCCTTGCAGAGGGGATTTCATCCGTGCCTGGCTGAGCTTTGGAGCTTCACCTGTGCAGGTGAATGAATCATCCAGGGGAAACATCCGGTGCACTGTCAGCCTTGCCCTTTGGGGTCACCAGGATATTCTCTGAAAAATCCTCTTTGCCCAGGGTTTTTCTCCTGGGAAGCTGAGAAGCCTCAGAGAGGAATGAAAACAAGAATTATCTGATTTGCTGCTCCTGTGTTTTGCTGCTTTGGAATGTGGCTTGGACATTGTTTACCAACAGGTAAATGTTTGATTGGTTCCATGTTAATTGTTTTTACTTAATGACCAATCAGCCATGTCTGACTCTGAGGAGTCAGTCACGAGTTTTTATTATCATTCTTGTTAAGCTTTCTGATGTATCCTTTCTCTCTTTCTTCAGTATAGTTTTAGCATAATATAATGTAATATAATATAATATAATATAATATAATATAATATAATATAATATAATATAATATAATATAATATAATATAATATAATATAATATAATATAATATAATATAATATAATATAATATAATATAATATAATATAATATAATATAATATAATATAATATAATATAATATATCAGCCTTCTGAGAACTTGGAGTCAGATTCTCATCCCTCAAACCTCACAAACACCACACTTTGGCACCTGCCTTCATCTGGGGATGCTGCTCCTGCTCCACAGGGCTGGGATAAATGAACTTCCCCTGAATTGGTTCTGGTGGATTTCAGGAGAAGGCAGAAGTAGCTGTTACTCACGGAAATATGCAAAACTTTGCTGGTAACAAACTGGGGGGAAAAAAAAAAAGGCTAATTAGTGTAATTACTGTCATTATAATTCTAATTTAATGGCATAGACTTGTATTGCAGCAACATCAGAGCTGTCACATTTGCAAACTGCATAATTACATGTATTAAGTGCTGTCTCTGTTGCACCCAATGTATGAAATGGGCTGTTACCTTGGAGTGCTCCATAAAAGAAGTCAAGATGTCACTAAAGGGTTGACTTCTCCTTGATTTTTCTGATTACCAGTGAAGGGTGAAACAAAAAGCTTGTCTAAATAAACGTCTTTTCAAAATCTCCTTGATAAAATTCAGAAATGGATGGGGAGCTGGAAATGCTGAATGAAATCATTCCAGGCTTGTCACAGAACCTGGCAGAGCAGCCACCAGCATGGAAATGTGGTTTTGTCGTGCATTTCACGCTGAGACCTGCTGAGTGCAGTTTGGGCCAGGTGAGAAGTTAAAAATCTCCTGGAATTGGCTGCTCACTGCGAGTTTGCTCCTCGAGCAGCATAAATTCTTTCCAGTCAGTGTTTGAGAATTGGGCCTCTGTTTGTCCCTGGCAGGGATGCTGACACTTCTGCTTGCCCACTGGGATTCCCTGCCCTGCCACAACCTCAGAGCAAAACCTGAACCCAAGGCTTCAGCTGTCGCGAGGAGGAGCAGGAAACCCAAACAGGAGCAGGGTTTTGACGTGACCCAGATGAAATTTCGAGCCTCAATCTTTGAACTGGGTCTTTTTTTCCCTCAGACCATGACATGTTGCACACCCTCCTGAGCCCCCAGCCCTCCTCCAGCAGGCTGGGGAAGATCATCCTGTGAGATTTCCTTAGTTAATATGGATTTATGCTTCTGGAGCACTCTTGATGGTTTGTTTTCTCCCCCTTTCTACATAAAAAATGAGTTGCTTTTGTAGCGCTCAGCATTGTGTTATGAATATTAATCCAGAGGGTTTATTTTTGTTATTCTAAATCTGCCTGTATCCTTTGTAAGGAGAAAAATGGGACATAATTAATCTCTCTGTTAATCTTGATATTTGCATGGAACAAGTGAAACAAGCTCTTCAAACCACTTGGTTGACTCTTAAGAAGTATTTACACTGCAGTTCAGAGGGAAACTCGAGGGCTTCTTTATTTATTTATTTCCATCATCTTAGATTCAATACACACAGTGGGAGGCAAATCTTTCCAATTCCCAGTGAGTTTTATCTGGTTCAGTGCAGCAGGAGGAGGATGAATCCAGGAGTTCCCAAACTGGGAAAGGTTCAGTGCAGAATCCAGGAGTGCCCAAACTGGAAAGGGCTCAGTCCAGAATCCAGAAATGCTCAAACTGGGAAGGGCTCAGTCCAGAATCCAGAAATGCCCAAAGTAGGAAACCCTCAGTCCAGAATCCAGGAGTTCCAAAAGTTCCAGAATCCAGGAGTTCAAAAATTTCCAGAATCCAGGAGTTCCCAAACTGGGAAGGGCTCAGTCCAGAATCCAGAAATTCTCAAACTGGGAAGGGCTCAGTCCAGAATCCAGGAGTTCCAAAAGTTCCAGAATCCAGGAGTGCCCAAACTGGGAAGGGCTCAGTCCAGAATCCAGGCTTGCCCAAAGTTCCAGAATCCAGGAGTGCCCAAACTGGGAAAGGTTCAGTCCAGAATCCAGAAATTCTCAAACTGGGAAGGGCTCAGTCCAGAATCCAGGAGTTCCAAAAGTTCCAGAATCCAGGAGTTCCAAACTGGGAAGGGCTCAGTCCAGAATCCAGAAATTCTCAAACTGGGAAGGGCTCAGTCCAGAATCCAGGAGTTCCAAACTGGGAAAGGTTCAGTCCAGAATCCAGGAGTGCCCAAAGTTCCAGAATCAGACTGCCCAAAGTTCCAGAATCCAGGAGTTCCAAACTGGGAAGGGCTCAGTCCAGAATCCAGGAGTGCCCAAAGTTCCAGAATCCAGGAGTGCCCAAACTGGGAACCCCGAGCAGCAGAGCCTGGCAGCAGCAGGGCTGGTTCAGGAAAAGTTGTTTCCAGAGCCAACCCCTTGTGTGAGAATTTCAGCACCAAATTTTGGTGCCTCCCTGCGATGGGAGTGTGAGGCAGAAGGAAATCAGAGTTTTATTCCCCCTCTCACCAGCCAGGTGTGAACGAACACCTGCAGCACCTCCCTTAAAAGTTCATTTCTTCACAGCACCTCTGCCGAATTGCTGAGGTGCTTCTTCTGCTTTTGCCAAATATCCCTTAACTGGTCAGGGAATGGCAGCAGCCTGGATGGCTCTGGGGTTTATTTACTGAGGAACTTGGGTTCCTCTGGTTGCCAAAATGACTTTAGGGGCGTGTGAATGCAGAGGATCATTCAGGCCCCTCTCACTCCCTGTAAAATGCTTTTGGGGTATTGCTCTGTGTAACTTTCCATCCCTAAGAGCTTTTTTAATGTGGTTTAAATCCTTTCAGCAACTTCTCTGTAGACTGAAGAACATGGAAAATAATAACATATAGTGGACCCCTTGCCTGGGAATGCAGCTTCTCCCAGGTCTCTGAAGTGCAATTGAGTTAATAACTGGTTAACTGCTTGCTAATGTATAATTTTCTCATTTAGGCAAGTAAGTTGTAATTAACACACATGGCCTACGGATACATGCAGGGGTGGGAGGGGAGGGCAGGGAGGATGTGTCTCATTTTCCTCCCTCTTTTTCCAAGTATGGATAGATTAAAATGTCTTGTTCTGTGGGAATTACATTTTAATGATCTCTAATATGTACAGATCCCGTTAAGGAAGGGTTTTTATCAGTTCTTTTAATTACAAGGACCAGCTTGAAGCAAAAGGGCTTGAGAAGCTTTGTGTTTAGGAGGAAAAGGAGTAGGGGGGATCTCCATGACAAAGGACCTGTCCTTCCACTCGCAATGCGGGATCCACTCTCAGTAATTCACTCTGGGGAGTCTTGTATTTACAGGGTGCCCCGTGGCAGGAAGGAAGGAATGATGGATCTGACTCCATGTTCTCAGAAAGCTGATTTATTATTTTATCATACTATATTACATTAAAGAATACTAAACTAGACTAAAGAATACAGAAAGGATACAGACAGAAGGCTAAAAGATAATAATGAAAACTCGTGACACCCTCCAGAGCCTCAACAAAGCTTGGCCCTGATTGGCCAAAGAGTGAAAACAATTCACATGGAACCAATGAAACAATCACCTGTGGGTAAACAATCTCCAACCACATCCCACATGTGAGCACAACACAGGAGAAGCAAATGAGATAAGAATTTGTTTTCCTTTTTCTCTGAGGTTCCTCAGCTTCCCAGGAGAAAATCCTGGGCAAAGAGATTTTTCAGAAAATGTGACAGTGACAGGGGAGCTCTCCAAATCCCCTGGAGCTCTTGGAGACCCCATTCTTTCCTTCTTTCCCCCCCAAATCCCCCCAGGGCTGACTCTGATCTCTGCAGATGCCTTTTCCTGCTGGCAGCTCCTGCTGTTTCCTGCCAGGAAGAATCCCCAATGCCCCAGGTGCTGCTGCTCCTGGCACTGTCACAGGTGTGCTGTGCTCACCAATTGTTGTGGTGTTGGGGGTTCCCAGGACGAGGTGAGAGATGAGAATTTGACTCCAAGTTCTTAGAAGGCTGATTTATTGTTATGTTATGCTATATTATATTATATTATGAAAATTATATACTAAAACTATACTAAAGAAAGAGAAAGGAGATTCAGAAGGCGAGAACAAGAATCATAATAAAAACTCATGACTGCCCAGAGTCTGACACAGCTGGACTGGGATTGCTCATTCAGTTAAAACAATTCACGTGCTGGGTGAACAATTCTCCAAATCACATTCCAAAGGAGCAAAACATGGAGAAGCTGAAGCTGCCCAGCTTCCCAGGAGAAGAAATCCTGGGGAAGGGATTTTTCAGGAAATATCACAGTGACATTGTGGCGTCCTGGGAGCCTCTCTGAGCAGCAATCGGTGCTGTAATGTCACCCTCTGTCAGCAGGTGTCCCTTCAAGCTCGCCAATACTCTGTATTTATAGTTCCATTTATAGTTCTACATATCAGAGATGATCCTGAATGAATGTCCCAGATTTTATCTTCGTTTTTTAATGCTGTAGTCTGAGGAGTTGACTGGGGGGTTTTGTTAATAATATTCTGTAAAAATATTAAAAAAAAACCAACCCAGAAAGGAGCTGTTGATGCCCCATGTTCCCCAAATCTGAAATAATGGTCTGAAAACACTGGTGTGTGTTTTTTGGGAGGGTGGATGAAGGGATTCCTGCTTGTTCTGGAGGAAAGTCTGAGCAGAGTCAGCGTGTGAGGGCTGTGTTGCTAAAATCCCCTCTCTGTGTCCATGTTCCCAGAACAGAGCTTCCAGGTCTCAGGGCTTAGGTGCCATTTGTTCTCACCAGCACTAATTATTCTCATTTTGGAAAAATGGAAGTGCCTTTGGAAAGGGAACCTGGGTTTCTCTGTGTAAAATGTGGGCTGGGGATTTTTGGTGCCTCCAAACCCCCCCGACTCTGGGTCAGGAGAGCTGCAGGTTTCCTTCGGCTCTCTCCTAGGCTGGATCTAGGGAGGATAAAGTTTGGTGCCAAAGGAACAAGGGGATTGTCCAGGCCAGGTTCTGCAGAGCAGATCAGTCCTGCCCTGATCTCCAGCTGGAGCCCTCCAGGATTCAGCCAAGCTGGGCTGAATTTTCCTCCTCCTCCGCCTTCAGCAGGGATCTCTGCAATGTTCCCCATCCTCACTGCATTGTTCCCCATCCTCACTGCAATGGTCACTGCAATGTTCTCATCCTGACTGCAATGTTCCACCCCTCACTGCAATGGTCACTGCAATGTTCCCCATCCTCACTGCAATGGTCACTGCAATGTTCCCCATCCTTATGTCAATGTTCTCCATCCTGACTGCAATGTTCCACCCCTCACTGCAATGTTCCCTATCCTCACTGCAATGTTCTCATCCTGACTGCAATGGTCACTGCAATGTTCCCCATCCTCATGTCAATGTTCTCCATCCTGACTGCCATGTTCCACCCCTCACTGCAAAGTTCTCCATCCTCACTGCAAAGTTCTCCATCCTCACTGCAAAGTTCTCCATTCTCATGTCAAAGTTCTCCATCCTCAATGCAATGTTCCCCACCCTCATTGCCATGTCCTCCATCCTCTTGTGAATGTTCCCCACCCTCATGTCCATGTTCCACCCCTCACTGCCATGCCCTCCATCCTCATGAGAATGTTCCCCATCCTCACTGCCATGTTCCCCATCCTCCTGTCCATGTTCCACCCCTCACTGCCACGTTCCCCATCCTCATGTCAATGCTCCCCACTCCTCACACCTGCTGGAGCCCAAGGAGCTCATTCCTAATTAACTGCAGACGGTTTCCAGTGCTCAGCAATATCAACAACAGCCACCCACAGTGGGTGGGGAGAGGTGACGGATCCTCAGACACTCCTGGGTGATTCTCTGCCTTCCTGAGCCTCCCCTCCTGGAGTTCCTCCTGTGGGCAGCCATTTCCCAGAGTGTTCCTGTCCCTGGCAGCATCCTGGTGCCATCCTGAGCTCCCAGAGCTGTAAATCAGTGCCTGGTTACCAGGGTGACGGGCATTTGATGATAGACAGGCGAATAAATAAATATTCTGGGAAATGAAACCCCCTCCTGGGTTTGCCAGTGCCTGTGAGCACTGCTGCTCTGAGCTGCCCTGGGGGAGCTGGGACCCTCCTCTGGACAGATGGACCTCAGATCCCCTGGCTGCTCCTCTGGACAGACGGACACAGAAACCTCAAACCCTGAGCTGGGACCCCCTGGCTGCCCCTCAGCTCTGGACAGACAGACACAGAAACCTCAAACCTCCATGGCTGCCCCTCTGCTCCAGAGAGATGGACACAGGAACCTCAGACCCTCCTGGCTTTCCCTCTGCTCTGGACAGACGGACACAGAAATCCAGCCCTGAGCAGAATTCCACCCTGGAGTCCCACAATTTGCCCCTGCAGCAGCCAGGTCTGTGCCAGCCCCGAGGGCTTTGGGGAGAGAATGCAGAAATCTCTGTGGAAATGGGATCAAATTGTTCTGCACGGCTTTGTCAGAGGGGTCTGAGTGCCCTGAACTGGCCAGGCCCTGCTGCCTGCCCATCCCTGGGTCCTGCAGCTCAAATCCCACCTCTGGCACCCCAGCAGTTCCCACTCGTTCTCCTTCCTGCAGTGCTGTATGCCACAGACATCTCTCATGGAAAATCCTTTCCTTAGGATTTTTCCTCCTGAGAAGCTGAGAGGCCTCAGGAACAAAATGTAACCAATGGTTATCTGCTGCTGTGGAATGCAACAGGTGCATCTGGGATTGGTCTCATGTGGTTGTTTCTAATTAATGGCCAATCACAGCCCAGCTGGCTCAGACAGAGAGTCTGAGCCACAAACCTTTGTTATCATTCTTTCTTTTTCTATTCTTAGCCAGCCTTCTGATGAAATCCTTTCTTCTATTCTTTTAGTATAGTTTTAATGTAACATATATAATAAAATAATAAATCAGCCTTCTGAAACATGGAGTCAGATCCTCGTCTCTTCCCTCATCCTCAGACCCCTGTGAACACGGTCACAGCTGTATCCTCCTGTTAATTTGTTACTGCAACTGGGGATGAAAATCAACAGGATTTGAGCACAGAGCCAGCTCAGGAGCGCCTCAGGGATGAGAATCCTTTGTGTTCTGTTGGGGCTCGTGGGGAGCGGGATCAAGGCTCACTGTGATATTTTGGTTGCTTTGCCTGGCTCGGGGTGCTCCATTTCTGCTCTGCTGTGTTTGTGCTCCCCGGAGCCCCACTCTGACCCATCAGCAGCAGACTCCTGATGAATCCCTGTGTGACCGTGTTCACAGAGGGCTCATGTTGAAGGAAGAGACAGAGATCCGACTCTGTATTTTAGAAGGCTTGATTTATTATCTTATGATATATATTACATTAAAACTATACTAAAAGAATAGAAGAAAAAGTTTCTTCAGAGGGCTAGCTAAGCTAAGAATAGAAAAGAAAGAATGATAATAAAGGCAGCTGTCCCAGACTCTCTGTTCGAGCTAGCTGTGCTGTGATTAGCTATTAATTACAAACAATTACATGACACTAATCAAAGATCCACCTGTTGCATTCCACAGCAGCAGATTACTGTTTACATTTTGTTCCTGAGGCCTCTCATCTTCTCAGGAGGAAAAATCTTAAAGAAAAGATTTTTTACAAAAAGATGTCTGTGACATCCCTGCTCGGGCTCTGCTGCTTCCCTCGGAGCCAGGAGCTGCTGGAAACCTCCCCTGTGTTTGCAGCATCCTGCACAGAAAGCAAACCCCACAAACATATGAGGAGCTGCTGCCCTCGCAGACAGCCCGAGGCCGCTGCTGTCACCAGAGCAGTCTGGGCATCTCCTCACCTCGCATTAACAGTTGGTGTTTTCATTCCTAACTCCTTATTTTAGCTCCAATCTTGACTGCAGAAAATAGAGCAAGGGGTTATCTGAAGTAATTTGTTAGGAGGTTGTCTTTTTTTTTTTAAGGTTAATTAACTGCAAAGTTGACTTTTTAAAAAAAAAATGACCCAATAAAAAGCCAACTACAGAGAGGAAAAGTCACGTTAACTTACTGCTGCTCAAAGCTCAGATCTCCCACAGCACTCATGGCATGGGAAAAACACACAGAACTTCAAATTGTGCTGCAAAAAAACCCCACGTTAGGTCTCTCCTCTGTCTTGTTGGGGGATGGAGAGGAAAAAACAAGGACAGGCTGAACAAAACCAAGATTTTGGGGCAAAGGAGGCGTTTGCCAGGGGACGTGCAGAGTGCATGATGTGAGGTGAGGTTGTGCAACTCATAAAGCACCTCTGTGGCAGCTGCTTTACACATTCCAGCCCCCTCCCACCTCCAGGTATTTCTCAGTTTGCTGCTTCCTTGCTGTGTCAAAAATAATTGGAATTTCCTGCTTGATTGTGTGAGCAAGTTCTTGAATGGTTTCTGTGAAAATTCAACAAGAAAACAGATTAGACTGAGGAGAGGGAAGAGCACAGGAGCTAAAAAAACCCAAATAAATTACCAGAATCATTGCCACAGGTGTTTGTACGGGGAAGGAAAACATCTGAGCAGAATTCCTTCTGAAATAACCAGGCAAGAGCAGCTCCTCTGGCTGTGCTGAGTGTTTGGAGCGGCAGCTCAGGAGCTCTGGGATCTCTTAGTGGGATCAATCAGCAGGGGTGCAATGAGAGGGGTTCAGGCTCTGCACAGCCAAGGGCCCTCAGAATTACCTGGAGAAAGGGAAAAAGAGGAAAAACAGAGGCAGAAATGCTAAGGGGAGTGTTCATCAGGCATTGCTGATGGCAGCATCAACACAAAGCCACCCCCAGCTGGACCGAGAGCCCAGGGCCCCCTCCAGAACCACATCAGCCCAGCGCCAGCACCAGGCAGGGCCCTTCCACTCACCCTTCACTTGAAATGGCTGAGCAGGCCTGGAAGCGTTCATGAATTCAGGTTTCCTTGCTGCCCAGTCGTGTCGTTGGCTCAGAACTCCCATTTAATTAACCCCTGACCCAAGGCAGGAATCAACAGCCCGGCTGCCCTGGCTGGAGGGGTCAGCAGCTCATGGGGACCTGCAGCTGGAGGGGATCTGCAGCTGGTGGGGATCTGCAGCTGATGGGGACCTGCAGCTGGAGGGGATCTACAGCTGGAGGGGACCTGCAGCTGGTGGGGATCTACAGCTGATGGGGATCTGCAGCTGGAGGGGATCTGTAGCCCATGGGGATCTGCAGCCCATGGAGATGTGCACTGGTGGGGATCTGCAGCTCAAGGGGATCTGCAGTTTATGGTATCTGCAGCTGGTGAGGACCTGCAGCTGGTGGGGATGTGCAGCCCATGAAGATCTGCAGCCCATGGGGATGTGCAGCTGGTGGGGATGTGCAGCCCATGAAGATCTGCAGCCCATGGGGATGTGCAGCTGGTGGGGATCTGCAGCTCATGGGGATGTGAAGCTGGTGGGGACCTGCAGCTGGTGGGGATCTACAGCTGCCCTGGCTGGTGGGCATGTGCAGCCCATGGGGATGTGCAGCCCATGGGGATGTGCAGTTTATGGGATCTGCAGCCCATGGGGATGTGCAGCCCATGGGGATCTGCAGCCCATGGGGATGTGCAGTTTATGGGATCTGCAGCTGGTGAGGATGTGCAGCCCAAGGGGATCTGCAGTTCATGGGATCTGCAGCTGCCCTGGCTGGTGGGCATGTGCAGCCCATGGGGATCTGCAGCTCATGGGGATGTGCAGCCCAAGGGGATCTGCAGCCGGGCTCTCCTGCTGCAAACTGGCAGTGAAGGTGCCTGCAGGGGAGCAGCAAAGTGCCCGTGAGCTGCAAGGATGGATTCCTTACATGGGAAACCCATTCTTTGAGGAGACAGGGAGAAGCAGCCTGAGGATCTTTGTGCTCCTGGAACAACGGCCTTGGAGTAGCCCTGGCAGAGCAGAGCAAGTTGGAATTCTGTGCATTTGCAGGTGGAAATCCCGCCTTGTGTCATTTCTCCTTCACTGCTGTCACCCCGCAGGGCTGGGATGAGTTTTGGTGCTCCTGGGTGTGCAAATCTCAGTCTGCTCCTGCTAAAAGAGGCACCAGGGGCTCCTGGAGACTGCACAGCAAGAATTTATCTCTATTTTCCTTGGGGCTGGACAGAAGTGCTGCTCCCTGACCTGACACCAGCAGAGCAGGGGTTGGCACTGCCTCAGACAGAACCAATTTTTCACATTTTATTTTGTCAGTCTATTAATTCCTTTTCAGAATTAATGACATGAAAAGCAAAAGAATGGGGGTTCTTTGTTTTTTAAGCTTCAAGAAGAATTTCCACATACTTCTGAAACTCCCCCTTCTTTGTTGATTTGGTGTCAGAGGTTTTGTTTTTTTCCCCCAATTATTTTGCTGAAGACAAACTAAAAAAATCCCAATGCTGTGAGCATCAAATCCTCCTTGATCTGTTGTTAAAGCCTGAGTACCCCCTGAAATAATAATGGGTAATAATGGCATAAATAATTAATAATCACGAGCTTTAATGAGCTGATGAGGAGGTAGAATGAAGTTGTTTAGTGAGATGTGATTTTTGTGAGTACCTGCTCCAGTCGGGGCTCTGTGTGGGCAGAATCCCAACGTGTGAGTGCTCCTGCAGAGCCCTGGGGTGGGCACAAATGCAAATCCTCAATTTTGAGCCCTGGGATTGCTGGAACTGTGGCCCTCAGTTCCCTCTGGGGTTGGGGTTCCTTCACCACAGGGTGAAGTCCTGCTCAGGGAGGTGCTGAACCTCGTTGGGTGCAGCCCAGCACTTCTGAGATCTCCTGGGGCTTGAGGACCTGCAGGTGAATTCCTGTCCTCAGTTCTGTGCCTGAAGGGCTGGAACAAAAGTGGGGCAGAAAGATTCCACCTTCCACAGGGTGCCCAGGTGGCTTTTCCTCAGAACTGGGCATCTTGGCACAAACCCCTGGGCAGGCTGAAGGCTCACAGCTGTCTCTGGTTGTCTCGGTTTGGAAAGCCAGGAGTCTGCTAAGGAAGGCAGGAGCCTCCCCTGAAATGGAGAATGTAAACCCTCCCCACCCCTCTGAGTTGCTATAAATTTTAAATTAAGGGGCTCTCAGGCAAAAAATATGGGAGCAGGAAGTAACAGTTCTTTAATATGGAAGGAAAATAAAAGGATAAAATAAACAATGCAGTACACTAGAACAACACTGCCAGAGTCAGAACCCAGCCTGACACCCTGTGGGTCAGGCTGTGGGCAGCAGAACCATTGGAATTGTGGCTCAGCCCTCCTGCAGTGCCAGGGCTGGTTCTGCTGGAGCAGGGATCCTGGAGAAGGGTGGAGTCTCTTCCTCTGAAGATCCAGGGGAATGAGAGGCAGCTGCTGCTCCTCTGGGGAATCGAGTGGGGAAGCCGTGCTGGTGTCTCCAAACCTCTGGATTATATCCGGGTAGGAATGCTTGGCTCCTCCCTCTGGGCTCACATCTCCCAATGGGATGCTGTAGTTCTTATCAGCCATGCAGGGACATTCCATGGCTGTTATCAGCAGTGTTCCCTCCCCAGGGAGGAGTGGGTGTGGTCACTCAGAGAGAGAGATAAGGCAAAGTGCCCACTGGACAGAAGATAATCTGCCCTACAGATGGCAATGGAAAACATCCTGCATTGCAATCTTCAGCAGTGGTTATGTCCAAGATTTATCCTCCAGAGGATTCCAGGGCCTGGAAGGCAGAGCTGAGTGTCTGTGACCAGGTAAATCAGGAATCAGAGGAAAACCCTCTCTAATGAATTATCTGAGTTGAGATTATTGGGAATCTGAGACAAACGTGGAAGCCCCAGAGCCCCAGGAGCCTGCTCGGGGGCAGCAGCACCGTGAACCTCCCATGCTGCCCTCGTTCCTCGGGGCAATAATGACAATAATGACAATAATTGCCTTTGGTAACCCTCCCCACAGGCAGGGAGGTTCCTCCCTGATTCCCCCTGTTTTCTGCAGCCAGCTCACGTTCAGCAGAATCCTGCCTGCAGCTTCTGAGCATTCCTGAAGAGACTGGGCAGGATTTACTCCTTTAAATCAAGGTTCTGCTTCTCTGCCCAGGCCAGGAGCTGCTCAATTTTCACTTCAAACCCTGCTGGAATCAATGCAGTGCTGCTGGATTCATCCTGCTGGAAGCAAATCTGCTTGGAGGCTCCTGGATCCTTTAATGAGCATCCCCTTCCCAGGGCCTGCAGCGTCCTGGCAGGCTCAGCTCTCTGTGCTGCTGGTCCAGGGCCCCACCAGGAGCAGCAGCTGGGCTTTGCTTGCTCTGCCAGGGCTCCTGGTGTGGAATTGTCTCTTCTGGAAGCTGGGTGTGCTCAGGTGTTGGCTGTTTGCTGCTCACACCAGCAGGGTTTCTCTGTCCGTGCTGAGGATTTTGTTGTTTTTCTGATTTTCTGGCAGGAGTGTGGGAAAGCCTCCTGTTGCTTCCAGAGCAGCCCTAAAAGTCTCTGGTTTTCTTGATTTGTGCGAAGGAGGGGGCATTTTGATTATCTTTGAGGATTAAAAAAAAAATAAAAAAATATCTGATGGCAGGGGAAAAGAAAATCCTTGACCAACTGAGCTGCACATTTTTATTTCGTACCCAGAGTACTCTAATCCCTCCAAATCCCAAAAGAAAGGAAAAGCAATGAAGATCTACTCAGGAAAAGCTCTCAGAATGGGCTTTAATCGGAGGACAACTCTCTGTGCTTGTAAATGGAGCTTTGTTTTGCAGGGTTGAGGTGTTTAGGCTCGCCCAGGTTTGGGCTCAGGACAGTTTTTGGGTCTCTCAGCTCTCTGAGGAGCTGCACACACACACAGAGAATCGCTGCAGGCTCCATTTCCCCCTGTCACATCCCATCTGCAAACTGGGGCTTGCACTGGCATGGCAGCAGCCACCGAGCAAGCGGGGAAGGCCTCAGAACAGAAATAGAGATGAGGAAGTCAGAGATCATTGGAGCTGACACCACCTCGCGCGTTCATTAATTATGGATCCCCGTGGAGGAGCTCGTTAGGCTGCTGCAGCCTGTGGAGCCCTGACTCAACTCCTGCAAGGTGGAAAGAGAGAAACACTGAGCTGAGCCCAGGCTCTGTAATTAAACTCCAGCCCAGCAGCTGGGATTGCTCCAGGCTGGAATTGCTGCCAGGTGGGTTCTGTCTGTAGCCTGAGCTCCTTCCCCATGGCCAGGAGATTCTCTGGCTGCAAGGAGTTGGTTTCCTCTGTGGGCTGTTGTCCTGCCCCAATTAAACCCAGAACTAACCAAGTTTGGGTGTCCTGCCCCAATTAAAGCCCAGAACTAAACAAGTTTGGGTGTCCTGCCCCAATTAAAGCCCAGAATTAACCAAGTTTGGGTGTTCTGCTCCAATTAAACCCAGAACTAACCAAGTTTGGGTGTTCTGCTCCAATTAAACCCAGAACTAATGAAGTTTGGGTGTCCTGCCCCAATTAAACCCAGAACTAACCAAGTTTGGGTGTCCTGTCCCAATTAACCCCCAGAACTAATGAAGTTTGGGTGTCCTGCTCTAATTAAAGCCCAGAACTAACCAAGTTTGGGTGTCCTGTCCCAATTAACCCCCAGAACTAATGAAGTTTGTGTGTTCCAAAGGTGGCCCGGGGGCTGTGCTGGGGCTCTGAGCTGCCTTTGCCCTGGGCTGGCACCTGCAGTGACCCTTTCAGCCCCTCAGCTTTTGGTCAGCTCAGAAGGAGAAGCAAAGGAAGAGCCCAGAGGATGGAAATTCCTGCAGCCCTTTAATGATCCCCACAAGGAGCTGCAGTGCCTGAACTGGAGGGCTCAGCGCAGTGAATGATTCTGGATTTAGTTTAATTTATTCCCAACGATGTACTGCGTGTTTGTAAGTGTTACAAACCAAACTCAAACGGGAAATATTCCTCTGCTCAAACATTCTCACACGTAATTGCATTTTCCCTGTAATAACATTATCAGAGCATCTTTCAAGCCCCAATTAATGCAAACCTAATTCTCCTTTAATACCAGCACCAGGAGGATTTGAACTTAAGAGCACACAGATTTATCTTGGAGCTCCAGGATGATTTTGAAATGCCTTTTGTACAAGTTTTACCCTTTGTGGAGAGATCTGCACCAGCCTGAGCAGCTGCCTTTGGTGGTTCTGGTACTTGCAATGCAGTCTTTGTGCAGAATGGAATCATGACCTGCAGAAACCATTCTGGTTATCCCAAATAATAAAAGACAGAATCTGGGGATTAACCAAACTTCTATTCTCAGCTGTTTCTGTTATATCAATAAATATACAGAATTATTGGCACTTCTTACCTCAGAACGGGCAGCACTAACTTTTAATTTACTTTTGATTGCAGTTCATGTTAGAATGTACCATTGCAGTTGATGATGGAATGTTGTTTGGATTTTTTTTTTTTTACAGCAGATTTTTTTTTCCCTGAGGTATTTTAATCCACCTTTCCAGAGAATATCCAATGTAAACGTGCAGAGCAGGCAGCACAGCACATCTCAGTCATGTCTGAAGTTGCATTAACATCACAGAAAGCAGTTTGTTTGTTTTTTTTTTTTTTTATGGGCTCCTGTGAAATGAAAACAGGTGTAAAATTTGTGTCTGGCTTAAAAAATTTATAAGTGAAGTCCCACCAAACGTTAAGTGGGTCGTTTGCTGATATATATTATACATATATTTATATTATACATATAAATATATTATGTTTAAAGCTCAGGCACAGGAGAGGGGAGGAGAGCAGAGCCCTGAGCTGTGCGCACAGAGCTGGGGGATCCCTGGCGTCGGCTGGGGGAGCCCTGAGCTCTCCTCACACTCTGCATTTGAGCCCGAGCTCAGCCCCAGTCACACAAATTCCACATTTAGAGCCCCAGCCCCTTAATTCCAGCCTGCAACAAGCCCAGGGGAATGGGGACCAACAGGAAAACCCCAGGTCTGTGCTCTGGTGGTGCCCTTGGTTAAAAATCAGTGGGAAAATCAGGAAGATAAAAATTAGTGGGAAAATCAGGTTAAAAATTTAAATTAGTTAAAAATTAGTGGGAAAAATCAGGAAGTTAAAAATTAGTGGGAAAATCAGGTTAAAATTTTAAATTAGTTAAAAATTAGTGGGAAAATCAGGAAGTTAAAAATTAGTGGGAAAATCAGGTTAAAAATTTAAATTAGCTAAAAATTAGTGGGAAAATCAGGAGGCTCCAAAGGAGGGATGGGGAGCTGGGGGCTGTTAGAGGCTCTCAGATATGGAGCTGAAGATCCTAAAGCATTTGGTTAAAAATTATGGGATGGTTAAAAATTGGTTAAAAATGAGTGGTTAAAAATTAGTGGGAAAATCAGAAAGTTAAAAATTAGTGGGAAAATCAGGTTAAAAATGAAAATTAGCTAAAAATTAGTGGGAAAATCAGGAGGCTCCTGCTTGTAAAAACCCAAAGGAGGGATGGGGAGCTGGGGGCTGTTAGTGGCTCTCAGATATGGAGCTGAAGTTCCTAAAGCATTTGGTTAAAAATTATGGGATGGTTAAAAATTGGTTAAAAATGAGTGGTTAAAAATTAGTGGGAAAATCAGGAAGTTAAAAATTAGTGGGAAAATCAGGTTAAAAATGAAAATTAGCTAAAAATTAGTGGGAAAATCAGGAGGCTCCTGCTTGTAAAAACCCAAAGGAGGGATGGGGAGCTGGGGGCTGTTAGAGGCTCTCAGATATGGAGCTGAAGTTCCTAAAGCATTTGGTTAAAAATTATGGGATGGTTAAAAATTTGCTAAAAATTAGTGGTTAAAAATTAGTGGGAAAATCAGAAGGCTCCTGCTTGTAAAAACCCAGAGGAGGGATGGGGAGCTGTTACAGGGTCTCAGATACGGAGCTGATGTTCCCAAAGCATTTCCAGGCTGAATTCTGTGCACTGAGGGCTGCAGAGAAGCCCTGGGCACCAGAAATGCTGCAGGGAGCCCTGCCCAGCTGTGCCTCAGCACCCAAACCCAGGGAAGGGGCAGCAAAAGGGAAGCTGAAACCCAAAGCTGCTGGAAGCAAAATTTATCTCATGAAAATCCCGCATTTGCTGCTTTTCAGGGGATCTGCAAAAGCCTGGAATAGGATTAAGGAGAGGGCACGGGGATGAGCTGGATCAGGGCTCAGCCAGGGGCTGCAGATGGCATCCAGGGGCTGCTGATGGCATCCAGGGGCTGCTGATGGCAGTGGATCCCTGCGGGGCATTTCCTGCTGGGAATGGGCTGCGGGAAGCTCGGGATGGGATCCTGCCCCCGGGGAATGGGATGGGGTGGGATGAGATGGGATAAGGGGATGGGATCCATGGGATGGGGTGGGATGGGATGGGATGGGATGGGATCCATGGGATGGGATGGGATGGGATGGGATGGGATGGGATGGGATGGGATGGGATGGGATGGGATGGGATGAGATGGGGTGGGATGAGATGGGATAAGGGGATGGGATCCATGGGATGGGGTGGGATGGGTTGGGATGGGATGGGATGGGATGAGATGGGATCCATGGGATGGGATCCATGGGATGGGATGGGATAAGGGGATGGGATGGGATAATGGGATGGGATGGGATGAGATGGGATCAGATCCATGGGATGGGATGGGATGGGATGGGATGGGATGGGATGGGATGGGATGGGATGGGATGAGGATCCTGCCCCCGGGGAGGGGATGGGATGGGATAGAATTGGGATGGGAATCCTGCCCTCAGAGAGGGGATGGGGATGGGGATCCTGCCCTCAGGAATGGCAATGGGATGGGGATCCTGCCCTCGGGGATGGCAATGGGATGGGGATCCTGCCCTTGGGATGCAGGAGAGCAGCACTGGAGGCCCAGCTAAAGGCAGAGAGGGGGTCCCTGGGGCTGGAAGGGTTTTGCAGCTCCTGGGCAGGGCAGCACCTCCTCCAGCAGCCCCGCTGGCACATCTGGGGCTCCCTCCTCTTCTTCTGTGGGCTCCCAGCAGGGGTGATGCTCCATACAGAAAACCTCTGTCCTTGCAGCCTTCAAAGCAGAATTAAAGCGTTTCAGAGAGGAGGGATGGGTTGATTTCTTCACTGAACACAAGCACAGCAACACTGCTGGGCAGGGATCAGCCCAGCAGGTGAAAAAGGTTTCCTTCCTGCACTGGGAAACATTTAAACTGCAATATTTTCCTGTTCTGTCAGGAAATAAATGTGTAAAAAAGAGCAAAACTAACGAAAACTCTTGGGAGATGTTGGAGGACCTGATTTGAGTTGCTGTTTGAATGTGTGTTCCTCTGGCAAATTATCAAAATAAACCCCTCCAAACACGTTTCTAGGTGGCAGCAGGCAGAGCCTTGGTGTCAGATCAATATTTCCAGGGCCAGCAGCCCCCTGCTCCACAAGAGAAAGGTTCATTCCTCCTCCTCCTCCTCCTCTTCTTCATCCGCCGGAGATCCTTGAGTACAGCTCACAACCAAACCTTATTTCCCTTCCTCGCTCCATTCAGACGCTGCTAATGAAGGCTTTGGTAGCACGACTCTGAACTAATTAGGGTTAATTGAGCCTGCTTGTGTGTTAGCTACTGCAGCACTTGTCCTGATGATTGGAACATTTTTGTGATTAGTCAGCCTAAATTCACGTTCCTTTTGTGGCTCTGTCCATCCCAATCCCATCCATCCTGGGCTCTGTCCATCCCAGTCCCACTCCATTCCAGTCCCAGTCCATCCCAGTCCCTCCCAGTCCCAGTCCATCCCAGTCCCTGTTCATCCCATTCCCTGTCCATCCTGGGCTCTATCCATCCCTGTCCATCCCAGTCCATCCCAGTCCCAGTCCATCCCAGTCCCAGTCCATCCCAGTCCATCCCAGTCCATTCCAGTCCATCCCAGTCCATTCCATTCCATCCCAGTCCCAGTCCATCCCAGTCCGTCCCAGTCCCTGTTCATCCCAGTCCCAGTCCATTCCATTCCATCCCAGTCCCAGTCCATCCCAGTCCATCCCAGTCTCTATCCATCCCAGTCCATCCCAGTCCATCCCAGTCTATCCCAGTCCATCCCAGTCCCTGTTCCCCCCTGCCCCTCTCCGAGCTCCAGGTTCCCAGCTCAGGGCAGAATTCCCAGAACAGAAGGCAGGAGCCCATTAAGCAGCAAGTGGTACATGAATATTCATTTTCTTGCCTTTGTTATTTACATAAATTCAGCACAAGGCAAGGCTTTTTACAGTTGCTTTAGCTTTTTTGCTTTTTTTTTGATAGAAATGTTGATCCAGCTGCACACATTCCTTTGTATTACAGCAATACCTTTTATTTTTCTCTGCCTTTTTTTGCTGTTGAAAGTGAGAATAAGTTTCCTTTCCAAATGCTCAGGCTGGAAATGGGTGGTTGGGTGAAAGGACTGCAGATGTGTCAGACTTTGTGGGACAGGGGGGAAAGGCAGATCCTGGCGTTCAGAAACAGGGAATGGCTCAAGAGGAGCAATCGCAGCCCTGAATTTGGAGCCAGGTCAATTAGAAAGAAGACACGGGTAATAAAATCTGATAGAGCAGCAGCAAAATATCCCTAGGAGGTGTTAGGCAGGTGAAGGCAGCCAGAAGTGTTTTCCACATGGGAGAGAAGCTCTGCAATGACCAGGAGCCCTTCAAAAACTGATTTATCTGGAGGTGAAGGGGATAAAGAGCAGGAGATGGAGCAGCCATCTCCTCTTAATCTGCAACCTTCACTTGAGCTCTGAAGGTGTTTGGATAAACCACTCTGGGTTTGGCCTAAAATCCACTTCCCATCCTGCCCCAGTGGGAGCGAAATAAAATCATTATCAGTTATCACAAAGAGATTTAAATTAAGGGTTTGGATTTTTTTTTTTTTTCCCTTCATAAAACTGAACTTCTGAAACAAAGTCTCAGAGAAGAGGAATTAATTGCTGGATCTGCACTGAATCACCAAGAGACCTGGTTTTATTTCGGTGGTGCAGCAGAAAGTGCTTCATCAGGAGGAATTCACGTGGAGGAAAACCAGGCATGTCCCACTTATCGAACACGAGTATGTCCGGGATGTTTAATTATCTCCTGATTAATTAATCTAACATCAGGGCAGGCAAGGACTGCGGCGCGCTCGGTGCCTGCGTGCACCCCCGGCTCTGCTGAGTTAAAGGCACCTTGTGGCTGTCACCTGCAGCTGCTGTAAATGAATTATTCCTTTCCTGAGCTCCTTCATTACCCCGAGGAGATGCACGGAACACGCCCGAGCCCAGGTGATTTGCAGCATCTGCGCCGAGGATTTAATGCCGCGTTCTCCGTGTTTGCAGGGATAAAACACGGGGGCAAAACAAGTGTGAGGCATGAGATGAAGTGCTTGGGAAGAGATGAAGAGCTTGGGAAGCTCTCAGTGCACTCGGGGTGAGCAGGGAGGATGTTTTCCTTGGCTTGAGGAAAACGCCAATCACTTTTTAAAAAAAATTTAAAAGTTTAATAATAATAAAATGGTTTTAAAAATAGCAATATAATTAGAGTAATAATGATTAGGACAATATGAGACAGTAAAAACAAAGAGTTATGGACAGTCCAGGTACATATCTCTGGGCAAAATAAGCCTGAAAAAGGACCCACGTTAACAGAGGATTAACCCTTAAAAACAACAGCCTGTTGCATATTCATACACCTCATCCATGATGCATAAATTCCATTCAAACACAGGATTCTGTCTGGGCAGTGTCAGCTTCTTCCTCAGAATCCTAAGCCTGAGTGAGGTAGGAAAAAGTTCATTTCTTCTGATAAGAGGGCAATAAATTCTCTTTCTCTGAAAGATTCAGGTGTCCTGTGGCTGCTATCTCAGAGTCCTCTCTTAAAAAAAAGTATCTTACATAGCATCGTTTCTATTTTAACATTATGTTATAACCTAAAACTATCTTTAACACACTACTTAAGGAAATTAATACAGCATAACTTTCTAACATAACACATATAATATTCATTTTAAGATGAAAAGCCAATAATAAAATGTGCCTTTTTCACAGGGTGATCCTGGACGTCTCCTGGAAATCTCATGGAGATGAAGAAGCAGAGCACAGGCCCTGAATAGCAGAGGTGACCGCACAGGTGGGAGCGTCCCCCTGGCCATGTGGAGATGCCTCAAGTGACAGCCTCTGGTCCCCACAAAAGTTGCTCAGGGTTACAAGAGGAAATATTCAATGTGACCAGACAGATCGATTGCAGTGCCTAATTAGTCAATCAAGCCAAATTGCACTTGGCAAACACAATTGCATTACAATGGGAACACAAAGGGCATTCTGCTTTTCTAACCCGAGGTGGGAGGGGTTCTTTGGGGATCAAGGGGGTTCCTTTGGGAATCAAGGGGGTTCCTTTGGGAATCACGAGGATTTATTTGGAAAACACGAGGGTTTCTTTGGGAATCGCAAGGATTTCTTTGGGAAACGTGAAGGTTTCTTCCGAAACCATGAGGATTTCTTTTGGAAAACACGAGGGTTTCTTTGGAAAACACAAGAATTTATTTGGAAAACACGAGGGTTTCTTTGCAAACCATGAGGGTTTCTTTTGGAAAACACGAGGGTTTCTTTGGAAAGCATGAGGATTTCTTTTGGAAACACGAGGATTTCTTTGGGAATTGCAAGGATTTCTTTGGGAAACACGAGGGTTTCTTTGGGAATCTCGAGGATTTCTTTTGGAAACACGAGGGTTTCTTTGGGAATCTCGAGGATTTCTTTTGGAAAACATAAAGGTTTGTTTGGGAATCACAAGGATTTCTTTGGAAAACATGAAGGTTTCTTTGGAAACCATGAGGATTTCTTTTGGAAACACAAGGATTTCTTTGGAAAACATGAGGGTTTCTTTGGGAAACATGAGGGTTTCTTTGGGAATCACGAGGGTTTCTTTGGGAAATGGGAGGAGGGAGCTCTCAGACCAGCTCCTGACCCTGGCTGCTTTAGCAAGCAGAAGTTTGGGGCTGTGAAGTTTGGTCTGCCTGGCTCTCCCCGGCTGTGATGGTGGATAATCAGCCAGTGATTAATGCCCCCTGCGTTAATTGGTGTCCTGCTCAGCTGTCCTGGCTGTGGGGAACCCCTGAAGTGCAAACAGATCTCCAGGGGGTTTTGCTTCAGGTGAGCACTGACCCAGGGCTGGATCTCTGCTGGCTTCCCCAAACTCCTCCCGTGGGAATGGGGATTCTGAGGGCACTGCAGGGGCACTGGAGGCTTTTCTTTCACTGTCTCTTTCCAAACGCTGCCACACAGGATCTGTAATTAAATTTACATCCTTTGGAGGTGGAGAGCTGGATTTACTGGTATGGGAGGCACAGATATCAGAGGGACAAACCACTTCATACATCATCTTCTTCTGTGGCAGTGGAGTTTGGTTTCTGTCTAAATACAGCAGCCTGGCAATAAAACTTAATTCATAAATTATAGATGGGCTTGTGGTTTTGGCTGTAGGTTTTTCTTCTTTGTTTTGTTTTGTTTTGCTGCTCCTCCCTCCCTTCCTGTCCAGGTAAATGCTGAAGTATTTCAAACCCTCGCGGTGCAGGTTGGGCACTCAGAGAATGAATCAGCCTGTCGGGCTCAGGCCAGAGGCTGCAGACAATGCACAGTGGTGTGTCACGGTTACTTAGCAACTCCGGCTGAAGAGGTTCAGGTAGAAATCGCTGTCATTTCCATGGGTGAGATCTCTCCCCCCTCCTCTGTATACACAACGGGTTTTTTTTCCCCCAACAGATAAAGTCTTTTGTAGGTTTTAATGATCTTTCAAATTGAGTTTTCAAAAGAGCCTGCTATCTCTTCAGGGCAATTGGAATTAAATGATGAATTTGGAGGATCTGAGTGTGGCTCACAACAAGAGCAGGAGGCATTAACCCAGGATGGATAGAAACATCCCTCTGCCCACACGAGGAGCTGGGCAATCCTGCTGGCATTTTCCTCCCTAAAAGCTGATATTGGCAGGTCTGTGCTGGTCAGCATGGAGCGAAAGCTCTGTTCTGGTGGCACTGGGAGGGGGAATTGGTTTTCATTTTCCTGTGCTGGTCACCATGAAGCCAAAACTCTGCCCTGGTGGCACTGGGAGGAAGAACTGGTTTGCACTTTCCTGAGCTGGTCACCACAGGGCCAAAGCTGTGCCCTGGTGGCACTGGGAGGGAGAAATTTTTTGCACTTTCCTGGAGTCAAAACTCTGCCCTTGTGGCAATGGGAGGAAGAAATGGTTTGCACTTTCCTGGAGCCAAAGCTGTGCCCTGCTGTGGCTCACAACAAGAGCAGGAGGCATTAACCCAGGATGGATAAAAACATCCCTCTGCCCACATGAGGAGCTGGGCAATCCTGCTGGCATTTTCCTACCTAAAAGCTGATATTGGCAGGTCTGTGCTGGAGGACACAGCACAGGGAGGGAGAACTGGTTTGCACTTTCCTGAGCTGGTCAGCATGGAGCCAAAGCTGTGCCCTGGTGGCACTGGGAGGGAGAAATGGTTTGCACTTTCCTGGAGCCAAAGTTCTGCCCTGGTGGCACTGGGAGGTGGAATTGGTTTGCTCTTTCCTGGAGCCAAAGCTGTGCCCGGGTAGCACTGGGAGGGAGAAATGGTTTGCACTTTCCTGGAGCCAAGGCTGTGCCCTGGTGGCACTGGGAGGTGGAACTGGTTTTCACTTTCCTGGTCCTGCTGAGGACACCAGCTCTGTTTGCCAGGAGGAAATCTTCCTCCTGGAAGATTTGCCTCTGGCAGCAGGTTAAAAATAATAGCAGCTCTGAAAGTTTTATGACAGCTTCGGGGTAAGTGTTACCTGAACATCAGCAGCTGCAACACAAACATGCCTTGGACCCCGCAGTTCATGAAAGGATAATGAGCACGGGCTCCCGGAGCTCTGTGGGATTCAGGGGGTGAGAGGGGCAGAGGAGCAGCCCCTGGCACTGAGCTTCGGCCCTTCAGCTTTGAACTGGATTAAATATTTGCTGGTTCAGGCGTTGGGAGCTGGAGGAAACTGGGATTTCTCCAGTGGGGATGGGGCTGTGCAGCCACTGCCAGCTCTGTGTCACTGCAGGGCTGGGGGGGGCTGGGGCAGAACCATCAGCCCTCTCCAGCTTCTGGACCTGGAAAAGGTGTCTGTGGGACAGGGACAGGGGCTGATGGGGCTTTAATCTGAGCTGGGAGTTCCCCAGGAACCCTGAACCTCCTGCCAGCCATTCTCTGTGGGCTGGTGTCTTGGTTTGGAAAGCCAGGAGTCTGCTAAGGCAGGCAGGAGCCTCCCCTGAAATGGAGAATGTAAACCCTCCCCACCCCTCCAAATTGCTGTAAATTTTAAATTAAGGGGCTCTCAGGCAAAAATATGGGAGCAGGAAATAACAGTTCTTTAATAGGGAAGAAAATAAAAGGATAAAATAAACAATGCAGTGAACTAAACCAACAGTGCCAGAGTCAGAACCCAGCCTGACACCCTGTGGGTCAGGGTGTGGGCAGCAGAACCATTGGAATTGTGGCTCAGCCCTCCTGCAGTGCCAGGGCTGGTTCTGCTGGAGCAGGGATCCTGGAGAGAAGGATGGATTCTGCCTCTGAAGATCCAGGGGAAGGAGAGGCAGCTGCTGCTCCTCTGGGGAATCCTGTGGAGAAGCCGTGATGGTGTCCCAAAACCTCTGGATTATATCCGGGTAGGAATGCATTGCAATCCTCAAGACGTGGGGAGAGGCTCTGAGCAGAACACCCCAAAATCCTCCCAAAGCTCCTGCAGGAAGCTCATGGCCTCTTCAGGAGCCCGACAGGGACCGAGGTGTGTGCAGAGAAGTTGTCCCACCCCAATCAGTGCCAGCACAGTGCTGCTCAGAGAGTTCAGGAGGAGGCTCCGAGTGATCAGTGAGGAGGAAATTGAGCCCCTTAAGGACACGGGGCTGATTTGAGTTGCCAGAAAGAGCAGGAATAAATAGTGCAATCAATGCCTGCTATAAATACACATTAATTTCCCTGCACTTCTCTTTCTCTTGCTTTGTGTCTAGGTTTGAAAGACAGGGATCTGCTAAGGAAGGCAGGACCTCCCTTGGTAGGGAAATGCAAACCCCTTCCCTCTGAGTTATTATTATAATTTGAAATTAAGGGGCTCTCAGGCAAAGATAGGAGAGGCAGCCCAGCTCTGAGGAGGGCAGGGAGAGATCAAATCAGGATCCCAGCACCCGAGAGGTGGTGAGAGGTCCCTTTCTAGTGAGGTGGGTGATAATGAGGTCCCAGTTCAGGGGTGCTCTCACAAGCAGAGGCTCCCCCCAGTTCTCCCAATTCTTGGGTATCCAAGAGAAACTCCAATGTGGTATTTTCAAGGTCCCCAGGAGGAAGGAGGAATTGAGAATCTGACTCCATGTTCTTAGAAGGCTAATTTATTATTTAATGATATTATGCTATATTAAAGAATGCTATACTAAAGAATACTAAACTGTACTAAAGGATAGAGGAAGGATCCTTCCAGAAGGCTTGACAAGATACTAACTAAAAACTCGTGACTGACTCCTCACAGCTTGATGGTGATTGGTCATTAAGTAAAAACAATTCACATGTTGGATAAAAAACAATCTCCAAACCACATTCCAAAGCAGCAAAACAGGGAGAAGCAAACGGGATAATATTGTTTTCCTTTTTCTCTGAGGCTTCTCAGCTTCCCAGGAGGAGAAACCTGGGCAAGGGGATTTTCAGAAAATATGACAGTGACACTCCCAGATAAGAGAAGTACAACCAGATGCCCTCCTCCCCTGAGCCTGAACACTTTTGTTTTTCATAGTACCCAGTTTGCCCTCCTCCCCTGAGCTGGGCCACTTCTTTGGTTTTTCTTAAGCACCCAATCGCTAGTGTTTCCTAGCAACTTCTGGGGAAAAAAATCCTATAAGTGGCTGGGAAACACTAAAAACTGGAACTGGGAAGCTCAGGGTGGGAAGATGGAGGTGGAGAAGGAGCTGCTGGAGCAGGGCCTCCAGGGGCTGCTGGGGCCAGTGGGAAGGTGTCTGGGAAGGAGGTGAAGAAAGAGTCACAAAATGGACAACGGGTGACAGGGTCTCTCACTTTGATCAGTCTGCTCCATTTGCACATTGGAGTTAATTGTCCAATTCCAGCTTTAGGTGATGAAGTCCCATCCTTCTTGTTTTTCTCTCTTCAGCCCACGTTGTCTGTGCTCTTGGGGCTGAGATTTGGATCATTTGTCCTTGGTCCCCAGCTGGAGCAGGGATTGTTTTGTCTCCCACTCTGTGCACAGAGCTCACCATGCCCTCATAAGCAGCCCAGACCCACACACTAAAGCAGCACAGACCTGAAAAATAGAAAAGCTCAAACCTGAGGCTTAGAGAGGCTCAGAACCTCTGGTATGTGTGCCCAGGAAGGAAATGACAGCCAGGAAGAGGCACAGGAGAAATGGGATTTTTGGACAGTGTAGATCCTGGCACCAAGAGTCCCTTCCATAACTGATGGATTTCCTCTTCAACTAAAAACCAAGCTTTAAGTAAAGCTTGGATTTTCTAAATATTTTAAACTAAAGATGGATTTTCTCTTAACTAAAAACCAAGGTTAAACCACAGCAGCACTTTGTCTTGAGAAAGAACTAGGAGCAAAGAAAAAGCAGGACTTCAAACATGAGCTCTGAGGTGTTGGAGGTGTCACACCTGAAGTGGGTGCAGCACTTGTGAGGGCTCTCCAGTCCCTGCAGCAGTGATCCTGAGGAAATTGGTTGTTACCCTGAGGAAGGGGAACAAGAGATGGTTCTGCATCCAGGAGCTCCGAGGTGTGTAAAGGAAACTGCTGTAAATGTGAGGATATTTGGCATTTTAAGGGAAAATGAGGGATGTGGGCAGCTGCACTGTGGGCTCTCATTTTTTTGGGTAGTGATGTGCTCGGCCGTGAGCAATGTGCCCAAGCCCTGCTCAGATAAATAACAAGGCAGTCCCTGAACGTGGCTCTGCTTTATTTATAGTTTGCAGGATTTTTATGTCCTGGTGTTACATCTTGTGCTGCCGTTGAGTTTCACGGGCTGTGTAATTTAACTGTGCATTGATTCATTGGCTTTCCAGAGCCCTGCATCTGCTCCTGGAATCACCTGGCTTTGGTGGGAGGCAGGCGAGGGATAACTCCAGCATCTGGGGCTGCTCTCGCCAGGTTTTCCTTCCTTCCTTCCTCCCCCTCTCTGCTTTCTGCAGTTGTTTTGTTTTTAATGATGATTCTTTGTGTACCCTGGGCAGCCTGGAATGACGTCCCAGCTCGCGGCTCCCTGGGGTACCCTGACACCAGTGTGACAGGTGATTCACGGGCTTTACCAAAGACTGACTCCGGTAAAAACTGAAAATATGCTTTTAACATCAAGAACGTGCTGGAAATGCTTTCTTCCCCCTGCCGGGATGAGGAACATCATGGTTACATTATGTTATTACTGCACTTCCACAGTTATTTTACTGTTATTTTATTACTGCACTTCCACAATGATTTGTACATCCAGGGGTGTAAATAATGCATCAGGATTTCACTGGGATGATCTCATGGAAACAATTAGATGGCATCACCTAAATACCAGCCTGGCATTACCTGTAGGAAATCTGGGGGCCTCTCAGAAGTTTGGAAAAAATTGTGATGTAAAGGTCATCAGCTGTCAGCTGCCATTAGCTGGGAATTCGCTCCTGTGGAGTAATTAAGTGGGGTAAAGTGTGAGCCTGAAGAATAAATTGCATCCCACTGTGGGCCTGTCTTTTTTAATGATTTGTTTGGGGGGTTGTTATTTAAAAAATAAAAAAACCAGAAAGCATTGCTTGTACTCAATTTTACAAAAGGAGTTCATGGAATGTTTATTTCCTCTGAAGAGCTGCTGACAAGAGGAGGGGAGGGCAAACAGAAATCATTGATTAAGCTTTTCCCAGCTGTTCAGTGGTTTGGAGTGGTTATTGTTGGTGGGGTTTTTATTGGAGCTTTTTTTCCCAAACAGGTTCTCAGTGGCTTTCAGGTGGAGAGCAGATAATTCATCAGAACAGGTGGAATTTGGGTAAAATTCATTCAGAAGCTGGTGTGCAACAGGGTGAGCCCTCACAGGGTCAGCTCTGGGGTTTTTGGCCCTGGTCACAGGATCCTGCCCACAGCTGCTTTTGCTCCACCCGAGGGGAGACAATTTCTGCAGAGCTGTTCACTGCCTTTGCTGAAAATCCCTTTACAGAACCTCTTTAAACCCACAGATGATGCTGTGCATATCATTCTGTACTAAATCAAAGTGTGGGATCAAGTGTGAGGTTCACAGCGAGGTTCAGATTCAAAGGCTGGTGCTCCAAGGGCGGTGTTGTTGATGTAGATCAGCATCTACCTTTCAGCACTGAGCTTTGAGTTTCCACAGACTTGGCTCTTTATAAAAAAAAACAGAGCTGAAATAGAGATGGAAGAGAGATAATCCTGACACTGCTTGTGATCTCAGCTGCCTCTGTGACCTTTTCCTGTGGCATTAGCTGGATTCTCAGTGGCTTTGTACTTCCTTCTCCGAATTTCCTGCTGGAAGATGAAAGCTGCTCGTGCTTCAGGGAGTAATTGTCCCAATAATTGTGTGCAGGGAACGCCTCTGACCAGAGTGGCCGTGACCTGTGCTGGTGGCAGTGGCAGACCCCTGGTGTGGGTGGTCTGGGCCCTGCCTGGGCTGCTGAGGCTGTGATGAGGAGCAGGTGGGCTCTGCAGCACCCCCTGTGCTGGGCTGGGGGGAGCAAGGAGTTAACCGGGGCTCAGGGGAGGGGGGGAGGAGGAGCAGGGTGAGAGCTCAGGGCTGGTTCCTGCTCTGATCCCTCTGTGAGGTGAGCCCAGCAGGAGATGGAGAGTGGGTCCAGAGCTGGGGGCTGTTGGACATGTCCTGTGCCAGGTGTGTCCCATGCCAGGTGTGTCCTGATGGATCCCCGTGCCAGGTGTGTCTCATGCCAGGTGTGTCCCATGCCAGGTGTGTCCTGATGGATCCCGTGCCAGGTGTGTCCCATGCCAGGTGTGTCCCCTGCTGGGCGTATCCTGTGGATCCCTGGTGCCAGGTGTGTCCTGTGCCAGGCATGTCCCACACTGGGTGTGTCCTGTGCCAGGCATGTCCCCTGTTGGGCGTGTCTCCTGTTGGGTGTATCTTGTTGGATCCCTGATGCTGGGTGTGTCCTATTCTGGGCATGTCCTGTTTCAGATGTGTCCCATACCAGGCATGTGCCCTGTTGGGTGTGTCCTCTGTTGGGCGTGTCCTGTTGGATCCCTGGTGCCAGTGTGTCCCACACTGGGTGTGTCCTTTGCTGGGTGTGTCCCCTGCTGGGCGTGTCCTTTTGGATCCCTGGTGCCGGGGTGTGTCCTGTGCTGGGTGTGTCCCCTGTTGGATCCCTGTGCTGGGTGTGTCCTATTCTGGGCATGTTCCTGTTTCAGGTGTGTTCCTGCCAGGCATGTCCCTGTTGGGTGTGTCCCCTGCTGGGTGTGTCTTTTGGATCCCTGGTGCTGGGCGTGTCCTATTCTGGGCATGTCTTGTTCTGGGCGTGTCCCCTGCTGGGTGTGTCCCCTGTTGGGTGGGTCCTATTGGATCCCTGGTGCTGGGCGTGTCCTATTCTGGGCGTGTCCTGTCCTGGGCGTGTCCTGTTGGGTCCCTGCTGTTGGGTGGCTCTGTAGCCAAACCCACCCTCCCCGCCCAGCCCTGAGAGGGCCCTGCACCCTCATTCCAGGTCTGTCCAATCCCAGGTGAGCCCAGCTCCAGGGATGGATGTGTGAGGCAGTCACCAGGGGTTTGTCCCCTGCTTTCTCCAGAGCCACCAGGAGTGTGAGCTCAGGAGCTGTGGCAGAGTGGAGCCGATCCCTGGTGGCCTGGGGTGGCCCAATCCAGTCAGCAGAGCTTTAATTTAACAACTCCCCAGCGGTGGCTCCCACTCACAGCGATGTTGCAAAGTGATTTTGTGCACTGCTTAATTAAGAGC
Source organism: Molothrus ater (assembly GCF_012460135.2). Taxonomy (NCBI): domain Eukaryota; kingdom Metazoa; phylum Chordata; class Aves; order Passeriformes; family Icteridae; genus Molothrus; species Molothrus ater. The sequence goes on along the minus strand of NC_050505.2, from coordinate 2,489,380 downwards.
TGCTTGCAGGAGAAATCCTAATCCATTAGAGGTCGATTTATGCCTTGAAGCAAGGTCAATTTTTCTTTTCCTTTCTTAAATCCGTGCAAAGTTGGAACTTTCTCAGTGTGTGAGCTTGATGTTGCTTTTTTATCTGTTTAGAATTTTGCTGTCTGATTGCTGCTGCTCAAATGGCTCAGAACATGTCCTGGGCTTTGTGAGTTTTGTTTCTGGTCCACTGCTCTGCCTCGCTCTTGAATAATGAGAACTGGAGAGGGAAATGTCTGATTTGCCACTTTTGCACTTGTTTTAACCCAGTGTCTCTTTGACACTTATATTTACACACAAAATATATATAAAACATACATGGAAACATCCTGCACCTTTTCACTGGTGATTCAGTGGAGATAAGGAGGAACCTCATATAATTTAATGAAGAAATTGTAAACCCTGAACTTGCAGAAACAACTGCACACCACGGGGGCACCCCCCCCCCCAGCTTTGCTGTGCCTGTAACTGGTTAAACTGGGATGAAGAGAGCAGGCTGTGCTTTGCAGGAGGATGTTTCTGGAATTCCTCAGCACTGCTGCCTGGCCCTTGGAGATGTCCAGTCATGTCTGATGTGCTTGAGCAGAGCTTGCTGCTAAACCAACCTTGATAATCCCGGCCCCCAGAGGCTGCTGCTCTGCCAGGGATTCATTCCTGCCAGCCTCGGCCTCCACAAACCCTGCCAAGGCAAAAATCACATCCACTTACCACCACTTTGTCAGTACAGGGCTGAGGAACAAGCAAAAAAAAAATCATACTTTTAAAGATTGAGCCTGATAGACTGAAAAAATTCTGGATGTGTTCTGAACCCAGCCTCAGTGCAGTGCAGCCCACTCAGGATACCTGGAGCTTCTTGGCCAGTTTCTCCCTAGAAAACCTGCTCATGATTTAACTGGAGGAGTTTGGGGTTTCTGTCATTGCAGGCTCTCGTTTGAGGGGGCCTTTGCACCAGTGGGGGCCCTCAAACTGGGGCTGTGCTGATTCCCTCAGGGTGGGAGAGCATCACGGGGGAGCCTGGGGAAGGCACATCCCTGAGCCTGAGCTGCAGTAAACCCCGGGAATTTCTTGAGCTTGAATTTGCAAAAAAAACCCAAGAATTTCTTGAGCTTGAATTTGCGAAAAAAACCCCGGGAATTTCTTGAGCTTGAATTTGCAAAAAAACCCGGGAATTTCTTGAGCTTGAATTTGCAAAAAAACTCGGGAATTTCTTGAGCTTGAATTTGCAATAAACCCGGGAATTTCTTGAGCTTGAATTTGCAATAAACCCCGGAATTTCTTGAGCTTGAATATGCAGTAAACCATGGGAATTTCTGCAGTTCTCTGTTGTAAACCCAGCAAGTTGGGTGGGCACAGGAAAACGAGCAGAGAATGAAAAAACGCAGTAAAAAACCTTTCCTAAAGAGTGAGATCCTTTGAACTGGGCTAATCCCAGCCCTGGGAGGACAAGAGGGGTGCAGGGGTGCAGAATACTGGGCAGGAATTTGTGATTGAAGGTTCCTGGTGAAGAGCGGAGCAGAATTTGTCCAGACTTTGAGCGAGCATCATTCCCTGCCAGGCTGGAGATGCCAGCTCTGAAGAGTTAACTCTGCATCCTTCAGGGAGCACGGGCACAGCTGGTGGGGGGCTCTGCTGAAAGGAAAAGCCTCTGGCAAGTTCCTGCTCTGCAGGGAGAGGAGCTGGGCTCTGCACAGACAGATGAAGCTGTTGCTCAGGATGGAGCTGCTGTTTTCTGTCCAGCTGCTGCTCACAGAACAATTTGTATTCTCTGAGGGGGCTGCTTTTTCTCTGCCTTCGCTCTCCAAAGTTCAAGCTCCTCTTCTAGAAGTTGCATTTAACCTTTAAGAAACAAGCTGAAGTCGCTGTCCGTGACCTTGGAGGATGGGGGCAGAGAGGGGAAGAAATATCACAGTGTCTCACCAGAGACACCTTCAGAAGTACCTAACAAGGCATTTAATATCAAACGGGAGAAAAGGACACTTAACTCGAGTGACAGGAGCTGGAGGAGGGGCAGAGCCACATCTTGCCACAGCCACGCTCAGGACAGGGATGATGGGCGCAGGAGCTGGAGTGGCAGAGTCCCTTTTGTCACACAGCCCTGGAAAAGGTGCCAGAGGAACGGAGATAAGAGCAGAGCAGGTGTGGGGAGAGAGAACCCGTCCATGGCAGGTGACTTTTCACAGTGGATGGAAAGGTTATCACCACACAGATCGCAGGTGATAACGCTGGGAGGAAATGTCATTTCTCCCCTCTTTTTTCCCTGCCTTTGCCGTGCTGTTGATCGCTCAGTGACACAAAGAAGGGTCACAGCCGCTGCTTTTGAGCTGTCTGGAGGAAAACGCTGATTGTGATGCAGATGGTTTGTCTGATGTGGTGCAGGGAAGGAGCTCGGTCTTTGTGAGGCTCGGAGTGAATAGCAACTCCTGTGGTATCGATCACTGATCTGACAGGAGCTTCAGACAGACCTTCCCTGTTGGGAGCTGGGGCAGCTGAGGGTAATTCTGGTGCCTGAGCTGGTCAGGAGTCAGGAGGGGTGTTGGTTGTTTTTTTTTATATTTTTTTCTCCATGTGGTCTTGCTACAATGAATCTTTCACAGTTCTAATTCTCTAAATTATCTAGTCTTTGTGTAAGGCCATGTTTTGAATCTTGTTTCTAGCTCAATCGCTCTCTCAGCAATGTCATCTCAGTTCCGTGGCCTTCCAAAGCCAGCACGCCTCACCTCAGAGTTTGCACACAGATGGACAAGCTGTGTGAGCTTTTCTCTCAGCTTTAACTGGGCCTGTATTCAATTCCCATCTGTCAGAGCTGGGGCAGTTCTCTGCTGTTCATGGGGCAGTTCTCTTCTGTTCATTGGGCAGTTTTCTTTATCTCTCCCACAGCCAATCCTCCCTCCAGGGAGATCTCTTCTGTTCATGGGCCATTAATTATTAATTATTTTCTGTCCATGGCCACTGAGTGTCCCTACATGGCTGATCCAATTCCATCATCCCATGGGGAGATGCTCCGCCCAGAGGGAGGAGCCAAACATTCCTACCTGGATACAATCTGGGTTTTCAAACATTTCTAACCAGGTATCCTACCCAGGTACAATCTAAGATTTCAAACATTCCTACGTGGATACAGTCTGAGGTTTCAAGGATTCCTACCTGGATACAATCTGATGTTTCAAACATTCCTACCCAGGTACAATCTGAGGTTTCAAACATTCCTACCCAGATACAATCTAAGATTTCAATGATTCCTACCTGGATACAATCTGAGGTTTCAAACATTCCTACCTGGATCCAGTCTGAGGTTTGGGACACCCGGCAGCCTTTGCCAGTGCATTGCCAGAGGAGCAGCTTCTGCTGCCCTGCATTGCCAGAGGGAGCCCAGGCCCATCTCCAGCAGCCCTGGAGCTGCAGAGGAAAACTCCCCCCTTGTGCAGGATCCCTGCTCCAGCAGAGCCGCAGCTGGCACTGCAGGAGGGCTGAGCCCCCATGGGATGGGGCTGTGCCCCCCCCTGACACACAGGGGACAGGTTGGATTCTGACTCTGCCAGTGAGGGTTTTTTTTCTTTATTTCATCTGTATTTTTAGTTTTTCTAGTAAAGAACTGTTAGTCCTATTCTCATGCCTTTGCCTGAGAGCCTTTGAATTTCAAAATTACAATAAATCATAGGGAGGAAGTTTACATTTTCCATTTCAGAGGAGGCTCCTACTTCCCTAGCAGACATCTGTCTTTTCAAACCAAAACCACTTTCTATCCAATTTTAAGAATTCTTTACAAATCTCTGTCCCTCAGAGGGGCTGCCCTGCCTGCTTGTACAGCTGAGGCACAAACCAGAGGCTGAGCTTGGCAGTGTCAGAGGAGGATCTGTCACAGGGAGGGTTGGGCTGTGGAGCTGGACCTTGGGGTCCCCCCTGTGTCCCCCTCAGCCAGCCAGAGCTGCAATTCCCTCCCCAAAAATCTCTCTCCACCCATTCCAGGGAAATCAGCCGTGTTCAGC